>NC_141068.1:18713156-18845656 GCF_041138505.1 Cibotium barometz | reverse complement strand
AAAGAATCTGCAAACTATGCACATGATGATTAGGCTTTCATTGTGCAATGTAGTTTTGACCCTTTCGCATAAAGATGTATGCATGGCTAGATGTACATGTCTGGTATTTTGACAGTGGTGCTAGTAAGCACATTACTTCTCATCTCGCAGTTTGTTATTATCACTTGAATCTACTCCATAGGGAAACAATATTACATATGCAAATAGCTCCTCATACCATGTAAAAGGAGTTGGTAAAATTATTCTCACTGGTGCAAATGATGGTGGAACAATCATACTCTCAGATGTATTATATTTGTACTGGGGGATCAGGAAATTACTTGTTATCTATCTTTACCATTACTAAGGCTGGCTTAGTGGTTCAATTTGTGAATGACAGATTATTGTTCATGATTACAGTGATGGCAATATAATTGTTACTTTTGGTACTTTGTCTCATGGACTTTATAGGCTAGATGTATATGAAAGTCAAAAGCATGATGTATGTATAATTTCTGCCATAAAGGCGGTGATGCTAAGTTGTGGGATGCATGCCTTGGTCACTTGAACTTTGGCAATTTGATGTGTTTGCATAAGCATGACATGTTATCTGAGTGACACATCTTGAATCCCCTATCAAACATGTTTGTGAGGGCTATATTCTTTGAAAAATTTAGTAGGTATCATTTTCCAAAGATGGCTCAACTAGAGCTGTCCAAAAATTATAGCTTATACATAGTGATGTATGCGGTCCTATGAGGACACCATCTATTGGGGGCTACCTCTATTTTGTCACATTCATTGATGATTATTCCAGACATACCTGTGTATATCCATTGAAATAGAAATCAGAGGTTTTTATGTGCTTTAAGCACTTTGTTACTTTGTTGCTATGGTTGAAAATGTTTCTACATGTAAGATTGGTACATTGTGTACTAATCGAGGGGGGGAGTATATGTCTAAGGCATTCATGGCTGATCATGGGATAAAACACCAATGTATTATGCCCTATACACCTTATCAAAATGGTGTAGCTAAATGTAAAGCTAGGTCTCTCATGGAGATGGCATGTGTATGGTGGAGTTGCCTCATTGTTTTTGTGGCTAGAAGCTGTCATGTGTGTAACATATATTTTAAACAAGTTTCCTACAAAGGCTTTGCATACAATTACACCTTTTAAAGCTTGGAATGGTAAAAAGCCTTCTCTAGCTCACTTATGCATTTTTAGTTGTCTTGCTTACGTACTTGTTCTTGTGAAAATTTGTAGTAAGCTTGATGATAAGGCTATTAAATGAAAGCTATGATGCAATCTATGTTGTATAAAAGTGAATTAGAGGCATAGTTTTAACACAATGATGGCATAATGATAATATTCAAAGAGATTAACAAAAATTACAAGATAATAGTATGGCTCAAGAACACATGTTTCTACATTAGATTGGTGCCTCTTATATAGGCTCAAGTACATAACTAATTTTCTCTAATCCAAGATTAATCAAGGCCTAATGCTCTTATAGATCAAGATCCACATCCTCTCAAATTTAGGCTCATTTAGTTCATGACTAATATGCACCCACTTGTTCTCTAGGTGAATTCTTTTGATGCTACTTCTATTCCAAGCTGATTTTTATCTCTTACATCATGGCTCGTACATACAATTATTATGGATCATCCAATCACATAACTTGTTATTTTTATACTTTCATATGTATTCCCTTTTTGATGCACAAAGGTTTCAACGCTCCCCCTCAAGTGATGGATCCTAATTATCATCAAAAGTGATGAATCCCAATCATCATACATGTGCTTTAGAGCTACCATGTTGACTTGCCTATCCACATACTACAAAAGGGTAGGAATAGGATTGCAATGGGAGAGTCATGCCCTTTTACAATGATTTTTAGAAGATGTGTTCTAGATCTTGACTCCCTTCTTTGGAAGTCTTCTGCTTGCTCGTCTCCACTTTCTTGGTGACCACCATCATGTTTGCTTTAACTCTCTTCTTATGCCAATGATCTTTAGCCATATGTTCCACTTCTTTGGAAGTCTTCTGCTTTCTTGTCTCTACTTTCTTGGTGACCACCATCATGTTTGCTTTAACTCTCTTCTTGTGCCAATGATCTTTAGCCATATGTTCCACTTTTCAATAGTGGTGGTGACATTTGAATTTGGTCTTTCATTCTCCTTTGGAAGAATAATTTCTCTTTAGTTGATGTAGACATTGTTAGCCTTTGATTCTTTGGTCCTCTTCCAAGTTTGCTGCTTCTATGCCAATCCAAGAGGTTCTTAAGTGTGATCATGAGTTTCCCAAAGTACTCCAAGTTTGCTGCTTCTATGCCAATCCAAGAGGTTCTTAAGTGTGATCATGAGTTTCCCAAAGTACTCCATGATCTTCCATAATTACGCTCTTTAGTAGGATGGCTATAATGTGCTCCAAGCATGCTAATATTGTTTCATTATGGATTTCATCTTGTTCCTATGTGTGGAGAACAAATCATAAGCTTTGATTTCAATACAAAAAAAAGGACTTATGGCATCAACTTATGTAATTTTAGTAGTTCCTTGCTAGAATTTTCTCAATGCTCTACCCTCATGTTATTTCTATAGGTGACGAATGTGCTCTATTTTGTAAGGCCCCCTTTATGAGGACTAGCTATTGTGGTGAGCACCCTAGGCACACCTAGCAGTTCTCAATTTAGACATTGGATGGTGGAAAAGTGTGGCTATAGACACATCACGTTAGCATTGCTAGCATGATAGAGACCACTTTCTAAACATCATTAGGATAAGATAAAAGTAGATTTATGTAGCATCATGGAGACTCTGAGTTATGATTTCGGTTGATTGGGGCATAACCAATGACTCAATGAAGAGGAGACGAGTAAAAACATGGTGAAGAGATGCAGGCTTAAGAGTTAGAAAATTTTTGGATTTTACAAACTCTTGTGCCTTACACACGGGGGAGAAGAAAGGGAGAAATGAAAGGGTCATACTAGTTTGCTCCTTTATTCCCTCTCTTATGGAGAAGCTAGAGTCCCTAACCATTGTTGTCACCTCAATGAGAGAGAGAGAGAGAGAGAGAGAGAGAGAGAGAGAGAGAGAGCTATGGAAAGCTCAATCTCGACCTTAATTCTTATAGATTGAGGGAGGATAGAGAGCTTGAGCTCTTGCATGCATGCACACACACTCTCACAAAACAATGGATAACACACACACAATGATGGATGACTGAAATCTTCTTCTTCTTCTCACTCTCAAAAGAAGGCTATAAAAGATAGTGAAAACCCAACATAAGTATTAGAGTACTATGTATAAGCAATTTATAATCTAAGCACACTAAATAGGTGAGCTAGTAAGATTAGTATGCCATAACTCGGTTGGACTAGGTAGGTGTAGTCCAACTATAGAATCACTGGGCAAAGATCCATCGTTTAAGCTTGACATCTCAACATGAGTTTCCTAGATTCACAGGCTACCACCTTGCATGAGAACACCACCTATAGCAAACCCACTTGCATCGACTACTTTAAATGGCTTGCTAAAATTAGGTAGTTACAATACTTGGCTAGTGACCTAAGCAACTTTCATCTTGTCAAAGGCCCTTTGATACATTAGGGTCCATTGAAATGGGATGTTCTTCTTTAGCAAAGTGGTTAAGCTATGTGAGCATACTGGGGTATAAAGATACACTACCATCCTATTAGCCTTAAGAATCCCCCGACTTCTTTGACTATCTTAGGCTCTGGCCAATCTATTACTACTTGAACTTTGATAGGATCAAAAAATATCATGTCCTTGGAGATTAAAAAACCCAAATATTCTAATTGGTTTGTGAAGAATATACATTTGCTCTTTTTGGAAGAGTTTGTGCTTCCTCGTAATCTCTAAGACTTTTCATACATGTGTCTCATGTTCTCCCACATCCTTACAATACACAAAAATATCATCAAAGAAAACTAGGACATAATCATCCCATTACTCTTTGAAAACCCCTTCCGTAAGGTGCATTAGTTAACTTGAATGGAATTACTATGAACTCGTAATGCCCATACTGAGTATTGAATGTTAATTCTTGATTTTGATCTGGTATCCTAATCTTAGATCTAGTTTTATAAAGATCTGGGCACCATGTAGTCGGTCTAGGAGCTCATTAATCTTGGGATGGGGTATTTATTTTTTATTCCCTATGTAGTCAATGCAAAGCCTTAGTGTTCCATCTTTCTTTTTCTAAAAGAGAATAGGTGCACCCTATGGCAATATATTGGGTTGTATAAACCCTTGTTCTAATAGTTGCCTTAACTATTGTTTTAGTTCTATATCTTCTCTAGAATTAAACCATTCTATATCTTCTCTAGAGAAGACATCTTGTATATCTTTAGTTTTAATAGTTGCCTTAATTGTTCTTTTTCAATTCTGTATCTTCTCTAGAGAAGCTATTTTATAGTCATGCTTTATATTAGGCTGGGCTCTAAGAATCAGCTCAATCTCATGGTTTACTTCTCTAGCCAGAGAGGTATTTCTACGCCAACTCCTTAGGGAATGTTAAGAAAAATAGCTCTTCTCGCTCTCATAGCATGCACCTAGAGTATTGTACTGACATAATAAGTAAACAAGAGGCCATGGGAGAAGAAAAGCATTACCTTATTGTTGTTGGGGTGTAAGAGATTACCCGGATAAACTCCAAGAAGCTCTCTGACTATGTAGAATGCAGCTAGCTCTCTCCAAAGTCTCCTAGAGGGCATCAATCTCTCCAGCGTAATCTTGCTTGGACGATCCCCTCACAACTCCAAAGCCATGGTGGTGCAGTCCAATAACCTGCAAGCACACTCTCACACACTCTCTCACACACACTAGCAATAGATAAGAACACAAGAAGCACAAGAGCTCTTGAAATTGCACAAGGGAAGTGTGTGTTCTCATTCCTTACATTGTTATTTATACGAAACTTATAAGTGTCTGAGAACCCAAAACTTGGGTGGCCATTGTATAAAAATAAAAACTATGTGTCTCTACACCTACTAGTGTACATGTGTATGTGATTCCGGCATTACACATACTCGGACATCCCTTATTTACATCGTGATGCGCTCATTTGAGCAGGAAAAATTCGCAAAATGTTACATAAAGTGCTAAAAAACCCGCTCGGGCGGTTCAAAAATTACAAGTGACCCTTTGAAATTGTTGAAATTTGAGCATAATGATGAGCTATGGTGGATCATACACTAGAATCAACATCATTAACAAAGTGATTAGCAAATAATTAAGACGTAATTAGTAAATAATTAGCAAATAGATTAAGATAGGCATGGATACTCAAAAACCAGCAAATTCTCATTAGGGCTATGCCTCAATTTATAGAGTTTACATCAAGCATCAAATCCCACTGATTTCTCCATGATTCACTCCCAAAATATCTCCACCTTTTGCCTGATTCTCTCCACCTCTTCTCTTTTCCCTGAATATCTCCCAAAATATCTCCACACTCCTAAATTCCCTCATGCTACCCATTATTCTCTCCCAGTAGATTCTTCTAGCCTTTTCACAGGTTCTTTCACAATTACATCTCCTCTTTTACAGCCTCTATCCAAGAGCTTGTTCCCACACACACCCTATTCACTTGTATATTTCAACACCTCCCCTCAAGTGAATAATCCTAGCACACCTGGACCCTATACCAAGTTTCCCTCTTACTTGATAGCCCGCGACCAGTGCCTCAAGTCCCTAAACTCCATAGTCCTTGACACTCTCTCTCTCTATGTGTCCAAGGCTACTATAAGTGCCCGTGACCTTGACTAAAGTGCTCACACATACATCTACCACTTGGCCTACATCATCGGTGGGTCAGAGGTGGTTTTACTTTATTGGGGCAGGTTACATTGGGTTGTGGGGTCTCTCTCTCTCTCTCTCTCTCTCAGAAAAGATGATCCGACTCCACTTCTCTTGGAGCCTCCATGAAGTTTGCCGATGTCGTTCCTTCTTCACTGGGTTTGCTGTAGCAGTCTCTCGCCATGTGTCCTGGCTTTCTACATTTGTGGCAAGTGAAGGTCCTCCCTCCTACTCTGCCACTTCCTTGTCCTCGTCCTCAAGAGAATCCTCCTCGGGTGAAGAATGCTTTTTCCTCTCCTGCTGTTGAGTGTCGAGCCCTTTCTTCTCTTTGCCTCTGCTCTCTTGCTCCAGTAGAGCTACTTCTATCTCATGTATCTTCAATTCAGGTACATTCTTTAGTGTTGCTACAATGTTTTCATAATCTCCTTTGTCCACACTCTTCAGAAGTACAGCTAATGCTTCATCATCTTCTACCTTTTTGCCAATAGCTGCCAGCTGTTGCTTAATGCTTTTATATTTGTTCAAGTGTGTGATTAAAGGTTCACTTTCCTTCATGTCCAATTTGTAGAATTGCATTAATAGATTTATCTTGGAATTTTTTGCTTGTGTACCAAATAATTTATTGAGTTCATCCCATGCATCTTTTGCCCACTGTATCCCTGTGATGTGATGAATGATTTCATCATTTAAACTGAGTGCAATAAGTCCCAATGCTTTTTCATTCCTGCTCTTCCACTCATTTTCTCCTCTCTCTGGGCATTCATCTCTCCCTTCAACTAATCCCCACAGATTTTTCCTCATCAGCAAATACATGGTTTTTGTCTGCCATGTATAAAACTGTTCCCCATTAAATTTGGCTATTTCCTGTGCTGAACTCATGGTGATGTGAAGGGGGTCTTACCTCTTGATCCAAATTCAAGATTCAAGGGCAGTGTCTACCCTTTTACAACTCAATCTGGTGTTTAATAGATGATTACAACAATTTTATCAGCATAAAATCACCAAAAATTACATTAAATTAAGGGTAACCAATTTGTACGGGATGGTTGCAGTATCAAACCAACTCCGATTTGCAATCTGAAGCTTTAGGGATCTGTATCAGATACCTAATGGTTAATTTGAACCCTCAATTGTACCAAAATACACACTGATTAATCACCGATTAGCAAATTAATGCTCTGGTTTGTGTGTAGAAAACAGAGTATGCGGGGAGCCCAGATCTGGTGCCTTCCACTTCAAATGAGCTCAAATGCTTTCAAAGGCATCAATAGCAATGAGTCTAGTAGAGGATTAAGCCAAGAAACACAAGATTTGACCAAATAATGAAAGCTTAATCTCTGTTTTACCAAAGTCACCTGCAGATTTGATGAAGAGCTTTGATCTCAATGTAGACTTGATGAAATTGAATTCTGTCTTCACCAGCTTGTAGAGCATGCTTGATTACCCCTTGGGCTAAGAGGAATTAGAAACATTTGAACTGAGGAAGTAGGAATCTCAATTCTCCTTCAGAAAAACGACACCCTTCAATCTGCGAAAATCGGCTGGCTGCCCCCATCGGCAGTTTGATGCGTGGAGTAGATGGGCTTGAAGCCAAGTAGGTTAGCTAGCTTGTGTTAGAAGCACTAGGGCTAATTTTGACTGTGCAAGGAGAATGGAGTCCTCCACTGGTTGGGGGTGAAGAGGAAGGTGAAAAACTCACTAAAAATTTGATTTTTTGCTAATTATCTCTACTAATCCTAATTAATTAACTAATGGGCTCATAATTCTGATAGATTCTAGGCATGGCTCTGATACCATGTTGAAATTTGAGCATAATGATGAGCTATGGTGGATCATACACTAGAATCAACATCATTAACAAAGTGATTAGCAAATGATTAAGATGTAATTAGTGAATAATTAGCAAATAGATTAAGATAGGCATGGATACTCAAAAACCAGCAAATTCTCATTAGGGCTATGCCTCAATTTATAGAGTTTACATCAAGCATCAAATCCCATTGATTTCTCCATGATTCACTCCCAGAATATCTCCACCTTTTGCCTGATTCTCTCCACCTCTTCTCTTTTCCCTGAATATCTCCCAGAATATCTCCACACTCCTAAATTCCCTCATGCTACCCATTATTCTCTCCCAGTAGATTCTTCTAGCCTTTTCACAGGTTCTTTCACAATTACATCTCCTCTTTTACAGCCTCTATCCAACAGCTTGTTCCCACACACACACCCTATTCACTTGTATATTTCAACAGAAATAACTTGATGAATGAGACGACCACTTGCTTTGCTTAGACAGACTTTGAAAAATATGTTGGTGGGCCCGCCTAAGCCAATTTCCCAGTTAACTGCCATTGGAAATGCGGTTAACAGGGAACACTACAATAGAAAGAGAGTCTAGCAGAGCGAAAATAGCAGCGCTTTTATAACTGCAAGGGCACTGAGTTGTCATGCCTATTTCACTACTATAAACGTTGATATTTTCGTTGCCAATGGGATCGCCACTTAGCGATAGCAAAAATAGTAGCAAAATTGTGCTACTCAATAACCTATTTAAAAAAAGCTAGGGCAAATTGGGGAGTCATAGTGTGCGGCCCCAGCTTTTTTGTTTTTGATATAGATACAGTAAAACTTCTTCAATACATCAAGTTCAAGTCATAATCATCGCCATCAACATATATAATGTAAAACTTTACAAATATAAAAAAGAATATTTCCATCTGTCACAAAAAATAACAAGAAAGCAACCACCTGTACATCAAGAAGATCCACCAAGTGAGGGTTCTTGAATTCTGTGTGTTGTTTTACAGGCTCACATAGGTCTTTGGCTTTCCATTTGTGTAATTTTACATGCTTAGCCATGTCACCCCTAGGAGGATAGCCCAAATTAGGCCTCTTTTTCAATATTTTTATTGTGGGTGTTTTGACACCTATAGTAGGATCATAAGGGCACTGAGGATCAAAGGTTGTTACCTGCATGAGTGCCTCAAATAGAAGCTGTGGCTTCAACCAAGGGTTTCCCTCCTTGATTACTTCCAAATATGTTTCCTCCAGCAACTACTCAAACATGTCCTGCTTTGCAAAAAGTTTAGTCACAGTGTCGGAGCTGTGGGTGTTGTGTAGTAGATATTATACCTAGGCCACTCTTCAGCTTCTGAATTTTAAGTAAGATCTGGAAAATACTGTGCTGTTTTAGTTTGTTGATGGGTGGGTACTTGTGATGCCTCTTCCCACCAAGCTGTATCATCTTAAACCCATGCATTGTTCTCCTCATGTTGTTGACCCTCATGTTGCAATATCTGCCAATCCTCTAGAGTCCAAAACTATAGGCACATCCCCCATGTTATTCCTTTCCACAAGGCAATGAAAAGTAAATTATGTAAGCCTTTGTGCATCTACTTGAGACTCTTGCCCAAGTTCCCATAGTTGGTTACATTGCGAATGCAGATGTTGGAAATCTTGTAAAGGTAGGTCAAGGTCTCCTACATGACAGTATTGTAGCTGCAACTTCATTACTGGTACCTTTACTTTGGCCTTTAGAACCTTTCGATGGTGATAACTGTGGTTGATTATGCACTTGGAATGCATGGAAATATGGGTATGTAAATTTGTCTAAAGTTTTTCCCGGCATGTCTTCTTCCTCTGAGTTAGGTGGCTTGCCATTGAAGTGTTGTTTAAAATCATCTTCCCATTGAATGATGTTAGTGTCATCAATGGAAGGGTAATTAATGTGAGGCAAATCAAATTCTAAAGAATTTCCATGTTTTAGGCTTTCCAAATGAAATCTAATGATTCTGAATAACTTCCATATGCCCAAGGGGTGATAAAGATTGCTTTACCTAGCCTGTAAATACAAGGAGCAATCCCTAGCCTCATAAGGTCCAAAAATTTTCATCCAAGTAGGGCTTTGGTCTATGTAGTCTACAGATGTTTAAGCTTCAAAGGTTAAGTCCTCTAGTAGACCCACTTCCATAAGTTCCCCTTCCTCAGAAAAATCTTAAGAATTGAGAAGCACCCTAACCCATGCGCGAAAATTGATTACTATAGGATGCAATGGGGCATAGAAAAGATCACTAAGGCTTTGTAGACTAATGTCTCCATGAAGAATCGCCATTAGAAATGTAGGGGTATTTTGTCTCGAGACATCTTTTGAAAAACCCACCTCACTACCTCACTTGTTAAAGGAACCTCAAAATCTATGTCTTTTACAGTCATAGACAGTAAAAGGGTAGAGGTGAAAAAAAAATAGGTTTTTACTGGAGTTCGTGGGGAAACAACTAATGTAGCTAGATCAGAGGCATGGTTAGAGATAGTGGCAAGAAATGTACATGCCCCTTGTTCTACTAGAGAAATCTCCTCCTCTTCGTGTTGATTCTATTGTTAGAGAGCAGACTCCAGTTCCTTGGCTTTGTCCATAGCTTTAGCATGATACTTTGAGCAATCTTCTCGATCGTGCCTTTTGCAGCTGCTAGAAAAAGTTGTCCTTTTATGCCATATGCTTGAGGTTGAGCCTAACTTCTTCTTCATTCTATTTTTGAAGTTGTTGTACCAGGATTTCGTTAGCTTCTTGTAGTCTATGCTCCAAGTCACTACATTGTTCTGTTAGTTCTTTTACCTTAGCCATCTCTGCAGCCATCTTACTCTGAGCCTAATTCATGTTTGTTTGTGACCAAGGCAAACTCTTTGCTAGAAATTTCTAGCTCTTTTAGTAGATCCTACTTTTGTTCACGTACATTGTCATAATGTTCCCTTTCCTTATTAACATCTACAGCCCTTTTTAAAGACAAGAGTTTTTCCTCTTCCAGATTGGCCACCAACTCACTAATTTTATCTACCTAGATGGATGATTCCTAGAGTTATGCTTTGAGCTGTGTTATTTGAGTATGATGTTGGTCAATGACTTGTTGCTTATTAAGTGCGTGTTGTTTGTAAAATTATGCAACCTTCTAGTTGAGTACCCTTGTCAACTCTAAAATATGTAGCCCGAATTCCTCTACTTGTTGTTCTATGTCCAGGCCAAACAAAGTGACTACATGTTGCTGTGCTTGTTGCACTTTAGGGTTTAGGACTTCCTTTGCAATTCTTTGCTTCTTTGGCTGAAGGTTAGATTGTATTGACATTGCCTTAGGCATTTGAGTGGTCATTCTAGAATCCATTTTTCTCTTACCTTTAGGGTCAGCTGCTGTTGGTGCTGTTGGTGACATGGACTGTGCTTGTGGAGATATTGCAATAGGGATTTCCCTGCACATGGATGACAATTCATCGTGCACATGTTGTTTGGTTCTGCCTTTAGAGCCTTGATTTCCCTGGTCTTTCCTTTGAGCTTCTTGTCCTATGAGAGTTGGAATGTTAACACCCGCTTCTTTAAGGACCCTTCTTGCCCCATATTCCAAAACTTAATGTAGAAGACAAGGATTACCAATGATATACTTATGGTCTGCACAATAAGCAGTGAGGTTGTTAAAGATTATATATGCCCAATCCTCCTCACGGCCTTCTGCACCATAAAAATCGCCCGAGAGTTTATCCTATCATGTCCGACAATGTATTTCACCTCACCTGAGTGAGAAGACTGATTGCTCTACAAGCTATTTCTATTGTAGTATCCTTGATTTGTGCAAAGAATTCTCCATGCGGTGACTTACTCCATTTTTTCATGTGTGTACTGATATTTATGGTGCTTGGTTTGACTTTTGAATATGACACCCCTAAAGGCAGGCCAACGAATGCTTCAATGATTAACTTTTTGTGCAACTTAATCTCAGCCTCATAGTCTCATAGTCTCCTATGGTTACTACGCCCATAGTCTCCTATGGTTACTACGCCCATCGCTTTGTCTACATCATAAGAGTTTAGGAATTCAGTTTTATAATGAGAACAGGGTCATAGTAAGGATTCCAAGAAGCTGCCATCTTATCCAAGCTAGTTGCCTGCAATTTCTCCATTACACCATCTTCCTTAAGAATTGAGTAGCATTCTGGTGCATGGTAGGTAAACAACCAGGGCTCCTTTTCTGTATTCTTTTGGAACACTCGAACGTGTATGCGTTCTCCATTTGTGCCCGCAACACCCAGCCAACTACATAAATGACCATGCTTAGTTACCCAACCTTTAGCATCCTGTAACGACTTATTTGGTACCTTTGGTATTCCTTTTTATCCCTTCTATTTTGACTCCTTGTTAGATACAACATGTTTCCTTGTCATCTTTGCATTCAATTCAGTGCTTGCTTAGGTGTTTCGGGACATTTTTGCTACAAACAAAACCTCTTATTAGTAAGAAAGTATTGTGTTTCATTTTCTCTACCCACCGGTCTTAATCAATATGTAATGCAGTACCCAAGTTTCTCAGTGAATGACACTATACCCTTCCGGACGACAGGACTGCAACTTTTGATTGGAAAAATAATAATATCCCCCTTTTGGGGCGAATTCCAATGGCTCTTTTCCACTTTCTTGTGTTTGAAAGTGGTGGTCAAAATCTTGTAGGGCAGCTGAAAACCCACAAGATGTCTCCCCCCTGCCTAGACCCAGTACACCCCTCTACGAGTGTGTATACCCAAATGAATGCAATCATTGCAGCTATAGAGGGTGGGTGGACAAGAATATTCAAGATTTTTTGAAGGGGTAAGAATTGTGAAATTAGGAGTGCAGGGTGTTCATGTATAGTGACTTCCATACCCATGCGGTCCCTAAGTCAAGAGTTTGTAACAAAATACAAGATTTTGCATATTTTGGAAAATTTTGAAAAAATTTCGGCAATCTCCTACCCATTTGAAAAATAAAAAGATCACATACATCCCAAAGGGTGAAGTTATATGATGAGTGGAAGCTCAGATTTTACCAATCGCTCACTCTAATTTGGTGCAGTTTTACTTGATTTAAAACCAATAATTTTTACCAGTCTCTGAAGTCTTGTGGATGCAGGTAGACCATTAGTTAATCGAAATGAAGTTGATGAGTCTATAGTCATAGTTATCTACTGATACGCCCTTGTCTTGGCCAAACTGTAACTGTTAATTGTTGAGCCTTAATCTCTCTAATTGAGAACACTTTAGTATGCATTGTTTTGCCACCAAACTTTGAATATAAGTCAGCGGGGGAGGTTGAGTGCTATTGTCTATACCCAAAAGAGGCATGGACCTAGAGGGTAGGTTGTGGATAAGATAATCAATTATCTTTAGGTCATCAGCTAATAACCCTTGATCCACTACAAGTTTACCCTTGTCTTTCTGATTTTTTGCGCACAGATTTTCCTCTTTATTCCATGTATTTGCACAGAGCTTACGGATTTGGTCCGATAGCTAGTCTAGGAAAAGAGCACCTGGCCAAAATGGTCCTTTTGGGCTCAAATTTGGTACGAAGATAAGCCGTTACACAAATATGGATATCCTATGCAACCTAATTACGGCCTTTAGTCCTCTTGGCCTTAAGTGGCTCGAGGTGACAAACCACACGTATCGTTCGAACTGTAGATAGGTCATAAAAACTCAGACTAGGACCAAACTTGGTAGAATCTAAGTCCCTATGGTCAACAACAACAAGTAAAAGTCAGAAATCAATTTGGATTCATGGTGTGGGAGTTAGAGGCAGGAGTGGGTTCCCCAAGCACCCACTTGGCCAGTGACCTTTCGAGAACAGGGTCACTTAAAAATGGACTATAACTCGACTCCGATCTCGGATTGGGGCGATCAAATAGTCAAAAGTTATCTACAAAAAACAAAGAATCCAAATCTGTAAATATAGTGTAGAACTAGATTCTCTATCAAAAGATAATGTAGTTCAGGGGGAGGAACTGTAACTTTTTCGAGCATTTGCACTCTTCTTCCGCAAGGTTCTACTTTGATAGGTAATTCTTGGGTACTTGAATGGAAGATGGCTTGCTCTAGACACACCCTAGGGAAGGCCAATCACTCAATGGTCTTTAACCCCACCAGACCTAGATTGAATTTGATAAGTGGTTTTGTCGGTAGAGTCAACACAAAAACCCCTCGGATAGAGGTTTCTTAGTACTTGAAGACCAGTACTACGCAAACAACGAGCATGCAATTTGAGATCTTTGGATATAATGGTCTTGACAACTCCAATTGCCACCACAAGGTTTAGTATGACCGCAGTACTTTGTGAGATCTAAAAATCTAGCACCTAAGGAGGCTAAGATTTTGAGCTCTCTATGGCTCTTAACAGTCAGCACGAAAGTCCCAACCTTCCAAGCCTCGCTAAAAATAGTACATTTTCAAATTTGTCAAAGAACGGGGTAAAACTTGGTATGAAGCAAGTCCCAAGTATCCTTAATAAGATCCAAAGTCAAATTTTATATTGGATACCTAGAGTAATTGCTAGAGCCAGGTGTGGGTTACCCAGGCTCTTACTTGGGCGTACTCCCTCAGGACAAGGTCAACTTCGAACAGTCATTAACTGTTGACCCTAAACTCCAATTTGGACTTTAACGTAGTCAAAAGTTATCTATAGAAAACAAGGATTCCAAATTTGTAAAAATAGTGCAACTTTGAAATCAAAATCAAAAGATATTGTAGTTCAGGGAACTACAACTCTCTTTTACGGGTGTTTTTCCTGTTTTATCTCTATCCTAGTTGCTCCCCTTGTACGAATCTCTTTCCTATGATGGTAGGCAAGCTCCTAAGCTTAAAACAAGTCTAAACTATGCTCTTACAGTTAATTCAATTACCACTAACAAGATATCAAACTCTTGAACTGCAAGCATACTTAGACCAATGGAGCACCAACAAATGAGATATCTCTTCTCTGTAATTCACTATAGAGAATACAAAGATCCCAAATCTCAAACCTAATGTAATGCAACACTAGTAAGGCTAAAACTTACAAAAAACATGCATTATTTAACTAAAAATTAAGCCTAAAATGCAATGCTAAACACCAATCAACCTAATTAGGGATCTAAAAATGAGATTTTTATGTTGGCCTAATTAGGGTAAACTGATGTTATAAGCTTGTAGAGCTTGATCTCTTGATTCTACGGTGGTCTCGGATTTGAAATCCAAGTTCGGGAACTTAAGTTATGATCAAAACAAGCAATGTAGTAAATAGTTCAAAAAGTGACGACTTCTATCAGAGGCTAATTACACTCTACAATGACCCTAATTTACTAATTAAATGCATTAAAATGATTAAAAAGAATCATAATTTATAATGAAAATGATGAATTAATGATTAGTAAGGGATAAAAGACAAAAAATCTCTCTACAGAGACTGTCATCCCAGAGAGTTATTTTTTATATTTTTAACTTTTTTTTTGTTTTAGACTTAATCGATACACAATCTTCTTATCCCAAACACAAAAACAACACATAAACTATACAAATCCACCCAAAATCAATAAATAATCAACATAAGCAACAAAAACAAATCAAAAGAACATTGACTATATAACCTTATCCCCTCTTTTTCCTTCAACCTTATCCACTTTACTATACCCACAGAGTGCTCAGTATTGTTGAAAACAATAAGCAAAGCATCACAAAAGAGTCTAAATGAGCTAAAGAAACCACTCAATCCCCGACAGCGGTGCTAATGTTAAGGAGAATAGCTCTTCTCACTCTCACAGCATACACCTAGAGAATTGTATTGACATAGTAAGTAAATAAGAGGCCATGGGAGAAGAAAATCATTACCTTGTTGTCGTTGGGGTGTAAGTGATTACCTGGATGAACTCAAAGAAGCTCTCTGATTGTGTAGAATGTGGCTAGCTCTCTCCAAACTCTCCTAGAGGGCGTCAATCTCTAGCGTAAGCTTGCTTGGACGATCCCCTCACAACTCCAAAGCCATGGTGGTGTACTCCAATAACCTGCAAGCACACTCTCGTACTCTCACACGCACACACTAGTAGCAAGAAATAAGAACACAAGAAGCACAAGAGCTCTTGAAATTGCACAAGGGAAGTGTGTGTGTTCTCATTCCTTACATTGTTATTTATACAAAACTTATAAGTAGCCGAGCACCCAAACTTGGGTGGCCATTGTGTAAAAATGAGAACTATGTATCTTTACACCTACTAGTGTACATGTGTATGTGATGCCAACATTACACTTAGCTCGGACATCCCTTGTTTACATCGTGATGTGCTCATTTGAGTGGGAAATGTTACATGAAGTGCTAAAAACCAACTCGAGCGGTTCAAAAATTACAAGTGACCCTTTTAAAATAACGTGATGAATGATGACCACTTACTTTGCTTAGATGGCCTTTGAAAAATATGTTAGTGGGCCCGAAGCCAATTGCCCAATTAACCGCCATTGGAAATGTAGTTAATAGGGAACACTACAATAGAATGAGGGTCTAGTAGCAAAAATAGTAGCGCTTTTATAATTACAATGGCACAGAGATGGTGGGCCTATTTCACTGCTATAAATGCTGCTATTTTTGTTGCCAATGGGATCGCTTCTCAACAGCAGCAAAAATAGCATCGAAATTGCGCTACTCAATAACCTATTTAAAAAAAGCTGGGATAGACTAGGGAGTCATCACATGACTCCCTAGTTTGCCCCAGCTTTTTTGTTTTTGATACAGATACAGCTTTTTTGTTTTTGATACAGATACAGTAAAACTTCTTTAATACATCAAGGTCAAGTCATACTCATCGACATCGACATATATAATGTAGAACTTTACAAATATTAAAAAAAGATAATTTCAATTCATACTTGGCAAATGTCATAAGTCTATTACAATACTTAGTAAAATTACATAAGTTTATAAGTCCAAAAAGATCATATACAAAATCAATCATATGAAAATCTATGGAGTTTGGGGCTGCATTGAGGGGTCCACATCTCATCCATTTCGATTATTATTGTCCCTTGCAGCTCCACACTCTTCTCTCACATTTTCATTACTTCTTGCTTACGCATTTGCACCATGTTTGTAGTAACATGATTTGTAGTAACATAATCTTGAAACATAATAAAACTAACATAATTGAAAATTAGTTTTAAAAAACAAAGAGGTTATGATTTTAGAAATGTACTTACTTGCCATGCTTGCCAAGCATGGCCTCCAAAAGTAACAATCAATCCTTCATCTTTCACCCTTTCAAAGAGAGTTTCCAAACCCCATTGTAATGCAAAATCATATTCATCTTGCGTAGGGAGGTGGTCCACTGCTTGAAGCTATATAAATTCAAACAAATGAGCATTGATTTTATGTTATTATTTAAGGTAAACGTCTTTCTCTAAAAGTAAACCTTAATCTCTATTTTTCCAAAACAGTGTCTGAGAAGTGCAGAGAGGTTGAATCAGTTTGATACAGCTCGTTTCTTGAGATTTTGATGATACCAACACGTTTAGCACTACTGAAAACCCCAAGAGTGAGATTGAATACCTCAGATTTGCTCAAATGAAGCAGATTTTACATTTTTCGTAGCGCTAGATCTAGACGCAGTTTCTCTTTCTTTTGTTGGCGGTTGGAAGTTTTGAGGTGCCTAGGCTAGGCGCCTTTGAGTAGGCAGCAAGCCCACAAATTGATTTGATCAATGCTTGACTATAAAGGGAGCAATCATGAGTCCATTGAGCTTGGGTATTGGAGAAGAGGACATAAAAGCTAAAGATGCTTATAAAGTGGATTAGTTAGAGATTAGAAAAATGATTAAAGGATTAAACCTAAGCTAAACCTATCCCAACCAATCTTTGATACCAATTTTGGCATCATGGTGGCTCATAGATGATGAGAAATCTCATGGTTTAGGCAAAATGAACATTCTAATCTAGATAATCATCTCATCACATCTTTCTTCAATTTATCCTCATCAGATCTCATCCACTCGCATCTACCCATCTCCACATCTCATCACATCACATTTATTTCACATCTCATCTCATTCATTCTTATCCCGATTCAAATCACATTAATCTCATCCATTCACTCACATCGACATCACATCCTTTCACATACACATACACATCCGTTCTTCCACATACACATCCACATCCGTTCTTCCACATACACATACACATCCGTTCTTTCACATACACATCCACATCCATTCTCATCTTATCACATCCTATTTACATCTTATCACATTCTATTTTCATCTTATTACATCCATTCACATGCTATTCTCATTTAGTAGCTTTTTCTAGTTTGCTTCCGACGATAATGGGACTTTCTCTAAATTTCTACCAATTGCTTGGCCTAATTAAATGTTCCTTTTCTCAAATGACTACTTCTATATTCCTTCTCAATTCCTCAATTGAATTATACTCAATATTCCTCTTTTGAATAAAAGAATTCATGGGATTTACATAAATCAATTCTACCCATATTTCCACTTTTGATAAATAATCATAAATTGAATTATACTAAAAAATCCTCTTCTTTCCATTTAATTTCTTGGATCTCAAATACCATGGAAATTCCTCTTTTTTTTTTGCATTTAATTATTTACATTCCAATGTCATGGGAATTTCTCTTTTATCATCAATATTTCTCATAATAAAATACCCATTAATTCAATATGCTAGGAATTTCTCTTTTCCCATCTAAATGATGGAATTCCAAATGTCATAGGAATTCCTCTTTCACCATTTAAATATTTCTCATAGATAAAATAAATTTATCTAAAATTTATCTTTGAATTTAAATAAAATACCCATTAATTTCAATATGCTAGGAATTTCTCTTTTTCCATCTAAATGATGGAATTCCAAATGTCATAGGAATTCCTCTTTTACCATTTAAATATTTCTCATAGATAAAATAAATTTATCTAAAATTCATCTTTGAATTTAAATAAAATATCCATTAATTTCAATATGCTAGGAGTTTCTCTTTTTCCATCTAAATGATGGAATTCCAAATGTCATAGGAATTCCTCTTTCACCATTTAAATATTTCTCATAGATAAAATAAATTTATCTAAAATTCATCTTTGAATTTAAATAAAATGCTCATTAATTTCAATATGCTAGGAATTTCTATTTCTCTTTTCCTATCTAAATGATGGAATTTCAAATGTCATAGGAATTTCTCTTTTACCATTTAAATATTTCTCATAGATAAAATAAATTTATCTAAAATTTATCTTTGAATTTAAATAAAATACCCATTAATTTCAATATGCTAGGAATTTCTCTTTTTCCATCTAAATGATGGAATTTCGAATGTCATAGGAATTTCTCTTTTACCATTTAAATTTATCTATACAAAAAGATAAATTTAACTAAAATCTTTCTTTAATTTTTAAATAAAATATACATTATTTTACCATCCCAATTTTTCTCTTGCTTCATTGGAATACATGGATTTCCATTGCCATGGGGATTACTCTTTTAACATAAAAATGAATTACTAGAAATTCTTCTTTTTTCTAATTAACTATTTATGCATAAACATCAAATTTTTTCATGATTATAATGAGAATCATTCAATTAATCTAGGATGATTAATCCTAGAATATGGTAGGAAGTCCTCTTTTCATATTATGACTGAAAATGACTTATGTGTAAATTTTTCAAAAATTTTACCATAGCTTCGCTCTGCTATTATTACTGATAATTCTCAATAATTTTAAAAACATAAATTTTAGTAATATCATATGATAGAATAACCATTCATTGGATCAATATCCAATTATGGACTTGATTCCTAATTTTTCCATGAATTAAATAGCATAAAAGCATTAAAAAGCCACTTATTTGGCCTCAATTTGACAAGAGAATTGCTTCATGAGAAGCTTCATTTGAATATAGAATAGGTCATAGGAATGACCATTCTTTGGGGGGGAGAGAGACATGCTTTAAAAAAACATTTAATTTAAGCATAAAAGTGAAAATTTATGTGTTTTACACTACAATTCATTAAAGAACTTCAATTATATGAAAAAGCCATTCAATTGAATGCTCCTCAAGCTTGAGAGGGGTTGAGAAGAGAGAACATTTGGAGATTTAAAAAAAAAGACCATAAACCACACTTTACCTCCTAGATTGCTTGATTTTTTAATCAATGTAGAGGCCCCCAACCAATAAATTGGTTTGGTATGTTGATGAAGACTTCAAGGAAGATTGAAGAGAGAGAGAGAAACTCCAATCTCTTCAATTTGTAGAGGATAATAGAAAATATCATTATTTCAATATAAACTGACATGGTATAGTTCTCATATTTTCTTACAAAGGGCTAAGGATCTATTTATAGGTGAGGGAGGCCTCTAACCAAGTCCAACTAGTTTCTAGAATTTTTCAAGTTCAGTTTGGTTGAATTTGTACAAGATTTGGACTTTGGACCTAGTTTGGCTCCCTTTTGATTTGGTTTGATCCAAGAGAGAGGAGAGATAAAAATATCACAATATTTTTTAGTTTAAAACTCCACCACACATGTGAAATAGGCACCTCCTTGAAGAGCCCCCTTCTCCTACCAAGGTGTCAAAATTGAATCATTATACCCAAAATATCTCATTTTTTTAGTAATATTCATAGTTTTTTACTTATAAACCTTGTCCTTTAGTCAACTCTTCATCTTATGTGAGTATTTACTCATTTTTGGGAGTTTTTCTTTTACAAATTGGATTTATCTCCTCCCCACACTTGGATTGATCCTATTGGCCCATAGGAACCTTAATTGGACCATAATTCAAAAATTTCTGAAAATCTAGACCCTTAGGCTAAGGTCCTTTTTACCTATTTTCAATTAATTCCAAATGCACATTGGAAAGTTCTTTTTGAATTTTTGTTTCAGGGGAAACCATTTTAGACACTAGGAGGATTTTTATATCCAAAAATATCTCAATTTTGGATTATCTCTCTCTAGATATTTTCTCTCTCTAGGCCAAAACAAGGTAAAATAGGATCTTTCTTTTATTTCAGAGAGGGGAATAATTATAAGATCAGAAGGGGAGGTTCTCACCTGCACACCTCAAAAGCTAGAGGGAGGAATCTTACAATGACGAAGGAACAAAAGGAGGGCGGGGAGACATACAGGTGTCAGAACCTTGATGGAAAAAATAACATGTTCATACACCAGCCGCATTTGAAGAAGGAAGACCTTGCCAATATTTTGAGTCCCAGAAGGTCAATTTGCCAATGTAAGCATGTGGTGCCGAGGATCCATTTCTGTGTATCTCTCCTTAAAAATGGCTTGATCACATGCCTTCAAATGGTTTTTTTGTAATCCTATTTATGAATAATGTCATAAAAGTTCTTCATTTTGTGAAATTCATGTCTTATCATCTTTTTCAGAGAGGTTCTTTTTCAAGGAGTAAAATAGAAGTTCAATTATCAAAAGAATGGAGTTCAATTTTACTTTGTCAAATAACGAGTGAATAGAGTGACGACAAAGAACTTCTAATAAAATAAAAAAATAAAGAAAATTTCCTTATTCTTTTTCAAATAACGAGCGAACAGTGTGGCAGTAATAAGCTTTCATTAATTTAATATTGAAAAGAAAAATCACTTTTTCTTTACAAATAATGAAACATTTTATTTGTGAAAGAATATGGCACAGCGGAAATAGATACAGTAAGAGAAAGTACACTAGACAAAGCAATAGAGAGAATGGAGAGAATTTTAAAATTCTGATTATACCAAACAAGAGATAGGTATAATATGATGCATCATGTTGTCCACCCGTGTGCTCTAGTGTAGAGCTTAGATGGCGATCTAGACAGACTCTGGATGGAGAGCATACTAAGAGTATAGGGAATATATGCTCACAAGCATTGGATACCTTTGTTTGTGCGCCAACTATGTCCATTAGAGTGCTACAAATAGTGCGGTGGACGTGTCTAAGACATGGGTGGCTACGTTGATTGACGCAGCTCACCGCCCGCGTATTCATATCGCATCCCAACCCACCCATTAATGATGAAATTAGTATCCAAGGGAATTTTCCTTGGAATATTTCCTATACCTTTTCGGACCGACGGACCCCAGCTAATGCTTTTACCCCTCATCATCTCCTAACCATCAACGGTCACAACTACGACCCCTTCCAACATCTAAGCTGGGGTTAATAAATATGAATCTTGCTCTCCTAATGACAATACACTGACCTAATTGTTAACTAATACTACCTAATGAGATGCATATCCTACTCTAATCACATCACTAATCTAAGGTGGATAGAAATTAAGAAAACTCATAATGAGTGTGTGCTAATTAAGTTTAGACTCAAGTTTAGTTAGGCTACAAGATGGAAACTTGTACTTATAAAAAGACTTGAGATGTTGTGCTTGTATTCCATTGCTTGAAATGTCCTCCTTTTATATGAGGAGAGTATACCTTAGCTTTTCTCTTGTATGTGGGATAATTCTCACTTGGTGATGTGCCTTCTCACACTCACTCCATACTCTTATGCTCCATGGCACCATATTTCTCTACCACCCCCTTAGTGCCAAATCTTTGGGCTACTCAAGGTGGTTGGATGTTGGTTACAAAATGTTGTTTTGAATTTTTATTTTCTACATTCCCCTATGTGCTATGAGCAACTTTGGCTCATGTGCTACTTTGGCACTTCCCCCCCTCGATGGTGACTTGACCTATCTTTAAGGGGTCTAGAGGTCATCTCTAAGAGTGAGGCCCCCCCTTGATAGAGATTTAACCTATCTTTGAGGTCTAGAGGTCTCTTCTAAGATTAAGGTAACAAATTTTTTACTATTTCTTCTACCTTGGCTACATCATCGGTGCCAAAGGGTAGTTACAAGCACTTTTTGTAGGAAGTAGGACCTTTTTACAACAATTTTTTGTTCAAGAGATGGGTAGTGACTGGATTTTTGATTGCGTGCTCAGCTGATTACAAACATTTTTTTACTCTTGGTCACTCGCATACGTCCACTCATATAGGTGGCTTACAAAAGTTACATATTTTTTTATGAAGATATGTTGTTTTGGCAATGAAGTTCTTGTTGTTGATGAAGAATCTTGTGATTGTGGAGGCTTTTGCTGATACCGCCGTGGTTGATGAAAATTTTGTTAATGATGTTAAATTCCATGATGAGAATATGTGATTGATTTGATAAGGTCATTTGTACACATTTATAAAAAAAAGACATCTAAAGGCCCATGTGAACACCCCTTGTTGAAGGTTTTTTTTTAAATATTATTTATTTGATTAACCTTATCTTATGGGCGTTGCTAAAAGTTGGCTATATTATTTGATGCTATGCTCTCCTTTCTCACAGGCGGCGGCCGTCCACGACTATTCGTAAGCAGCAACTTCTCTCTCCTCCTCCGCGCTGGCGACCTTCATTATGCTCGATTGGGTAGCCGTCAAGGACGTGTGCTGTGTGGCCATAATAATCTTCGCCAGCTTGCTCCAGATCGCCATGCCCACAACTTTTATAGCAAGTGGGTTCTTCTGCTTTCTCCCCAAGTACTCCCTCCCTCCCCTTTCCTGTGCTATGATGACAAAACCAGGGCTGCGCAACTATAAATTGTTCGCTCTGCTGCTCACGGCTTCACAGAGGTGTGTGTGCGCTTGTTGCTCTGCCTTTTGGCTGTCACGTTCCTTCACCTTGGCCCCTTCAGCACAGCTAATACACTTCTTCTCCTACTTTCCACAAGCGGAGTGTTGGTGCCCTAGTCCTGTTTCAAACCTGGTCGCATGAAAAGAATACTTGGAGGCTCTTTCATTTCTTACTTTTGCGCTGTTTAACTTCTTCTCCTTACCTGACCTACTACAAGTGATTAGCGCTTGCTTCTTCCATTCTTAGAACTCTCTAAAGGAAAGAAGTTAAAGACTAAAGGAAAGACCTCATCAAGATTTTAATAACTTCCTAATCACATGCTAAGCACTCCCTAAAAACAATGTTAATCTAGCTAATGGAGAGCCTTGCCCTAGCTCTGATACCATGTTAAGAAATACGGATCTTGCTCTCCTAATGACAATACACTGACCTAATTGTTAACTAATACTACCTAATGAGATGCTATTTCTACTCTAATCAAATCACTAATCTAAGGTGGATAGAAATGAAGAAAACTCATAATGAGTGTGTGCTAATTAAGTTTAGACTCAAGTTTAGGTAGGTTACAAGATGCAATCTATTACTCATAAAAAGACTTGAGATGTTGTACTTGTATTCCATTGCTCGATATGTCCTCCTTTTATATGAGGAGACTACAACTTAGCTTTTCTCTTGCATGTGGGATAATTCTCACTTGGTGATGTGCCTTCTCACACTCACTCCATACTCTTGTACTACATGGCACCATATTTCTCAACAGTTCTCAGTAAAGATATGTACACCAATGGCTTCTCCTCATAATGGGGGCCATACAAATGTGCATCATACATCAATGTGAGATACATGCTAAGAGGTGGGCATTGAACATATACTAACAATGCGCACCCAAAAAAGGAGTGGTGTTCATTTTTGCATGCACCTAAAAAAATGAGAGAGAATCCTTGCATGGCCAAACCATTTAAGGGAACGGTGTTCCTTTCTGCATGCACCCAGTCAATGAGAGGTAATCCTTGCAAGGCCAAACAGAAACAAGGAGTGGTGTTCCTTTAATAAGTACTTTTTGAATATAATAAAAAGAAGAGATCCCTATTGAAAGTGACATGCAGAGCCTATAATTAGACAATTGTAAAACTACCCCTCTCTCTCATTAGATGTACCAGAATTCCTCTAGTTAAACACATAAGCTCTTCCTCATTCGTTCTCTGTCTCTCAACCCTAAACCCTAAGCCCTCTTTCACTCTCCCTCTCATCACTCCAACATGTCTACCTCCAGAGAAACATGAAAGAAACCTTCACCAAGCTCTTGTCTAAGCTATTAGTGCAAGTCAAAGAGAGAGAAGATCCTGATGGTTTAAGCGCATGCAACAGGGTCTAGAAGCGCAAAAGCTATGGAACAAACTGAATGAAGATGGTCCATTTGAAGATGGAGATGTATATTAATGGAATTTGAAATTGAGTAATGCAATAGGGATTTGGCGGGCATTTAGATACATCACCGACAACGAAGAAACCATTCTTGGAGAGAGGAGCTTGGGAAGTTAGTGAAAGAGAAGGACACCTAGTTTAGTAGTAGTGCAAGTAGACCATGTAGTGTTGCCCGTTAATTGAATAAAGGATAATAATCAAAGAAACTAGAATATCTATATGTGTGGATCTTCTCTTTTTGGTTAGTTAGAGAACTCTCGTTTGTATGGACTTTTTCTTATGAATGCAATGTATTTTCCTTGGTGAACTTCATTGTGTACATAAATTTATTTGAGAAAGTATGTTATCATTTTTTTCTTTACTTCAATTTCAATCCTCTCCTTAAATTTATAAATTTTATCTTTCTAGTTAGAGAACTAGACTCATTTTTATGAAGTTTTTCTTTACTAAGGAAAATTCATTGTGTATATGAATTTTTTTTAGCAAGGATGGTATCATTCATTTTTTTCCTTCAATATCTCTCCTCTCCTTAAAGTTGTGAATTTGAATATGCATATAGAGAGGGAGATAGATAAATAGAGGAGCTTTGGAAGGTAGTGAAAGAGAAGGACACCTAGTTTAGTAGTGCTAGAAGTAGACCATGTGTAGTGTTGCCCATTAATTGAATAAAGGAGAGTTATCATGGCAAATAGAACATGTAAATGTGTGGATTTTCTCTTTTGATTAGTTAAGAGAACTCTTGTTTGTATGGAGTTTTTATGAACTAAGGAATGTATTTTCCTTGGTGAACTTCATGGTGTACATGAATTTCTTTGAGCAACTATGCTATCAATTGTTTTTTTTCCTTCATGGTGTCCTCTGCTTAAAGTCATAAATTTTCTCTTTCTAGTTAGAGAACTCTCGTTTGTATGGAGTTTTTCTTTACTACCGAGGAAAAAATCATTGTGTACATGAATTTGTTGAGCAAGTATGGTATCGTTCATCTTTTTCCTTCAATATCTCTCATGTCCTTAAAGTTGTGAATTTGAATATGCATATAGAGAGGGAGATAGATAAATAGAGGAGTCATGAAAGAGAAGGACACCTAGTTTAGTAGTGCTAGAAGTAGACCATGTAGTGTTGCCCATTAATTGAATAAAGGAGAGTAATCATGGCAGATAGAATATGTAAATGTGTGGATTTTCTCTCTTTGGTTAGTTAGAGAACTCTTGTTTTTATGGAGTTTTTCTTAACTAAGGAATGTATTTTCCTTGGAAAACATTATTCATTGTGTACATGAATTTATTTGAGCAAGTATGGTATCATTTATTTTTTTCCTTTAATATCTCTCCTCTCCTTAAAGTAATGAATTAGGGAATTTGCTTATAAAGAGGTTGAGAGAGATAGAATGAGATGTAGAGAGAAAGTGAGAGATAGAGAGACTAACCATAATGAAGAGTAAGAGATAGAGAGACTAACCATAATGGACAGGCAAGAGAAATGGGCGAGCAGAAGGGCAAGAGCAAGGTAGTGAAGGAAAGGCTAGATGGGGGCAAGATGAGGTGAAGGGCAAGGCAAGATGAAGGTAGGAAGGAGGAGGGGTGCGCAACAAGAAAGGGACGGCGGGTAGATAGCGACCAGGGGGTGAGGACAAGCAAAAAGTGTGCGCAACAAAGAAGGGGAGCCGAGCAGGAGGTGAAGAATGAAGGGAGGAGACGAGCGAGGCGAATGGCAACCAGAGAGGAGGTGAGGCAAAGGGAATGGCAGGTAGCGCACAAGGGGACATTATGGGGAGCTCCTGTGAGATTTCTCTTGAGCTTCTACCAAAATGTTTTCACTCGGGACTAGCACTTTAAGTACTCCAGTTTGCTTATAACAACACACCGCATTTAGCTAGCTGGTCAAGCTCCTTTGAAGTAAGAAATTGCCCGACATCTACTTCTACACTCTCATACTATTCCAATCAGCATGTTGCTTTAACTAGAGATATACTCCTATTCTTAGTGAAGTACATGAGGCTATCTCTAAAGGTCAATCACTTTGAAGTAGTGTGTATGGTAAGAAATTATTGACAACTGCTTCCACACTCTCTCATACTATTCCAATCAGCATGTTGCTTTAACTAGAGATATACTCCTATTCTTAGTGAAGTACATGAGGCTATCTCTAAAGGTCAATCACTTTGAAGTAGTGTGTATGGTAAGAAATTATTGACAACTGCTTCCACACTCTCTCATATATTCCAGCAGTAGCTGATTTTACTAGAGACCATACCTATATTCTTAGTAAAGTACATGAAGCTATCTCTAAAGATCAATCCCAATACACAATCCAAGTCGATAAGAAATGTAAGCTTATGTGTTTTCAAGAAGGAGATTATGTGCGGCTAATAAGGATAGAAAAGAGAAGACTAAAGAGTGTAGAGAAAATCCATTTAGTTAAACTAACTCCAAGATTCCACAGGCCATTTAAGATTATCACCACCAAGATTATGGCAATGCTTTTTGTTTGGACATTGCATCGCATTGGCATATTCATAACTCCTTTCACATTAGTCTTTTACGACCATTTAGAGGTACTCTTCTAGAACTCCTAGTTTATGACAATCCCCATTTACTAGAAGAAAACTCTGGGATAGTAGAAGCCTAAAGTAATCTTAGACCAAGAGTAAACAACAACAAGAAGAGGTCATGTTTATCACATATATTTGGTGAAGCATATTGGCTACTAGTATAAATGTGGGAGATCAAGCATTCGTCAGTTGTGCCAATCAAAAAGGTAAAGGTAAATCCTTTTCTCAAGGCGGAGGCCAATGGAAAAATGAGCCCAATCATCTAGAAAGGATGCCAAGAAGAGGGGTGATAATCCATGACATTATATCAATGAATGCAGAAAAAGGTTGAAGAAGGAGAAGAAGAAAGAGTCGAGCATGGATGTGGATGATGCATCAGCACCACAAGTGCTGAAAAGAAGGAGTCGACGAACTATGCACATGATGATTGGGCTCATTGTGCACTATAGTTACGATCCATACATGTGTGCATGTCTATGATAGATCAACACGTCATATACTTTGATAATGCATTAGGAATTTTTTGGACCCAAAAAGGGCCTCTTAAGGATTCCTAATTTTAAGGGATTAGAGCTTAAAAAGTTGGGCTTAAGGGAGACAAAGGCTATGATGACCCCTATTTTTTACCTTGCCACATCAGCCATACCTCCCTAGTTTCACTTTTTAAAAGGAATATTCTCATACTCTCTCTCTTACTTTTTGACTTTTCTCTTACTTTTTGAAATTTTTTATCTTCACTCTCTATAAATTGAATCTTTCTTGTTAGTTTGAAATCTCCTTTCTCATTAACTCCCACCATATCTCCCTTCCACATCAGTAAAACATTCTCGTATTTAGGTGGGCCCCAAAAAGCGAATTTTTTATTTTTTGTTTTTTTACATTTTGAGGTGAAAAAAACACCACCCAACCAATATGTATGATGAAAATAAATTTTTCTCTCCAAAAAGCTTGTAATTCAAGGGTCACGTCAGAAGCCTGTCACTAACTGCACAACATAACTAACTGTCAGATCTCGAAATTGTGGGGATCCCAAAAATTACTGTTTTTAAATTTTTCTCATAAATGTAATTTATTGGTGATGAAAAACTCATGTTAGTATATTTGTATATCAAAAATATCTTTTTTCCACTTAGAAAACGGATTTGTGTTAAACCTACAACAGCAAAGATTTAAGAGTCTCTCTCACTCACTCCCTCTCTCTCTCTCTCTCTCTCTCTCTCTCTCTCTCTCTCTCTCCCTATGATGAGGATCTCTCTGCTTTAGCTTCTTCCTCTGCTTTGCTATGGAGCCTTTGCAAGCTGTGTGTGCAGCCCCTTGTGAAGCTAGAAAATGGAAGGTTGATTTACACATTCGTATTCCTGAAGAGTATGGCAGCTCTAAAAAAACCCATCCTACTGATGCACAATCTGTCCAAGCTCGTAGGATAGCTAAGGAGAAAAATGTAGATCTTTGGGTTGATGGGCATCTCTATCCAGTTGACCCTCCATTAAGAGCAAACCCTCCTTTCTGCAATTTATCATCTTTTATGCAATTTGTTGGGTGAAGGAGAGCTTGGCTTGTTAGGATACTGCAGAAGATTGACTACAAGTGGAGCTTGGCAAACCCATATTCTCCAATCTCAATTTTGCAAGCATCACAATTCAGCCTTTTACAATGTCAAGAAGGACTTAAAACATCATCAGATAAAATGAAAGAGATCCTCACAGAGAATGTGGAGAAGGATGCAAAGATTCAAAGGCTAGAGGAACTTATCAAACGACTCAAAGCAACGCCAAATGGTGCTCGGTGAATGCAAAAAGACATTGGCTGGTATAGAAAAGGATTCGTACAACAAAGTAAGTAACATAAACTTTCATTATGCACTCAGTGATTTAAACAAAATAGTCATGATTTGTGTTCTGCCAAGAATTTTCTGCAAGAGGTGTGTGGTTCTAATGAAGAGGGATGGAAGGATTTGGTCAAAGCCATTCTGAATACCAAGGATATTCTCTCAATTATTACTGACCCTCATCATCCTGAAATACGCCAAGCTGTTGTTGTTAGCAATGTAGTGAGCGAGATTACCACCTCCATCGATTCTTCATGAATTCAACATGCTTGTGATGCGGCTGGAATCAACATGAAAGGGTACCAAGCAATCCGTCAGGTTGTAAAAGGTGCATTTCTAAGACAAGGAATCACTGGCACTTTATTTCCTACACTTAAGGTGATTCACAATGTCAAGCATATTAATAATGATGATGTGCAGCGAGCTATAGAACAGTTTTATCACGTTGAGGGCACACTAACATTAGACACAGGGTTGAGCAGAAAGAAAATCAAGACAACAAGTACAGAATTTCACTATGATGTTTACAATAACATCTTTGTTCATATTGAGAGACTACAACAAGCTATGGTGAAGTTCTATGGTCTTTCACCAGAAGGTGAGAACTTGCAATTGCTACTATTCATGTTTTTCAGTAGAAAATGAAGACGATTATTTTGTTTTGAATATTGTAAATTATCGTTTATTTGCAGTTTTGGGGAGCACACTTTCATTTGTGCTCAAGCTAGATGAGTGCCAAATTGTGAAAGGTCGGAAGCTGGAACGTATGAGCATTACGCTCATGAATGAGGGCCATGATCTGTGCATGGGAAAAGACTACCAAACCAAGTTTTGGTGTGCAATTTGAGAAAGAGGTCTGGTGGCTTAGTGCATTCGAGGTACCGAAGGAGACACATGAGGTATTGACATGGATGTTTGAAAGGACTCCCTGGCTTGGTGCATTCGAGGTACCGAAGGAGACACATGAGGTATTGACATGGATGTTTGAAAGGACTCCCTGGATAACAGATGTAATCAAAAAGCAAATTGATGGTCAACTTTTAGATGTAAAAAACATAGGAAAGTTCAAGGTGGATTGGCATCTTGGGAGAGATTTAAAGACAATTAAATGCATGATGGATTGTGCTCAAGGCGTGACATCAAGATGGCCTTGTCCATACTGCAATGCTCAGATTGATATTCCTAGGCAGAAAAAGACAAACGGAAAAGGTATACGAAAGGTTGGTTCTATTGGGAAGGATGCCTCGATAGGTCCCAAGAATGGGAAGAAGCAACAAGAAGATGCAGTAGATCCAACCGAGTCAACTGATGATGAGGATGAGGAACAACCAAATGCAAGATGGGTGGAAGGTGTCATGTCTTGTGATATGCTAGGAGAACCAAACAAGAATTCAAATTAGAGCCCCATCATTAATTTTCCATTAAAGAATATTCACTTTTACACACTTCATGCATTCATGAGAATCTTTGATCGATTGCTTAAGTGCCATATCGATTATGCATTCACAATGCCTACACAAGTGAGGAAAGTTGCAGCCCTTGGTAAATTAGAGCATCTTTTGAATTCTCTGGGCTGCCATGGCAGAAACATGAAAATTGAAGTGAATAAGCAGGCCTTTGGTATGTCATACGAGGTTGCTCAAAAGGTCTCCATGACTGGATCAAAGGCAAGGAGATTTTTGGAGAAGCCAGCAAACATAGAGAATTCAAAGAAGACTTGGGGACTCTAGAGAGACCTATGTGCAATCACCACAAATGTAGATTGTCTAATGCCAGCTCTTGTAAATATGCACAAATAGTTTTGGATAAATTTCAATAACATGGTTCGCATTATGAATCAAAGTAGCACAACTGCCCAAGAACGAGCATCATTCCAACAACATATCATAGAATTCACCAAAAGTGTGCTAGGTGCTTGGGGAGAGAGTAAAGTAACACACTATATGGTAAGTTGTACAGTAAAAAAATAAACTGGTGTTTTAACCTTGACTTTTTCTAAATTCTATTGTCATGTATACAGCACATAGTTTATGCGCATCGTGCGTATTTCATGAACAAGTATGGATTGCTCGACATGTGGAGTACCCAAGGGATGGAGAAATTACATTATAAAGCAAGAGGGGTTTATTTCAAAAATACAAGACATGGAGGTGGAGCTTCTGCAGGAGGAACACGTACAAACTATCTACAACAAGAGATGTTCAATTGGTTTTATCGCGCACAACCTTTGGAAGGGTATTGGTTAGGGAGGGATGGAGAAATCACATTATAAAGCAAGAGGGGTTTATTTCAAAAATACAAGACATGGAGGTGGAGCTTCTGCAGGAGGAACACGTACAAACTATCTACAAGAGATGTTCAATTGGTTTTATCACGCACAACCTTTGGAAGGGTATTGGTTAGGGAGCGGGCCCAATAATCTAAGCTTGCACAAGAGGCACGCAAGGCTACAAAAAGTCATGCTCGGCTTGAATGGTTGCGGACCAATGCTCCCCACCATAGGCATGGTGCTTGGCGTGCACGAATGAGGAGACAAGGGAGGCGTTGGGTTATGCACGCACCAGCATAAATCTAGATGTAATAAGGCTAAGAAAATAAGTTTAGTTAGGTTTCTTTCCCCCCTTAAAAAAAACTATTAATAGTTCCTTCTCTCACTTCATTTTCATTTCACTTTTTTAGAGAGCTTGAGCTCAAGATCTACGTAGACACCCACGTAAGGACACCAGCACATCACCACGTTAGCATAGTCGTACATGGATATGGCACGCACCAAGAACACCGCACGTGTTACCATGCCCTTCACAAAACACACTGCAAGGCACCCAACGACCACATACTGGCAACACCATGGAAGAGAGTGACCCCTTGGATTCTAGGACACGCCCAATGGGATCACCAAAGTCCAACCCTCCTCCCACAACAACACCAACGCACACACATGCACGCCCTTCTAGTGGGAGCAAGCGTGTGAAGAAGACCCCACAATGCAGCCACCCCAGAGATCAAGACAGAGAGGCCGATGATGAGCAGTTCGACTGGGTTGGTAAAAACATTCCTACATTGTGCAGCACCATAGGTGGCAAGACCCTACTACCAGGACAAGGTCCCCTACCTACCCGGGAGGAACTTGATACACAGGTACCACAGCAACAGGAGGAGGAGGATTCAGACTATGAGAGAGACCAAGAGGAGGTTCCTGCAAGTGCGCGCAAGCGTAGAAAGGTCAAGCTCTTCAAGCTAAGGAAGTCCCAACCTCGCCAACGCACTAACACAACATAGAGAGCTCCAAGGAGAAGGATGCGCCAAGGGCATAGGGCTCTACAAGAAATCAAGTTTTATCAGAGGAACACTTAGTTGCTGAGATAAGAAGAGCCCCTTTCGCTCACACAGTGAAGGAGATTCTCCAACGATATAGAACAGAGTTTCGTGTGCAGGGGATTTCCCTTGAAGCATTACAAGAAGCCTCCGAGGCTTACCTTGTTGGGCTTTTTGAAGACACCAACCTCCTTGCAATACATGCAAGGAGGATTACCATATCTGCCAAGGACATGCAACTAGCTCGGCGCATTCGAGGTGAGCAAGACACGATATAGAGATCTTAGATGTTAACCATTTTTTTGAAGCAACTCTTTTGTTTCAAACCCCCCTTTGTAACAAGCCTATCTGGCTTTCATTTGTAACCTTCTGATAATTAAAATTTTAAGTTTCTCTTACAATGTCTTGGTGTCATCATGTTTGTTTAATATGGAGTGTCTATCATGTGCCAGTTTGTCACCCAAGGCATCAGAAATGCTCCTGGAGGACTGAGGGAGGACTGAGGAAGCTGTGCCAGAACAGTGCGAATTTGGCCTCTGCAACAGCGATGTAAAATTCGCACTATTCTGGCACTTCTCCCCTAGCCACTCAGGATCATTTTTGATGCATTTGTAATGAAGTTGAGCACACTAATTGTGAAAAACAGTAGTTTATAAGATAAAAACACCTTTAATCATGTGTAAAAATATAGTGTTTATCATCCAATGCATTAGAATTGCTCCTGGAGGACTGGGAAAGCTATGCCAGAATAGTGCGAATTTAGGCTCTGCAATGGCGGTGCAGGCTCAAAATTCGCACTATTCTGGCACTGCTCCCCCAGCCACTCAAGATCATTTTTGATGCATTTATAATGAAGTTGAGCACACTAATTGTGAGAAATAGTAGTTTATAAGATAAAAACAGCTTTAATCATGTGTAAAATTACATTGTTTGTCATCCAATGCATTAGAATTGCTCCTGGAGGACTGGAAAAGCTATGCCATAGCAGTGCAAATTTAGGCTCTGCATAGCGGTGCAGGCTCAAAATTCACACTGTTCTGGCACTACTCTCCCAGCCACTCAGGATCATTTCTGATGCATTTATAATGAAGTTGAGTACACTAATTGTGAGAAACAATAGTTTATAAGAAAAAAATAACTTTAATCATGTGTAAAATTACATTGTTTGTCATCCAATGCATCAGAATTGCTCCTCAAGGACTGGGGAAGCTATGCTAGAACAGTGCGAATTTAGGCTCTGCAGCAGAGCGGTGCAGGCTCAAAATTTGCACTGTTCTGGCACTGCCCCCCCAGCCACTCAAGATCATTTCTGATGCATTTATAATAAAGTTGAGTACACTAATTGTGAGAAACAATAGTTTATAAGATAAAAATAACTTTAATCATGTGTAAAATTACATTGTTTGTCATCCAATGCATCAGAATTGCAATGCATCAGATTGGGGAAGCTATGCCAGAACAGTGCAAATTTAGGCTCTGCAGAGCGGCGGTGCAGGCTCAAAATTTACATTGTTCTGACACTGCCCCCCCAGCCACTTAGGATCATTTCTGATGCATTTATAATCAAGTTGAGTACACTAATTGTGAGAAACAATAGTTTATAAGATAAAAACAACTTTAATCATGTGTAAAATTACATTGTTTGTCATCCAATATATCAGAATTGCTCCTGGAGGACTGGGGAAGCTATGCCAGAACAGTGCAAATTTGGGCTCTGCAGCAACGTTGCACGCTCAAAATTTGCAATGTTCTGGCATTGCTCCCCCAGCCACTCAAAATCATTTTTGATGCATTTATAATCAAGTTGAGTACATTGATTATGAGAAACAATAATTTACAAGATAAAAATACCTTTAATCATGTGTAAAAATATATTATTTGTCATCCAATGCATCAGAATTGCTTCTGAAGGGCTGGGGAAGCTGTGCCAAAACAGAGCAAATTTGGGCTCTACAGCAGGCTCAAAATTCGCACTGTTCTGGCACTACTCCCCCAGGCTCCCAGGGTCATTTCTAATGCATTCACAAAAACATTGATGGTACAAACTAGAAAAAACAATGATATACTTGATGAAAATAAGTTTACAAAAATTGTATTATATTCATAATAAGAAGTGATACATCATCTTTACAAAAGCTTTCTTACAATATTGAGCTTCCTTCTCTTGTTATTGGGTAGAGTGTGCTCAAGGAGTGATTGGGCTATTTCTTGAGGATCCTCTATGCCTATGCTTTTGGCATACCTATACGAGCAAGAAGCTTACCCCTATGCTTTTGGCTATACCTATACGAGCAAGAAGCTTACCGCTAAATCCAGAACCAAAAACATCGAAGGCAAGGGATTTTTTAATCAGAACTATACATTTGGTGCTCTGTGCCATAGAGGCTACACAGAGCACCTTAGAGAGGGCTTTCAAAAAGAAGAGAGTGAAGGCAGATTGAGGGGTGTAGTCCCTATGGATAATGGCGATGCCATCCATAGGAAGTTGACCAAGATAGTGCGCCAATGCAGCTTCATGTCCATGGACCTTGGCCTGGTCTCTACCGCCGCCTCTCCCAGCAAATGCATCAATTTCAACCACCCTCTGTAATCAAAGGAAAAATCAAAATATTTTTCTATACATAATTACAAATGTTTCTAGGTTGTAAAAGGTCGATTATTACCTCTTGCTCAATGTCTTCTTTTGCCAAAGTGCTGGTGGGGGCGGAGAGGTCAATCGAGGACTTAGCCTCATCCTTTTTTGGTGCTTTGGTCTCCTCCATTACTCCAGCAGCAGCAAGGGTATCCTTTTCAGCCTCTAGCTTGTCTTGTAAGGTTGTGAATTCCTCCTCTAGAACTAGGGCTTGCTCCGCGGTCTCAACCACAGTTTCCTTGACCAAAGCAACTGTCTCTGCGATATATTCTCCAAGGGGTAATATACCGCTATCTAGGAGAGGACCGAGGTTGGTGGACGTATCAAGGTCCACCTCACATCGCGTGCATATAATGGCCAAGCATTCATCCATTCTCAAGCCAGCTGTCTTTTCAAGGTCATGAAGAAATAAGTATTCTTCACCTTCCACCACAATGGTGCTCAAGAGATTGATCTCAAGCTCTGGCAGCACCTTGCTCTCCTCGTGTGGGGAAGATGGCCCCGCATCTTCTACTACAGTGGGCTGTTCAGCTGCAGATTGTGCACCCTCTAGAAAGTGCTCTGATGCAAGCTGCTCTTCTACACCAGCACTTGTTCCTACTTCCTTCACTTCCTTGTCATCCCTCAAATACCCTGCCAACTACAATGCAGGCATCTCTACCTCCTCATCCAAATCCTCATCACGCTGATGAGGAACGCAAAAGTGGCGAGCCACGAGAGGAACCTAGTTCCTAAATTGCCCTTCCCCAACCTCTTCACCTCCTACTTATTCAAGGTACAGTAAGCTCCTGCGGGGATGTAGATGTCGATGAAGCGTTCAAGGCGCTGGATGTAGGGGCGAGCATATTGTTGAATGTACTTAAGCAGCTCAACAGGCACCCATCGATCATTGGGGCAATGGGGAAAGGAGATGGAGTGGGGAGCCAAGTAGTGCTCCATGTATGCAATCTGCGTCATAATGTTGGGACGCAAGGGCGAGCGACCTTTCAAAGTCGCTCTTGCCCGCTGGTGGAGAGGAACTCACAGAAGTTGTCAAAGTGGGTAGCCATGTGAATGCAAAGAGATAGTGTGAGCTCGTGCTTGGTTTCTATCGCGTGAAAATGAGAAAGAAGGCACCTTTGGCTATTTATATAGTTAAAATTTAAAGTTTGGCCTTTTCACACTAGACCGCTAGACAAAAAAATTACAGTTTGCAAAAATATTAAGATTTCAATTAAATAAACTCTGGTTAAAAAAGAGCCTGCTACAAAATTACAAGCATGTCATCTAATCTAAAATTGTTATATAATGTCTTCATTTTTTGCCCCTCTTGTGACATTTACTTCATGTTGATCTCCATCTCCTTGTTGACTTGAAAGCTTGTCATTGCCTTCACCTCGATCCTAAAACTCTTGCCCCTCACGTGCATCAAAACAGGGGCTATATTCCCATATACTTAGTTCATCTTCAAGCTCTTCCACATGCCTACTATGTGTTGGTAGGGCTATGCACCTTGCTGCTGAAAATTCAAGGTCCCCCATTTGCCATGATTCTGAGACCATGGTTGTCCCCTCCTTACGCTTCCCAATCTGTAAAAATATAGAAAGTGGCACAATAACTAGAAACTGTAAGGAATAACTATAGACATGTAGTAGTGGAATCAGATATACCTTTCTTCTCACATCAACTTGAAACTTGACTCTTCCACATTGTCAAAGCCCATGATGCTAAAGTGTTCACGCAGGTCTGCTAGGCTCCAAATCCATCCATTTTGCATCATCACAGCTACCTCAATAGGCATAATTTCTTCTTTTGAGGCTTGAAGTGGGATCCATGTCCCGTGCTTTTGCATCCATCTTTGGTAGTGCTGACGCATGTACAAAATAGAGCGTGCCTTCAAGAACCTGAAAGACACTGTAGAATCTACTACATTGCACTTGTACACATCACCTTGATGTGACCCCTCATTAACCTCCCAACCCTCTCCTAGTAATCCTTGAATGAGGTCAGACCGTACCTCCTTACAAATATACATTGTTTTTGTTTGGTGCATTGGCATGGAATTGAACATGTGCACAAAAACATGTAAAGGACAAAACCAATTTAGCCCTACTGACCTAGATGCCTTTGAAAACTTGAGTGATGTCTTGATATCACTTACCATCTTAAACTTTAAGCATAAGATGGTCCAAGCATCAGGTTTGGGCCATTTGGGATTGTTAAGAGGGGGGTTGGGGATCTCTTCTAGCTTGCCAGATAAACCTATTTTTTTATCTACAAAATATGAGTGAGAAAAGAAAAAGATATTGTTCTGTACAAGATTACTTGGGCTTTGAGATACAAACATTGCCTCTCCAATGGATGCATGCATAGCATAGAAAACTCCAGTGAGGCTTTGGAGTGGTTGTTCCTCAACATAATTAGAGGGAAAAATATCTGCAGAGAGACATAAGAAAATGGAGAATCATAAGAAAATTTGAAACAAAAAATCCAATATTAGCATGTTGTTAAAGTTGTGTTTATGTTACACTGACAATTTGAAGGAAACCTTGGTCGTTGGCCTTGAATGTACAGGTCTCCAAGGGTATACACATGTTGCACTATGGCAACCAATCCTTCCTTCTTAGTATGCTTGAAGCCTTGTAGCCCCTTCCAATGATGTAGCATATTCCCCAATTTGACGCACTCGATGTGGTCCCTTAGAGCTTGGCTGCATGTAGACCCAAGCCCCAACCCTGAATCTTGTTGGAGCCCAAACTCCATTCTCATCTCTTGTGTTATGCAGCACAAGCTCTTCCACCTTCTCCCTAGGTCTTCTCACATTACTGGAAGAGGCCATGGTGGTAAGAAAAGAGAAGAAGGGAAAAGAAAAGCTTGTTTTACAACAGAAGAGTGGAGAGGAGAGAAAGTTCAGGGTTTTCAGTGCAGCAATGGAAAGCTTAAAAGAGGGTTAGAGTTTGAGAATAGGCTTCCTGAACCTAGAGTAGACTAAAGAGGGATAGAGTTTCTGCAACAATGGAGAGGGAGGGAGCTTGAGAGAGAGAGAGAGAGAGAGAGGGAGATTGAGAGGGAGGGAGCTTGAGAAGGAGGGAGAGCTTGAGAGGGATGGAGTTTGTAAGGTTCCCCCCTTCCACAATAGGGGAAACACTTAAGATAGTCCACTAAGTCTAAACTTGGAGAAAATTTCCTACTCACATCGATACCTTGACCATGTAGAGATTCAAGGATACGATTCATAGGTAAGACCTAGTTCTATCCCACAGGGGGAGCGTGGTCTTCCAAAAATCAAATCACCCATAGGATAATTGATCATAATGTTGGCAACTACTAGTCTTGATTCCTAGAGAGACAACGCTTTTTTCCTCATCCATACAAGGCACAGCCGCCGCGCTGGCCTAGTCTTCTAGAATAGAATTGCTCGAGAACCTATTTATCTAAGGTAGGACTTTCACTTAATATGTTGGAAAGCTACCCGACTAATCGGGTCCACCCGTCCGTAGGATGGTGCCATCGGGCATTCCATCCTCCCACTTTCCACCCTACTCACGCGTCAATTTGTTTTCTAATTAATTCTACCACTCTGTTTGACATAAACAAACATGTTCCTTAATTAAGGCCCTTTCACAAGAGTTATTAAAACAACCTTTGTCTTTTTCCACAATACAATAATGCCAAAGACAAGATTTATAAAAACAAAGTTTAAACATGAATCAATTCCATACAAGCCAAATTGGCTCTCTTATTCTTTTCCTTTATACCGCCGATGATCTAGAATTCGGCCTTCCAGCCTCCACATGCTGGGCAAAACCCTACGGGACCATACACCTCATCATCGGCCACTGGCGAGGACTCAAGCTGGCCTGTCGCCCTCTCAGGCTCCATCGCTCGATCCTCCCGCCCCTCAAAGGGATGTCTACCACTAGGGTGGGCTAATTCACCGCACTAGCCTGGGCCCTCAGAACTAGGCAGCATCATAATCACTCGCCTCAATCGGTAAACCTCATTATCCCAATGGTATGAGGGATACCATGGGCCTTACTAACGTCTCCGTCGTCCGGCTATACAAGCACAAGAACGGGGTAGCGTCAAGGCAGGGAGAAGTTGTACCTGTACCTTAATTTAACCAAGATAACAATCCATTTACTCACTAAACCATAGGACTAGAATCCATGTTACCTTCTTAAGAAAACTATTCTTTTCTCACACAGATTTTTGCATTTCAACTTGAGATTGCGATAAGACATTCTTTATTAAGACATATGCTGTTGTTTAAAAGAATATAAACTTTAAATGGTAAATCAATCAAATAGATCACTGTAACAATCAATAGAGAAGCCAGGGCCATACCTCAACCCCTAAGAATGATATATAATTGAAAAACAAAATATGTATATACCTTATAGAAATTTGTCGTTTATCGTTGTCTTTGCTCGTATTAACAAGAGCTTTAGAACTTGACATATGAGAATAGAGTCTTCTAATACCTTGTCTTTTGATTGAAATCATCCAATAATCTCCAAGCTTTATCTTCTCTTACTCATACTGTGACTCTTCTCTCTTTCTAAGGTCTATGGCAAAATAGCCTTCTCTTACAGGACTACGGTCTACTATTCTTTCTCTACAAGAAAAGCTATGGAGTTTTGGTCTCTTCCTTCGAAAGACCATAGAAATCTAAGCTTCTTTTCTAAGATATGAGACTACTTGCTGCCTTCTTGCAGTTTTTCCTGTGTAGAGACCCTGACAGAATCAGCAAATTATTTCGGCCATAACTCTCTAATAAAAACTCAGAATATGGTCATATAACCAGTCAAAAGAACGGGAAGGCATCTGGTCTACAAGCCATCGTAAGCAGAATAGGCAAAAACGTGTGTATATAGCCACAAACGCGCCATCTTTGGAAACACGTTGTTTTTTCACATTTTTAGTATGCATGGACTCTAAATGTGTAAAAGTACTCTAAATATGACCTCTTATCACCTAAACTCGAAATTCTATTTTTGGAGATACTTATCTCTTAATAGAACTATTCTTATGTTCTTATTTCTTTTAGGATTTTTGGAGCTAATATTTTTATTCTAACACTTTTCTAACGTTTCTAGCCTTATTGTCTCACTCTTTCTAATTACACTCTCTTTTCTTATTGAAATCTATATTAAAAGAGACACATACATACATGGCTTTGGAGGGACCTTACAGAGTTTCTGCAGCAATGAAGAGCTTAGAAGAGAAAGAAAGAGATTCAAAATGAGCTTTCCAAACCTAGAGTATGTTGGGGGGAAGTTTGAGAGGGAAAATACACTTTTGGAATTTTTTTTTCAATTTTTAGGGTTTTTAATCTGCGCGATTCTAGGTGGGGGGACCTCTAAGTTTGGGCCCAAGAGGTAGGGGGACAAGAGTAGTAATAAGACCCCACTAGCAAACCAAATCCTAGGCCCCCTAGGGTCAAAGAAGTCAAAAATGTGCACCCAACTCTCTTCCTATTGGTCCATTCCTAATCAAAAGTTAATCCAAGAGGCCCTCTTTGGGTCCAAAAAATTCCTAATGGGTGCTAGCAAGCACATTACTTCTCAGCATGATTTGTTTTCCTCCCTTGAGTCCACTCCTCAAGGAGACATAGACAAATGTGAAAACAACTCCTCATATCTAATGAAAGGAGTTGGTAAGGTTGTTCTCACTGCAAATGGTGGGATAATATCTCTCAAAATACTTGCTTGCACCAAGAATGTCACTCTGACATTGCCAAGGTAGGCATAGTGGTTAAATTTGTAGTGATAGGTGTACAATTCATGACTGGAGTGCTAGAGATATCACTGCAGTATCCAGTACTCTAAGCCATGGGCTTTTTAGGTTAGATAAGTATGAGAGATTGGCACAAATTTCCTTTTCAATTGCTGCCACATGTGCTATAAGTGACGCAGAGCTATGGCATGCCCACTTTGGTCACTTGAATTTTGGTGGTTGGCAGTTTATTACACCTCATAGTTTCCAAAGCTTGAGGCCCCTATCAAATATATATGTGAGTGCCATATATGTGAGGGGTGGGTTTTGGGCAAGATGCAACTATCATCATTCCCAAAAGATGGAGGATCAATAAGGGATAATAGCTTATATATAGTAATGTATGTGGTTCTATGAGGGTACCATCGATTAGGGGATATCTCTACTTTGTGACTTTTATTGATGACTACTCTAGGCACACCTGGGTGGGTTTTTACATGCTTTAGACACTTTGTTTCTATGGCTTAAAATTTTTCTTTATCTAAAGTCTACACCCTTTGTATATATTGAGGGGGGGAGTATATGTCAAAGGAGTTTCATGTATATATGGTGAAAGATACATAAAACATCAATGCACAATGTCTTACACACCTCAACAAAATGGAGTGGCTAAAATGAATAACATATCTCTCATAAAGATGGCATGTTTCATGGTTAAAGGCTAAGATTTACCTCATGTTTTTTGGTTGGAGGGAGTTATATGTGGTGCCACTTATATACCGAGGCCTTGCAGACAATTACTCCTTATGAAACAACGGTAGCAAGCCCTTTGTGGCTTATTTGCATGTTTTTAGTTGTCTTGCTTATGCTCTTGTGGCTCATTTACATATTTTTTATTGTCTTTCTTATGGTCTTGTGCATGAGCAACAACACAATAAGCTAGATGATAAGGTGGTAAAATGCATTTTTTGTGGGATACGGCTTAGAAATTCAAGGGTATAGACTCTACCATCTGGCCACAACGCAAAATTGTTGAAAATACAAGTGAATAGGGTGTGTGTGGGAACAAGCTCTTGGATAGAGGCTGTAAAAGAGGAGATGTAATTGTGAAAGAACCTGTGAAAAGGTTAGAAGAATCTACTGGGAGAGAATAATGGGTAGCATGAGGGAATTTAGGAGTGTGGAGTTATTCTGGGAGATAATCAGGGAAAAGAGAAGAGGTGGAGAGAATCAGGCAAGAGGTGGAGATATTCAGGGAGTGAATCATGGAGAAATCAAGGGGATTTGATGCTTGATGTAAACACTATAAATTGAGGCATAGCCCTAATGAGAATTTGCTGGTTTTTGAGTATCCATGCCTACATTAATCTATGTGCTAATTATTCACTAATTACGTCTTAATCACTTGCTAATCACTTTGTTAATTATGTTGATTCTAGTGTTTGATCCACCATAGCTCATCATTTTGCTCAAATTTCAACATGGTATCAGAGCCATGCCTAGAATCAACCAGATTTATGAGCCCATTAGTTAATTAATTAGGATTAGTAGAAAATTAGCAAAATAATCAATTTTTAGTGAAGTTTTTTCATTTCCCCTTCACCCCCAGTCAGTGGAGGACTCCATTCTCCATGCACAGTCAACAATAGTCTATGCCCTTCTAACACAAGCTAGTCATTAGCCCTAGCTACAAGCTCATCAAGCGGCGCAGCAAAACGCGAAGGCGTTTAGGAGAAATTCGCGTTTTTTCCAGCGCTGTTTTTTCTGAGGAAAAAGCAGATCTACACTCCATCAAATCAAATTGAGCTAATTCCTTTTAGCACAAAGGGTAATCAAGCATGCTCTACAAGCTGGTGAAGACAGAAATCAATTTCATCAAGTCTACAGAGAGATCAAAGCTCTTCATCAAATCTGCAGGTGACTTTGGTAAAACAGAGATTAAGCTTTCATTATTTGGTCAAATCTTGTGTTTCTTGGCTTAATCCTCTACTAGACTCATTGCTATTGATGCCTTTCAAAGCATTTGAGCTCATTTGAAGTGGAAGGCACCAGATCTGAGCTCCCCGCATACTCTGTTTTCTGCACACAAACCAGAGCATTAATTTGCTAATCAGTGATTAATCAGTGCTAATCACTGTACTTTGGTGCAATTGAGGGTTCAAATTAACCATTAGGTATCTAATACAGATCCCTGAAGCTTCAGATTGCAAATCGGAGTTGGTTTGATACTCCAACCATCCCGTACAAATTGGTTACCCTTAATTTAGTGTAATTTCTGGGAAAATTGTGCTGATAAATTTGTGAAAATCATCATTTTGCATTCAACCCTTGGTTAATGCCTGTAAATCTCACTCAAATTCAAGATTATTCACAGCCAGAATTGCATTTGGAATGTGCATGAGAATGAATGCTATACGCATTATGTATTGGGCACATTTTATCAGTGTAAAAATGGGAACAGACACTGCCCTTGTCCAGATTAAGGCAAGAGGTAAGACCTCCCGCATAAATTTGGGTTTGCATTGCATAATGATACAAAATAAACATAAAAAGTCCAAAGGAACTGTCAGCAAAACATTGAAACATGTTGCTCACATGGAGCAAAATGACCTGACGGACGAGCTCATGGCCCCAACCATGAAAGAAGAAGAATATCTCTTCCCAAGAAGAGGATCCACACCGAGAAGAAGACCTGAAGGAAGACATGGACACGAGAAGAGAAGCTGCCACAAGAAGAGAAGCTGCCCCAAGAATACTGAAAGAAGAGACGGACGCGTGGAGAGATGCTGCCACGAGAAGAAGACTGAAGACAAGAGAAGATGTGAGGCTCCAAAGAGTGAGGAGCCATGTGAAAATCTCTGAGAGAGAGAGAGAGAGAGAGAGAGAGAGAGCCCACAACCCAATGTAACCTGCCCCAATAAAGTAAAACCACCTCTGAGCCACCTATGATGTAGGCCACGTGGTAGATGTATGTGTGAGCACTTTAGTCAAGGTCGCGGGCACTTATAGTAGCCTTGGACACATAGAGAGAGAGAGTGTCAAGGACTATGGAGTTTAGGGATTTGAGGCACTGGTCGCGGACTGTCAAGTAAGGGGAGGCAAACTTGGTATAGGGTCTAGGTGTGTTAGGATTATTCACTTGAGGGGAGGTGTTGAAAATACAAGTGAATAGGGTGTGTGTGTGGGAACAAGCTCTTGGATAGAGGCTGTAAAAGAGGAGATGTAATTGTGAAAGAACCTGTGAAAAGGTTAGAAGAATCTACTGGGAGAGAATAATGGGTAGCATGAGGGAATTTAGGAGTGTGGAGTTATTCTGGGAGATAATCAGGGAAAAGAGAAGAGGTGGAGAGAATCAGGCAAGAGGTGGAGATATTCAGGGAGTGAATCATGGAGAAATCAAGGGGATTTGATGCTTGATGTAAACACTATAAATTGAGGCATAGCCCTAATGAGAATTTGCTGGTTTTTGAGTATCCATGCCTACATTAATCTATGTGCTAATTATTCACTAATTACGTCTTAATCACTTGCTAATCACTTTGTTAATTATGTTGATTCTAGTGTTTGATCCACCATAGCTCATCATTTTGCTCAAATTTCAACAAAAATTTGGTGAGTAGAGATGTTTTCTTTGTTGAAAAGGGTGAAAGTAAGCTAAAGTGCATCCAAAAGCTGTGTCCTTGCATTGCTTTTACATTGCTTTTTTTGGTGATTTAAGGTACTTAGACCACAAATCCACATAAGATAATGTGCTTTTATGATCTCTTATACCTTTAAAGCACTAGAAACACTCTAATAACTCTTGAAGCAAGGTAAGGTGGACCACTTCTAAGGTGCTTTTTAAAATGCAAAAAAGTTGTGTAAGTGGTCCACCTTACCTTGCTTTCACCCAAAACTCAAGTTAGCCCATGCTTTTATGCATTTTTGTGGGATACAACTCAAAAAACAAAGGGTATAAACTCTACCATCTCGTCACACAAAGAAAAATTTGGTGAGTAGAGATGTCTTTGTTGAAAACTCAGTTCAGCCCATGCTTTTATGTTTTAAAAATTAGTAAAATGTATGCTCAAGGGACATCTTTGAACTTTAATGCAAAATAATAAAATGTATGCTCAAGGGACATATTTGATTCTTTAATGCAAAATAATAAAATGTATGCTCAAGGGACATCTTTGATACACTCCTACCTTTGTACATTGCCGAGAAACCGTATGTGGAGCAAATGAATTCTCAACAAGGTTAGCCCATATCAGCTAAAATCAGCTCGAATTTCAGCCCACATATTAGCCTATTGTGATGAGGTAGATGATACATTGGATGCGGAAAGGGAAGCCATTACAAGCATCCAAGGGTATGCCAAAATGTCTTGTGCAGATATTGTGGGATTGTAAATTAGCTAATCCTTTATCTAGCATGACACATGCAGGTTCTTATCATGCATCTTATTCTTTTATAGATCATGATCTCATTGCCACTATATGCAATAAAGAGGAACCTGTTTTCTTTGAAGAAGCAAAGAAAAATAATCATTGGATGCAAGCCATGCATGATGAGTATGACTCGATCCTCAAAAATGACACTTGGTATTTAGAAGATTTGCCTTATGGTAAAAAGATCATTGTTATGAAGTGGTTTTATGAGGTTAAGTGTAATGTTAATGGTAGCACACTACTACAAGGCAATGCTTGTTGCAAAGGGTTATTCTCAAGAGAAGGGCATAGATTATGATGAGACATTTACACCCATGTCTCGTATGACAATCAGGTGTATTATTGCATTGGCCAGTGCATCATGGGTTGGAATGTACATCAGTTGGATATCAAGATTGCCTTCTTGAATGGTGATTTTCTTGAGGAGGTATATGTATCTCAACCTTGTGTTTTTGTTGTGGAGAAGGGATATGAGTCTAAAGTATGCATGCTAAGAAAATCTTTATATGGCCTTAAGCATGCTCCCATAGCATGGTATGAGAAGATAAACACATATTTGGTTGTAAATGGTTTTTGCACCAACCTACTAAGAGAACCCTCTATGTAAAGAGGAGTAAAGGATTTGTAGCCATTTATATGGTAGTGATATGTGTGGATGTAGGCTAATAATGGACCGGGTACTTTTTCCCTCTTTAGGAGGTTTTTTTCCCCGATCATATGTACGCACTCTTATGAGTGTGTGTAGGTGACCTTATCATGTCACTTCACTAGTACTTAACGCATTCTCATGAATCTATTATAAGTGTTGTGCTTTTCTCTATCTCTCTTTGCTCGTTGCATCTATGTGTGTGTGTTGCTACCCTTGTCTTTACTCCAACATGCACTTTTTTCCTCTTTAGGAGGTTTTTTCCCCGGGCATATACACACACTCTTATGAGTGTGTGTAAGTGACCTTATCATGTCACTTCACTTATACTTCACTTATTCTTCACTTATACTTCACTTATTCTCATTCTTGTCAATCTAGTTTGAGTATTGTGCTTCTTATGATTTTTTTAATGTCTACTCGTTTAAAAAAATCATCTCTCTCACTTATACTTCACTTATTCTTCACTTATACTTCACTTATTCTTCACTTATACTTCACTTATTCTCATTCTTCACTTATTCTTCACTTATACTTCACTTATTCTTCACTTATACTTCACTTATTCTCATTCTTGTCAATCTAGTTTGAGTATTGTGCTTCTTATGATTTTTTTTAATGTTTACTCGTTTAAAAAAATCATCTCTCTCAATTTAGAAAGAGGAAGAAAACAAAAATAACCATATAATTTTTTTATTTGTGTTGACAAAAATTCCCATGGAATCAAAATTGAGAGAAACATGTTAAAAACGGCATTTACTACACTTTCATGTGATTACAATAACAATATTTTTTTACACATAGGAATATATTCTTTTTACAATATGAGTACTCTTTTTTTTTAATCATTTATTACACTTTCATGTGATTATAATTTTTACGCAAAGGAATATATTCAAGCGAAAAGAAGATCAACAAGCAAAAAGATTAGATGCATTAAAAATTTAAAATTTGGACTTCTGATTACACACCACTTAATTAAACAAAGCAAAATGTAATATTTTGATTAAATTATATAACCCGCTGGTGGCAATGCACGTACTAATACCGCCCACCATGCACTAGTGTGGATTGCTTTCTATCACCCTCGCTTTCTATAATTACGTAATCAATTTTGCAATTTTCTTTTTCATAAATCTTTCACCATGAGATAAGCGCAAATAGAAGGATGATTACAAAATGAAATAATCTTTAAATAGTAGAGGTAATAGGGGCCAACATTAGGTATTGTATGTACAATACTTACTAATATTAGGTATTGTATGTATGATAGACATCAAGTAGTATTAGGCATTAGGCATTTTGTAATCAGACATTAGGCATTAGGCATTTCATAATCAATTCTGTAGTTTTATTTTTTGAGAATCTTTCACCATAAGATAAGCGCTAATCATTATAGGCCCATATTCAATAACATGTAGGCTTACCTCAGTGTTGGAGATAGAGATCGATAGCATTTAGTACTTCACAAAACAAGGATCACACACAAATATGGGTGCTGAAAAGAATCAATCGCCACATTTGCATAACCCCACAGCCGTCTATGCATCCTCAAATTGATGATCCATAACCCTAGTAGTAGTCCATGGGAAGCTTCATGGCTTGCCCACTCTCAATAGTGACAACACCTAGGACCCCAACCTGAAACTCACTTCAATTGCATTGGCAGTAGACTCCTAAGATCTCACTCCAATTCTGGCCTATTGGTGTATAAAATGAGAGGATACAATTGGAATAAATGATTAGGATACAATTGGAATAAATTATTTACATATGAGTTAGGATCCTTATGAGCACTTAGAAGGCCCAATCAGTGTCAGCAAAATTAGCCTCTTGAGGGACCACAACATCAGTATAGGTTCTTCTTCATCTCTGACCTCTACTAGGTTTACAGATAGGTTCTTCTTCATCTCTGACATCAGTATAGGTTCTTCTTCATCTCTGACCTCCACTAGGTTTACAGATAGCCTCTTCTTGGTGTAACAATATGTGTCCAGACTTACCACAAAAGTGGCACTTACTCTCTCCTTTGTCTTTGAATGTTGGCTTCACTTGCTGTAGATCCCTTGTTGAGAGAATACAATTGGTATAAATGATTTACATATGAGTTAGGATCCTTATGAGCACTTAGAAGGCCCAATCAACATCAGTGAAATTGGCCTCTTGAGTGGCCACAACATTAGTAGGTTCTTCTTCATCTTCAACCTCCACCAGGTTTGCAAATAGCCTCTTCTGGTGTAACAATCTTTCTCAAAATGTCCAGGCTTACCACAAAAGTGGCACTTACTCTCTCCTTTGTCTTTGAATGTTGGCTTCGATGTAGATCCCTTGTTGAAGTGCTTCTTTGTGAAGTAGGCCTCATCTTGGAATATAAGCAAAGTGGTGCTAGTGGTGTTTTGCCTTTTGATCTTCTTTTCCTCTCCCAAAAGGGCTGCAGTGATGTCAGCTAGTTTTGGAGAAGGTAAGTTGGTAAGGGTAGTGACTATGTTTCCATAGTCCTCATGGGGCAAACTTTTTAACAATAATGCAATGCATACTTATTCCATAGTTAAGTTAATCATCGCAAGTTGTGTGGTTCAACTTCTCATCACATTCAAGTGAGAGGCAAGAGGCTCTCCCCTATTTAACTTAAGCTCAAAGAATTAAATTAGAAGGCTAATCTTGGAGCTCTTAGCTTGAGCACCAAACAATGTGGCCAACTCTTCCCAAGCTTCGTTTTAAGTGCTTTTCCATCTATGTGATGGATAAACTAATCACTTAAGCCCAATGCTATGATGGCAAGAACCTTTTCATCCTTACTAACCCACAATGCTTCTCCCTCCCCCCTGGTGGTAGGTTTCTTCTCCTTCCCATTGGCAATGCTTTCTCATTAATGTAAATTTGATCTTGGTTTACCATATGTATGAAAGCTTGTCCCTTCAAATTTATCTATCTTGGTGACCATTAGGGAAGGTCTTACCTCAGAGAGGCAGTGTTTAGTCCCTTTACAAGAAAATAAATAAATAATGCAAAGATTAATCCCAAATGGTTTAAGTAATGAGCCCTCCTAGAAATAGATATGCATGAGAATAAACAATGTGGAACAAGATCTGATTTCGATAACTAACTTCGATAGCTAATTCTGATAGCTGACTCCGACAGTTGATTTCGATATGTGACTCTGAGAGCTGACTCCGACAGCTGATTCTGATAGCTGACTCCGACAGTTGATTTCGATATGTGACTCTGAGAGCTGACTCCGACAGCTGATTTCAACCTGCCGCCGACAACAGTAGAAGCAGCAATAGTAGCACAGCATTGCAATCTTCAAAAGCATTAGCAGCGCCAGGCAAAGACGGTGGCAAGGTAGAAGTAGTAACCCAAGAAAGTAAACCCGACCGAACGTTGAAATCCGACTAGCGCTGAATGCGAAAAGCTAAAGGTCAAGTCATTGCTACCGGTGTGGCAGCAGGTCGTTGGTTGTCTCAGCAGCAAGTCGTCGGCTGTCATTTGCAGCAGTATGTTGTTGACTGTCAGCACAACAGGTCGTCGACTATCAGAAGATACATGCAACAGCATAGGTGGTGACTATCAGCATGCAGGTCGTTGGCTAATTCCACGTTCAGATTGTAACTACCTAGTGGAGCTAAAGTTGCTTATGGCAGAGCCAAGTAGTACTCGCAGATTATAACTACTCAAGTCTACATGAAGCCGGCATAGCCCGAAGCTACTCGACATCAAGTGAAGATGTTGATGCGCTTGATCTCAGACACTAGGTGGAAGACTCTATGTAATAGCAATAGACGCGAGCGGCAGTAGACTAGGTGGCAAACTCTACGCGATAGCAATAGACGCAAGCGACAGTAGACTAGGTGGTGTAGCTATTATTGAAGAAAAAAAATGACAACAAAAGGATCTGATATAATGTTGAAGTTCATGGTGGATCAAAGACAAGCATTAACATGTTGGATTAAGCCTAAGCATGCACATAATTATATGATTAGTAATAAGCAAAGTAATTAGCAAATAACCAGCATAAATTTGAGAGTTATTTATTCATGAATGTGAGCCTCATTATATAGGCTTTGAGTACATCTAATTAGGTGAACCTAATCTTGCTTAAATCACTAATGTGAGCCTCATTATATAGGCTTTGAGTACATCTAATTAGGTGAACCTAATCTTGCTTAAATCACTAATGAGATGCTCCCACATTCTCTCCTTGATTCTAGCCCATAAAATGAGCTACCAACAACCAGCTACATTCTCTCACCCATGATCTCTCATCTACTTGATTCCTGCCAAGTTGCTTCCACCTACTTGGATGAATCCTTTTTTAAGAGTTTACTGCTTTGGTGATTACAAATTTGACGTTTGCACATATTTCCCCTAAGGCTATGCTTCATATATTATCCCTCATCCCCACATATACATTACTTTTATCCAACAGGCCCCAAAATGACCAATCGATTGTATTATCCGACTTGTTGTCCAGCACTCACTTATGCGGTCACATTTCCCAAACAAGCATGCATCCTAATTGGAAGAATGCCAAGTCTAAATAAGCCGTCTCCTAACCATCTAGCCAACTGGGAGCTGCTAAGCTCACCACAACAGTTACTCCTCATAAAAGGGACCTTACAAAATGGATCACATCGTTGTCACAAGCAAAAATAACATGAGGGTGGAGAATTGAACAAATGCTTTCCGAATAAATAATTATATCCCCTTCTTCTTGTGCATTTTGCATACATCAAGTAAATTGGATTGTATTTTTCCTGTTTTCTTTGAGGTGTACAATAGGTGTAAATCAAAAATGTGCTGAAAAGGGAAGCAAAAGCAAAACATGATGTCATATACAATATCGAAGCATGTGGTTGTGATACTTAGTAGTAAGCAGAGCTTTGGTGGTTGCTTTTTATTAATCTATCTACTAGTACTCGAGAGTATATTGCTTTAGAAAACATGAGTCTTATATGTAATAGCAAGCTTTTTTTTGGAACACAAGTTTTTTATTTTGAGATAAGGCTCATATGCCTTTAGTTGTGTATTTTTTTGACACTTCATTGTATAACTTTTTTAATACACTTAAATGTTGTATATATTCTCTCTTCAATGTACATGCTTTATTACATAATATTCTCTCTTCAATGTACATGCTTTATTACATAATATTTACATTTTAAATTTTACTTTGAATGAGTAAATTTATGTATTAATTTTTTTTGTCAAGGTGTTACTTCTACATTTGTCAAGGTGTTGCAAATTTCTTACAAGAAATTTTAATTTTCAAAAATTTGAGATCTTTCATGGGAGAAGGTTTTTGTATTTGCTTCAAGAAATGTTTTTTGTGAGCACAGGGAAATACCTCCAAGCTAGCAGCCGACGTATACTCTGTAGTGGATCTGCTAGATCTGGAGTAGGACCTGACGTTGCATCAACCCCTTGTTATGGTTTCCCACAACTCATATGAATCAAGAATGGACCTAATCTTGAACTTCTAAAGAGTCTAATGTGTTCCATCCAACTTCCCATCACCAAAAGGTCGAGGGCAGGCATGAGCTACGTTATTTGCAGGTTGGGCCATCTCTCCAAATCTGCCTTCAAAAAGATAGAGAGTGGGTACAAGCGGCTACCTTATTCGTAGGTTGGGCCATCTCTCCAAATCTACCTTCAAATAGTAAACTGCCAAAAACAGTCTTTGCTTAGAGCCTATGCTTTGATACCATATAAGAATACACAATAGCGAAAGTTGGATCAACACAATACAAGGCACTGAATTGCAAAAAGACTAGAGAGTAAATAATATTACTGCTTGCAAAAACTTGATTTACAAATTGATGGCATCCACCCACCTATGTGCTTTGGGTAAGGAACTTTGATGGCGATCTAGAGAAACTCTAGATGGAGGATATCTTGCTTACAAGAGTGCTTGAACACAGTGAACTCAATGATGAACGAAGGCTGCCAAACTAGTCTATATATATAGTACCTAGGGTCCGCATAGACGTAGGTCAGCCACGTTGGCCAAAATGACCAACCGATCGCATTATCCTACTTGATGTCCAACACTCACTAATGCGGTCACATAGCCCGCACAAGCATGCATCCTACTTGCCAGAGTGCCAAGTCTACATAAGTTGTCTCCTAACCATCTTGCTATAATTGGGAACTGCCAGGTCACCACGGTTACTACTCATAAAGGGGGCCTTACAAAATAAAGCACATCGTCGTCACCCGTAAAATAACACGAGGGTGGAGCATTGAGCAAATGCTTTCCCAATAAATAATTATTTCCCCTTCTTGTTGTGCATTTTGCTTACATTAAGTAAATTGGATTGTATTTTTAGGTGTATATCAAAAATGTGCTGAAGTGAAGCAATAAAAGCGAAACATGATGTCGTATATAAGATCGAAGCGTGTGGTTGTGATAGTTAGTAGTAAGCAGGGCTTTGGTGGTTGCTTTTTATGAATCTACTGGAGTATATTGCATTATAAAACATGAGTCTTATATGTGATAGCAAGCTTTTTTTGGAACACAATTTTTTTATTTTGAGATAAAGCTCATATGGCTTTCGTTGTGTATTTTTTTTACATTTCGTTGCATAACTTTTTAAATGCAGTTAAATGTTGTATATAATATATTCTCTCTTCAATGTACATGCTTTTTAAATGCAGTTAAATGTTGTATATAATATATTCTCTCTTCAATGTACATGCTTTATTACATGCTATTTGCATTTTACATTTTACTTTGAATGAGTAAATTTATATATTAAAATTTTTTGTCAAGGCGTACTTTTACATTTGAATGTTTTCAAATTTCTTATAAGAAATTTGAATTTCAGATTTTTGTCAAAAAAAATCATCGAGAAGGTTTTTGTATTTGCTTCGAGAAATGCTTTTCGTGAACAAGGGTATATATATATATGTGATGTCCAGCTGGCAGGCTACCGTTTTGGGAAGATAACTATTAACGTGGACGGCGGAAACGAGGGAGTGGGCAGGAGCACGCCACGTGGATAGGACTAGGGACCAGAACAATCTAGATTCTACAGGCGCCAGCAATGACGTAGGCAAGCAGCTTACGTGGTCAAGGTGGCTACTCGCGGCATCCAAGTTCCAGCCCAACGACTGCCCGCCACGTAAGCACTAAGGGTAGCTCAAAGTTTCAAACTGTTTTGAGGTAGATAGACATAACTAATAAGCGCCTCACCCCCCTAAACCAGACCCCCACCCCCATAAGTAATTGGTTACGATCCTGTTTTGTGGTCGAAAAACACATTTGGAAACTTCTACTTATGTGAAAGGCAAAAACTTGGGCTAAGAAAAATCTCTCAAGAGACAGCAAATTGCTAGATGTAAACAATGAAACGTTTCTTTCTTTTTTAGAGAGAGAGAGACAGAGGGAGATCCTATTTTGAGTTGTTTTTGTCAAAACTTCTCTTTGAGAAATAAGATTAGTAAGGAGATATTATATTTCCCGAAGGCCTATCTTTTTACAAAGTCAGACCATAGTGTTGACACTTGGAACCGTGATCCCTTTCTTCTATGCTAACCGTGATCTCCCTTAACATTGGAATCATGATTTTTTTAAAGAGCCCTATTGCTAGGACTTGGTCATCTTAAATCATCTAAACCAATTTAGTAGCTGAGTCCAAAGTGACCTTGACATTTTGTTTGATTGTCCAAAAAAGACTGAAATTTTCAAACTTGCCTTCTTCAAATGAAACCCATTATTCAACTAAATTTCACTTGGGGTGGCCTTTTCTTTAAACCCAAAATTTCAAAGGTGGGTAAGTTCTTTTTTAAGGTTAAAATGGGCTTTAAAACCCACTAGAGCCTTCAAATTTTAGCACTGATTCTCCCAATAGAGGTGCTACTGCGAAATACTCAAGAGACATGGTTCATCTTCCTCAAGAGACATGGCTCATCTTCAAATTTTAGCACTGATTCTCCCACATAGAGGTGCTATTGGGAAAGACTCAAGAGACATGACTCACCTTCCTCATTCCAAAAGGAAGACCTAAATCGTGCATGATACCTTTAAATGATCTCCTAATTGCTAAAGTCATGTAACTTTTTAAATAAGTATAATAAATTATAACCATTACCATGTACTTTTTGTTACTAATGAGTTCAAAGAATTCAGATTTGTAAATTAATGTAGGGATTTTTTTCATCTTTATTTTAGATTTTAGCTACCACTCCTTGCTTATCTTCTCCATTTAATGGTGGCTACTTCCAAGTACTACATGGACATGAATTTAGCAGGTTGTAATTCTCCTAACTTATAGAAATGTTCCCATCAATTTCTTAGTACAAATGCTGTGCAAATTTTAATGAAGTACTCTCATAAATCAAAAGAGACATGCAAGACATCATGCTTAGATCATCCTACAACTTTAAGGATGAGATGACTCCTCTTTGTTTCTATGTTTGTTTCTATCAAAGGCACTTCATTACATCCAACAAAAAAGTCACCTTCCTTTTAAGAATTTATCACCTAAATTATGTGTAATCAATTATTATCTTGAATATATGTTTCTAGATGTCCCAAAACATATGGTTTGGTTGGGAGTTTGAAATTTGACCAAAAAAAAGAAGAAGATGAAATTTGATTGATGCTAAGGAGATAGACCCTTACAATTTATGTCAAACTATGACTTAACAGCCTTCCATAGTGACCTCGACAATGCATTTTCAAAAGGCACACTAATTAAGAATCGAAAAAAACCACAAGTTATTATGCTTTAACCTAATGGCCATTCTCTTCAATAAAATCTAGTGCTTTTGGTATGGAATTATAGGGAGGACAACTATAAGCTCTTTAAAAGGGAGCTATGTGCATGTTGACGAGACAAGGTGGTGGTTTACCAAGGCAATTCCATGGTGCTTTTCACTTTACTTAGAAAATGTGAGCCCTCTAGTCCTTGCCTAGAAAACATAGAAGCCTCACGATGTCGCTCTCTCCCTCTCCTTCTCTCTCTCTCTCTCCAAAGTGAATGGGATTTGGTTGAGAGCATGGAAACCGTGCATAAGGCAAGAAGGTGAGTGTGGTGTATATTGAAGGATACGATCGTCTAATGAAGAGGGAGATCCTAGGCATGGTGGAAAGTATAGGTGTTGGGAGTGGCACATGTAGACCAGTTATTTTTTTATGGGAGGTTGCAGTTTTGGGTAGGAAGGCTTATTGAGCGAGTGGGTCAATGGCATGTGCATGCGGGAAATTTAATGGGGGAACTTGGGAGGCAGGTCAGGTGTAGAGATGGAATTCTTTGGTTTGATTTCAAATATTATTAACATAAGGAACGACATTATACTAATTTGGTGCCACGTTGATTAATTAATTCAATGAAAGAGTTATAACACTTTGGTGAACACACACCCCTATTGATATCTTAGAGAGATAAATACAAAACAATGGATGGATAGAGTCTGTAACTTTTCTCTTGACCCCCCATGACAACACCCTCAATCAAGTGGGCCAAGTGCTTAGTATAGCACTTTTCATGGTTCAAAACTCCATGTGGCCCATCATGGTGCATGTCCATCTAAGGTCCATGGTTTCCTATTGATCATGCTTTTTGTCGATCGAGTTTGTTGATCAATTGTGAACTCACTTTTGACGCACTTTACTAGTAGTCTGCGGTGCACCAAACATGGGGATACCTTGAGTGGCTTGTGGAATGATTTCAATCAAGGTAAAATGTTCTAAAGTTTGAACTGAACATGGAAATAATATTAGTAAAAAAAACATGCAGTAACATAAGAATGTTGGGGGGGTTGGGGGGGTATGACGGGACTTTGTTTAAGGCTGTGCAATATGAAGCCAGCGAGAAAAACTTTAAGGGAAAACCTTGAGGAAAACTATAAGCCTAGGTTTTATATTTCCGGCTTAGTTTTCATAATTAAAATGCTTGGGGCCTTGTGGCTTTTGACCAAGCCCTACCAGCCCGTGCTAGAAAGACCCTACACGTGGACTATTCGTCCAGAAGAAGCCGTGGATGTTTCCGCTGCGTCTTTTAAAAATGGAGTCCGGCCCTATTTCTTGGAGCAATCGCCTCTCGTCATCTTGTGCTCGATACACTCCCCTCCCTCTTCTTCTTCTTCTTCTTCTTCTTTCCCCTCTTGGAAGCATGCTTCTGTGTCGGTGTAAGGTTCCCTCCCTTGCACGCTTTGCCGCATACATGCCCCCTCATTGAAACAGCCTTCATCCTTCTCCTCAGGCTTCAACGCTTGCTTCAATTCTTGCCATATAAGAGACGTCTAAGGTTTTGCATTCATTCCCTTCGCCATTTTTATAGCATGTATCTGCAGCACCATGCTGCAGCTCGCAGTCTCCTGCAGGAGACTGTTGCCTTTTACTCCTCCGCTGCTTCTCCTCACATGAGTATCAAAGTGGGTTCTGATGACAATTCATCTTCAAGCCAATTCGACCCCAACTCCAGCTTGGGTGTCAATACCAATTTCAGCCCATCCATGGCCATTATTTTGGTGGTTCTGCTCAGCTCCTTCTTCTTCATGGCATTTTTCTCTGTCTATGTCAGGCGCTGCAGCAGAAATAGTGATTTCAATAACGGCGGCCCCGCCGCCGCCGCCCGGCCTCCCGACAACCACCAGCAGGGCGTCGACGCCGCCTTCCTCCAAAGCCTCCCGCTCGTAGCCTACTCTGCCTCCAAGAAGAAGGGCTCCAATGTCGAGTGCGTCGTCTGCTTGACGGACTTTGAAGAGAATGAGCCCCTCCGACAGTTGCCTAAATGTAAGCACGTTTTCCATCCAGAGTGCATCGACATGTGGCTGTTCTCTCATACAACCTGCCCTCTCTGCCGCCGGAGCCTCATCTCCGATGGGTCCAGGTCCTTCCGATGGGGGGGCTCGGGCAGTCACAGGCTGTCATTCTTGGGCGGCGGCAGTGGGCGGCGATCAGCGGCGGAGCCCTCGACGCCGACGGAAATCGATACTGGCAGCGTTAGAGGCCGTCGGAATCCTGCGGAAGAGACGATTGTGGAGGTAGGCGTTACTAGCGATCCTTCTGTCTACGAACGGCTGTGGGCGTTGCAGAGATCCCATTCGACGGGGCACTCTTTGCTGAAGAGGGCGCTGAGCCGGGCAAATTTCCGTCCAGCTACGGGAACCCCCGTGTCGAGTTTAAGTGGCGGGGATGCGGAAGAGCCACCATCGCCCTTGCAGCGTTCCAGGAGCGTGGCCGCGATAGAGGGCGAAGAGGCAGAGGCACCTCCACAATCTAGTAATTCTGGTTGGATGAGAGGGGCGGGCAGCTGGAGTGTTTCTCTCAAGCGTGCCTTGAGCTTGAACAAGCTCAGCCCCTCCATTCAACGGGACGCTCTCTCCACCCCTGTTGGCCAGGCCGCCGCCTCCACTTCCGGTCGCTCAACCTTCGAGAGACTGTAATCGAACCACAAGTTTAATTTAAAGTCATTCAAAGAAAAAATATAACCGTTGGCCGTTCTATCAGAATTGTAAAAATATCAGATTAGATTAGCAGATTTTGTAAATCATCCACATCAATAACATCTTTGTATAAAGATTGCTTAGGAACGTTAAATTCAATTATCCTCTCTCTCTCTCTCTCGGTTCTTGGGATATTTTCAGGACATAACAAATATTCTTCTTCTTCCTCCTCCTAATCCTCTCTCTCTCTCTCTCTCTCTCTCTCTTCCGGTCGGATAGATATTTGGTCTCTTGGAATTGTTCCTACAACGCAAAAAAGGGCTTCTTTTTCTTCTTCTTCTTCTTCTTCCCTCTCTCTCTCTCTAAATGATGTAATTGTTGATGCGCATGAGAATTAGTGGGGAAACAATGAAGATGCATGCAACCACAAAAAATTTTCACCAATGGACTTCATGATAAGTGCTTTTCTAGTCAAGGGTTGTGAATATTAATATTAAATACATGCATTATCATAGTAATTATCAATAATAATCCATACACTAAGAAAGTCGAATCACTCACATTAAGAATAAGCCAAACTTAAATAATAATGAAGTTGTGAAACATAGCGGAGCTCGTTAAGTCAATGTGAGCTATTTCCCTGTAGGTAAGTTATTGGATTCATAATTACAAGAAGTACAAGTGCGAGCGGTTATTTCTTTCAAACTATAAGCATTCTATGAAGTACATGGAGATTTGAACTTTGATGTGGTAGATCATTTTGTAGATCATTCTTCTGCCAATATGGTTAGTGTAAATCTTTTAATGATAAGAATAGTTAGTGACCTTAAGGCACCGTTGGTGGTTTGGAGCATTTCCAAACATTTGAAGATTTGAAGAAATCCTTCTAGAAAAGATTTAGGAAAGACAAGACGATAACAGAAGTATTGGAAAAGCTATAGAGGTTAACCCAAAAGAAGAGGCCAACAGAGGACTATGCAGCTAAATTTTGAGCATTACTAATGTGCCTATGTACATCAATGTCTAGTGGAGTGTTGCCACACTAATATTATAACTGCTTTAAACTTTTTGAAATCTTGTACCGTGCCTTTCCGTTCAATATTTGAGCATACGTATCTTAAAAGCAACGATACTGTGAGATTTTTGGGGTGCAACAGCACGCATGTAACTTTATCAATAAAACATCCAAGGAACCAAGGAGTTGCAATACTTGGCTTTACCTTAGTTTATTGTGTTGCCATGTTGAAGTAGTTGCTTATAAAGATCTTTGTTTTGCCACTCTTTCAACATGATTCCTATGTCATAAGAAGCATGCATCATTTATGCATTCAGTGAATGAAAAGTCAAAATTTGCTTTCAAAACATGAGTGTCGAAAAAGTTTGGGTTGGTAGATGAGGTTTGGAAACAATCACACTCCCTTTGTGAGTGTAGACATCAATATTAAACTGTTGAGATTATTCATGCTATTATAAATCTTTTTATTGGTTCAAATGTTGCCATGCTACTTTGAGCTCTCTTAAGGTAGACAAGCTTAATTCAACCCACACTTTTCCAAATTGGTCCACATAAAATAATTTCAAGTTACAATTGGCTCACATGCTAACATAAAGGATTTAAGGTTATGATTGGCTCACATGCTCTAATGAGCTTGGGAGAGCTTCTAATTGGTCTCAACATAATGGATTTAAGGTTATGATTGGCTCACATGCTCTAATGAGCTTGGGAGAGCTTCTAATTGGTCTCAACATAATGGATTTAAGGTTATGATTGGCTCACATGCTCTAATGAGCTTGGGAGAGCTTCTAATTGGTCTCCACATAAAGGATTTTAAGGTTAAAATTGGCTCACATGCTCTAAGGAGCTTGGGTGAGATTCCAAATACACATGGTAGCTTGAATGAAGGGAGAGCTAGAGAACAACAAGAACAAATTATAGACCTCAATCTTCTTAGAAGAAGGTTCAAGACTATAATTTGGTCTTGTTGTTCTCTAGCCCAACCTTCTTAAGAAGACCAAATTATAAACCTCCACCTTCTTTGAACAATTTCCTTTAAAAGAGGGGGCACCTTTTTTATGGAGAGCTTAAGATTTATTATGAATCAGCATGGGCCATGTGGATACCAGATTTTTATCTTTAAAAAAGGACAAACAACCAAGGTAAAGATCACAAAAAAGGGGGCCAAGAAACAAGATTGAATTTTTTTTGCTCAAGTTTCAAGCTTTATGTAGAATTGTTACTCGTGGACTAGGTGGTACATGACTTTTTAATTTAACCAGATATACACCTAGATGCTCATGCAATGCACCTTTTGGACCTGCATGTGACCACCTTTCTCTATTACTAGGGCAATCTCTCTAAGTGCATGTGATACCACTTTTAGTTTTTTATTACGTAGGATTTGTATTTTCTATATAAGAACGCCCCTAAATTTATGCATGAGTGCCCATACAATCATTTACATGAATTTTCTTTTTGGTCTACTTGTGTGCATAGGTAGGTAAAATCTCTTGGAAGAGTTTGCAGTGGCTCTTTTCTTCATTATTATTACTTCTTATAACGTGCATGATTTTACCCTTAAGAGAGGTAAGACAACCAAAAAATAATATTGTATGCTTGTAGAATTGGTCGAAAGGGTGCACGGAACATTGGATGGTCTCCTCTTTAATGTGTTCATGGAGTGTGCCTAACTCACACCCCCTCCCTTTCCCCCTTCTTTGGAAGGCATATGGGGAAGGCATACATACATGCATACATATATGTATGTATGTGTGTATGTATGTATGTTTGTATCTATCTATCTATCCATGAATGCATGTACATATATATACATATATAACAATGTATATATGTATATATAGCATGTACATATAGGAATTTTGGCAATGTATATATATAGCTGTGTGTGTGTGTGTGTGTGTGTGTGTGTGTGTATATATATATGTATGTATGTACGTACGTACGTACATGCGTATATATACATGTATGTGTGTGTGTGTGTGTGTGTGTGTGTGTGTGTGTGTGTGTGTGTGTGTGTGTGTATGTATATGTATATATATATGTATGTATATATATGTATATGTATATGTATATGTATATGTATGTGTGTGTGTGTGTGTGTACTTACACATACATATACTTACACACACACACACACACATGCATTTATAGATATATAGATGTATATGTATCTATCTATATATCTATGAATGCATGTGTGTGTGTGTGTGTGTGTGTGTGTGTGTGTGTAAGTATATATATATATATATATATATATATATGTATATATATATATATATATATATATGTATATATATATATATATGTATATATATATGTATGTATGTATGTATGTATGTATGTATGTATGTATGTATGTATGTATATATATATATGTATGTATGTATGTATGTATGTATGTATGTATGTATGTATATGTATCTATCTATATATCTATGAATGCATGTGTGTGTATGTGTGTGTGTGTAAGTATATGTATATGTATATGTATATATATACATATATAGGGATGAGCATTTTTATGTGTGTGTGTAAGTATATATATATATATATATATATATATATATATATATATATATATATATATATATATATATATATATATATATTACATACATATACCTATATAGGGACAAGCATTTTTTAAGTGAAAACTTAAAAGTATTAGAAATAGAAAAATACACATAAATATCTATTATCCAATTAAGTAGATAATAAATTATTTAAAAAATATTTAGAAAAAAAATACCACTATAAGAGATGGCAAAGAGAAATAACAAAAGACGTATCCATCTCATGATAATATACTATTGATCCTCCCAAGAAGGAAACTGTCGATTGTGGACTATATACAATACATTCTCACTGATATAGACTGAAAATTGCAAGCCAAAATTCCTTTCAAAAGATCAATCGTAACAACACCTAGATATATATATCGGCTACCCTAACTTGGCCATTATAGTCACATTAATAACCCCAAAAAAGGAACATCCTAATACATAGAGGAAAAGGCTTTAAATAGTTCACGCAATGATGCAAGATGAACCAACATATGTCTATCAGTATCCAGTCTCGAATGCCAAAATATATATTTAGTATAGATGGCATGAATCTTTGACCACTGGAAGTCATGCACACAAAGTCCTCACATGTGCAAGATGGAAACACTGAAATGGTGACCTTATATGGGGTTTCTTTCTTTTGAGAATCCTTTGTGAAAATCAAGAACTCCAAATGTTCTCTATCTAGCACCTCATTCACATTTAGAACCTCACAATGCATTGCAAAAGAGGAATTAGTACTTGACTTCATGTTGCATGAATTGAACTCCTCTTGCCATTGTGGAGGAACACTTTTACTCACATTTTCTTCCAATGAAAACAAGCATGGCCTTTCTTTTCCCTTAAGTACATTATTTGGACCATCATTAAATATTCTCGAAAACAAGCCAATTTTTGTTGGAATTAGGGTTGCAGGAAAGCACACCAAGCTTGGAGAAGAAGAAGCAAGAATGCACACAACACAAAGTGTATTAGATTGTGTCAATGTACAAAAGATAAGTTCGCCCTAGAGTGATGGGCGTATATACAAGCCGGGGGAAAAAACCTCCTAAAGAGGAAAAAAGTGCCCCGGCGGTCCTAAGTGTGTTCACACACATCACTGCCTATATATATATGGCAACAAATCCCCCCTGGGAGTGATGGTGTGAACGAGAGCTGGCACTCATGTATAAGGGAGTGCCATGCTCGAAGTAGATCAGTCCACAAAGGGGAGCAAGCCCAAAGCTTTGCGGAAAGCTTCGAACTTCTCACAAGGAAGCGCCTTTGTGAAAAGATCGGCGAGGTTGTCCTGTGTTGGCACATAGACCAAGCTGATCTCTCCTGCTGAGAGTCTCTCCCTGACATAGTGATAATGCACCTCAATGTGCTTTGTGCAAGCATGAAAAACTGGGTTTCTCGCAACTGCCAATGCACTCTGACTGTCAGTGAAGATAGAGGTGGCAGACTCCTGTCCAACACCCAAGTCAGCCATAAGCCGTCTGAGCCACACACACTCAACCGTAGCTGTGAAAGCTGCCCTGTACTCAGCTTCACAACTAGAAGTGGCCACAGTAGGTTGCTTCTTGCTCAACCAAGATATGTATGAGCTACCGAGCATGAAACAAAAACCACTTGTGGACACTCTTGTGTCATAGCAACCAGCCCAATCTGAGTCTGAAAAAGCTTGTAAATCTGGCAGCAATGATCCCCCCTTGGGATAAAACAACCCAAGATGTATGGTGCCACTCAAGTAGCGAAAGATACGTTTAACTGCCTTCCAATGCTGAGACCCTGGGCTATGCATAAACCTGCTCACCTGTGAGACTGCAAACTGAATGTCCGGTCTCGTAATGCATACATAAATGAGGCAACCAACAGCTGTCTGATAGAGTGTGACATCAAAGTGATCTCCAGCATCATGAAGACTCAACTTCAAACCTGTCTCCATTGGAGTAGCAATAGGCTTGCAGTCTTCAAGGCCAAATCTCCGCAACAATGTCTCAATATACTTTGTCTGACACAAAGCAATACCTCCATCACACTGCTTAAATTGTATCCCCAAATAATGATGCAAATGTCCCAAATCTGACATCTCAAAAGAGGCATTCAAGTCAGCCTTAAAATCAGCAATATGACTCTCATTTGGTCTTGTGAGCAGCATGTCATCGACATAGAGAGCAATGATTAGATGTACATCATCCACATGTTTAACATACAAAGTGCTTTCTGTTGGACTATTCTGAAAACCATGTGCAGTCAAATATGCATGTATCTTTTCATACCAAGCTCGTGGAGCTTGCTTTAAACCATATAAAGCCTTTTTCAACCTGCACACTTTGTTTTCTTGCCCTCTTTGAACAAAACCACGAGGCTGCGATACATACACCTCCTCATGCAAATCTCCATTCAAGAATGCAGTCTTTATGTCCAATTGATGTACATTCCAACCATTATGAGCTGCCAATGCACAAATGCTACGAATGGTAGTCATATGACAAGTGGGAGCAAAGCTCTCATCAAAATCAATGCCCTTTTCTTGAGCATAACCCTTTGCAACAAGTCTAGCCTTATAGCGATCAACACTGCCATCTGGCTTTCGTTTCAATTTAAAAACCCACTAACATCCAATGGCCTTTTTACCAATAGGCAAATCACACAAAGACCATGTACCATTCTTCATTATAGCATCATATTCACTTTGCATTGCAACCAACCAATTTTCTGAATTTTGTGCCTCATCAAATGAAAGAGGTTCTTCCTCTTCACACATACTAGACACAGCCAAAGCATAACAATCTGATGCATAAGAGGCATGCTGAAAACCTGAACGAGTACGACTAGTAATAGGTGCATCAATCTTACTATCACGCAAGGTTTGCACCAGCCATTTAGGCATACCTCTAACCTGCTCATTTTCAGCCCTATCCTCATGAATTACATCCTGTAAATCTGCATCAGAAATAGGCTGATCTATGTTGTCGTTTGAAATCTGCGTAGGCTGAATATTTGCCTCATTAGGACTTACATTTGAATTTCCACCTGTAAAGAGAGGCAACAACGTATCAAATACATCCCGTGAGTTCACACCTGTCTCTTTAGTACATGATAACAAGGGCTGCACAACATCTTCCACAAAAACAACATCTCGACTAATCAAGATACGCTTTGACTGCGGATGATACAATCTGTAACCCTTGCTCTCAGCACTGTAACCAACAAAAATGCATTTGACAGCCTTATCATCCAATTTTCTGCGTTGTTGCACAGGCACTAAAGCATAGGCCAAGCAACCAAAGACACGCAAGTAACCAATAGAAGGCTTCCTGCCATGCCAAGCTTCGTATGGAGTAATAGACTGCAAGGCCTTAGTGGGACACCTGTTGAGTACATATGCAGCACACATGACAGCCTCAAGCCAAAACGCATGTGGCAAAGCTTGGCTCTTGACCATACATCGTGCCATCTCCATAAGTGACCTGTTCTTCCTCTTAGCAACACCATTTTGCTGAGGGGTATACGGCACTGTACATTGGTGTTTTATCCCACGACTAGCCAGAAATGCATCAAACTCTTTAGACATGTACTCCCCCCCTCAATCAGTACGGAGGGTGCCCACAATACAATTGGATACATTTTTAACCATAAGAAAAAACTGTTTGAAGCACAAAAACACTTCGGACTTTGCCTTCAGTGGATATACCCATGCATGCCTTGAGTAATCATCAATGAAAGTCACGAAAAACAAGTGTTTACCAAATGACGGAGTTTGCATAGGCCCACATACATCACTATGTACAAGCTGTAATTTGCGAGTGGCCCATACAGAACCATCCTTTGGAAACGCAGAACGCTGCATTTTGCCTAAAATACAGCCTTCACAAACACGTTTCAATGGTGCCTCAAGAGGGGGCAATGAAGCAACCATATCAAATTTCTGCAAACGCAGCAAACTAGCAAAGTTCAGATAACCAAAACGAGCATGCCATAGTTTTGCATCTGAAACTGCCTTTTCATCAGAAACTGCATTTGCTGAATCTTCCACACACTTGTCATAAGAATTGAGCCTATACAACCCACGAAACAAGGTGCCAGATGTAATAATCGTATCACCAGAAGTCAAATCATGAACAGTACATCTGTCATCCAGAAAAATCCAAGTCTAGCAAGCGCAGAGATAGACAATAGATTCTTCTTTATCCCTGGCACATACAAAGCATCTGAAAGTGTGAAAGCGCTGCCATTTGCAGCAGTAAGCATAATTTTACCAACGCCCTTCACTGGGTAAGAAGCATTATTGGCACATGTCACAGTATTCCCATTAGGGACAGCCTCAAGAGAAGTGAACATATCACAATAATGCGAGGTAATGTGCTTTGTAGCACCACTGTCAAAATACCATACATGAGAGTCAACAGAAACTGCCAAACATGCATCATGTACAAATGGGTCATACTGGCAATACACGCTAAACGCCCATTCTGTATCCTGCACAACATTTGTAGAATCTGCATTTGTAGAAGCATCCGCTATTGTGGCTGCATTTGACTCTTTCTTCTTTGCCTCTTTAGCCTTTAGCTTAGGGCAATTCTTAATGACATGATCATTTGCCTTACAATAGTTGCACCTGGTCTTTTTCTTGCTTTTATCAAGAGCCTTCTCAGACTTATTGTTGCTACCTATGGAAGGAGAAGAAGTTGCAGACCTACTAATAGGAGAAGAAACAGTGGAAGGGGCTGCCTTACCACTTCTTCTCTGCTATTGGGCAGCAATAAATGCTTGATCAACTGCACGTTGCCTGGCCCTGTTTTGCCTGGACTGCGCTTCTTGCAAGAGCTTGTTGACTAAAGTATCATACTTGACAGCATCAGGTCTGTCCTCATTAAGAAGTCTCCACGTGGAAGCAAAAGTCTGATATGTCTCAGGTAAAGCATCAAGAACAGTCTGCACAAGAGAATGATCAGGAATAATCTCACCTGCAGAAATCAACTGTTCTTTGAGATCTTTAATCTCAGCAAGAAAAACATTCATGTCATCATCTTCTTGCATAATCTTCAATTCTAGCTCTTTACGCAGGTAAGCGATTTTTGCCTCGTTACGACCTGCATACAAACCAGCTAGAATATCCCAAGCCTGTTTTGCTGTTTTAGCTGAACGAATATGTGGGGTGATGTTACGTTTGACAGAAAGTGCAATCAAGGCATGAGCCTACGCATCTTTACCATCCCAACGAGCTTGTTCAGCAGTGAGCAAAATAGCAGCAACAGTAGAGCTGCTAGAACCTGCAACATCCTCAACAGATCCTACATCCACAGAACCTGGACGTACATTCGTACCCTGCACAATGTTCCACACTCCTTTTGCAACCAAAACATGCTGCATCATGTATGCCCAAATTGGGTAGTTGCCGTCTCCATCCAGTTTGTCTTCAGCAAACAACATGCGAAATACATCATTGCTGTTATCAGCCATGGCCACTGACTGAAACTGATGCAAAAGCTACCTGTAATGAAGCAAATACTGAACAGAAGACAACTCGTGCTATGCAGCACGGTCCACAATAGAACACGTATGCCTGTTTTGCAGAAAACTGCACTGTCAAAATTTCTGCAGAAAATGACGAAAACATAGAACTTGAAATGCAAAAACGGAGCCCAAACGACCTCAGATGCAAATTCTGAGAACGCAAACCCCGATGGGATTATTTGCAGAGTATAGGGACCTGCAAGCACTCGTGAAAACTCACCTCAATCGGAGAACGTGAGTCGGAGGGTGCTGGCGGCGTAGCCCTGGGAGCCGATGCCTGCTCTGATACCAATTGTTGGAATTAGGGTTGCATGAAAGCACACCAAGCTTGGAGAAGAAGAAGCAAGAATGCACACAACACAAAGTGTATTAGATTGTGTCAATGTACAAAAGATAAGTTAGCCCTAGAGTGATGGGTGTATATAAGCCGGGGGAAAAAACCTCCTAAAGAGGGAAAAAGTGCCCCGGCGGTCCTAAGTGTGTTCACACACATCACTGCCTATATATATATGGCAACAATTTTCTTGGGCCTCATTCAGCTGCCTTGGAGTACCCCTCCTTTTCCATGACTTTATTAAGCAGTTCCCAAAATAGGGTTTGGGAATCAGTATCTTGCACTTTAAAGTTTGCAATTGCAATTGTCTATAATTCCTTCACAAATTGGTTGCACACATGGCAAGCCATTGTTTTGAAATTGTGTATGCATAATTTCTTTGGCCGGCTTCTTCTACATAGCTTTTGGTCTTGTTGTGCCATCTTGTTCTATGTATCTGCTTATCTTATTTCTTATTTATTTGACTCTCTTTGCAACGCCATCTCCGATTAGATGTAAGTGATAATCAATATGAATAACACACCTAGTAAGCTTTTTTTCATTTCTCACCCTAGGAAAATAAATTAAAAAGTCAACAAGGACATTCTTTTATGAGCCAAGGTGGGATACCACACTAAAGACACTTCAAAGAGCCATCGATTTCCACACTCATATTTACCTCGCATATCCTCTAAAGCCTTCCCTGCCAATGCTTCTCATTCACCAGGCCTATGCATTCCAATTGAGAGCACAAAGAGTTTTACTCTACAAATGCCCACCATATTTTCTAATCATCAAAAGTTGCAATGTTACTAAGTGACCTCATATGTGTGTCCAAACATACACATCCTATTTTCTCTCAATTCCTCCTCTTTTGACGTTGCTCTTCGAATGGAAGCTCAAATAAAATATGCAAAAGGAATCTCTTCAACTTGTTTAAAAATTTAAACCATTTCAAATGCTGACCTCAATGAACTTGGTGGCATCTATTTGAGTAAGACAATCACACTTTGTGCATGCTCTTTAACCATAGCTTGCTTCTCATCTTTCAATAGTCTATCACCTCTATAACAAACTTCTCCTTGAATTGAATATTAAGATAAAACATCATTTCTTCCCTCTTTCTTATGGCAAGAATCTTAAAATATAAATCATTAGACTCCACTTCTCCATATAGTTGTTGAAAACCAATAGAGCTTTGTTTCATCCCGAATTCCTTACTAAGATGATCTATACTCACCTTTGTCACCCAATTTGTTATTACTAACTGAGTAATGACAGTTTTATCCTCACTAAATAAGTAAGCTAACTCCATTGTTGCAGAAAAGTGTGAGTTGCAAGATATTTTTAAGCATTAAAAGTAAAAAGTAAATTCTATTGTTATGCACCACATTATTACACCAAAAAAGGTTTTTGTAATCAATATAATGGCAAATATTATAATCAAAGGCTATTGAGCACTAAAAAATGATAATATTTATCTCTAAATTTGTGCATGATCAATTAATAAACTCATCTGATAATATTTATTGCTAATCATGAATTTATGAGATACCTCCAAACATATTCAAATATTAATATACATTATACCTTTGAGATTTCAATTTTAAAAAAATAATGAGTTATAAACACTTATTTTAATGATTCTATGGGGATCACAATAAATACAACCCAATGAATGAATCTATATATTTACAAAATTGAAAACAAGATATACCAAAAAATACACATGCAACACTTAAATATACAACAACATGATCTATTTTTTACAACTGAGTTTTTTCGAGTGGAAAAACATTGAAAAAAATTTACATTTTGCATGGGGGATTTCAGCAACGAAACCCCCTATGATAAAAATTTCCACTATTCTTTAACTAGTAAAAACTCAATGCGAAATACTTCAAAAATAAACACAAGCCAAAAAAAACACTTAAAATAAACACCAATCAATGAAAACTTAAGTGCATATTTGAAACCCCCCATTCAAATTTTTCTATGTTTTCCACTTGAAGAATGTTAAACACCCAAAAAATAAAACATGTTGCATGCATATATTTAAGTGTTACATGTGTATTTTTTGGTGTTTTATTTTCAATTTTATAAATTTATAGATGTATTCATTGGGTTGTATTTATTGAATGCATAGAGGGATAAATGGGCATTTATTTTTGGTTGGCAAAGTGCATTTAATTTTTTCATGAAATTCTAAAAACAAATTTGCATAAGCGATTTTGATGGCATGTGTTTTTATGTGCTCTACAGGTTCCTTGTAGCCATAGCTTCTCAATACTTTAAGATATACATGTAATTATAAATTTAGAGTGTATAATTTAAGATTAAAACAATTCCAAGCTATAGGTAAATGTTTAAAATATGCAAAGGGTTTAGAGAGATAGAGAGAGAGAGAGAGAGAGAGAGAGTTGAAGAATGAATACTGTTAACCCATAGTTTTATCCTTAGTCATTCAATACTTATCCCATCGTGGTCACCAAGTGTTGAAGGCAATGGTGCTACCCTCAATAGAGCTTTGAGAGAGAGAGAGAAATAGAGAATTCAAACGTTGCTCTTACTATTGCATACGATTTATTACATGACAATAAGGTGTTCACACCCTTTGGAATCACCACATGATCATACTCTTGTAACCCTAGGTATCCCCTTGCCTTTAAGACTTCTAAACCCTTTGTATTCCAATCCTCAAGGCTGAATGTTCCCATCATGAATACACCATTAACAAATACGCTAAATTTTTTCGAAACATACATAGGTTAAAAAAGCTAAATATCTAAAAAATATGACCATGCTGATCGTGACAAAGAGGTACATAAGGAATGAAGAAATGGAAATTTATCACAAAAATCTAAAAAAGATTGCACACCTTGTGCATTTTTTTGTGAGCTCTACTATGCTTGTTTCTTCAATCTTTGATCTCATGATCTACTCTTCAAGTGTGCCTCATGTTTTCTTGTCTTGCTTGTGTGGTTGAGATGTACCCATTCAATTGGTGAATGGATCATGTGGCCATTTCTTTAGACCATGGAGACCACACAAATCATGAGTACGTGAGCAGAGTCAATTAGGTTTGTGATGAGGATGTCGTGATACAAGACTCCATCTTTGTTAATGTGGCCCTTGACCACATTCATTTTTGTGACTAATATTATGATACTCTTCCATGACCTTTTGTGGCTTGACACTTCTCTTCATATGAGTGTCTAAAATGTGTAAACAATTGGCCACCTTGTGAGCTCTCTACACTTAACTTTTCTCAACTAACACCCTACACATGTACCATAATTTTTTACTACCTTATCAAACTTTATTTGCTTTACTACACCCCAAATTAATTACATCGTCATTTTCCCCTCACAACACAATTAGGGCCTTTTTTCCCTATATTATGTCAAAAAACATTCTTAGAAAGGACTCAGTTTCTCCTATGTGATGTTTTTCTTACACAAAAGGCCCCAAACATTGTGTTCCTCTATGGCTCTTTTTCCCCTACTTTATTGAGCCCTTTTATGTAAGCAAAACATTACACTTCCTATAGTGTCACTTTAGGTTTTTATAGCCTCTTCTGTCAAAGTGGGAGCACTCTAAGCGTGGGATGGGAGAGAGAGAGAGAGAGAGAGAGCTTCCTCCTAGCAACAATTGAGTGACTTTTGGTGTTGTGGTGGTCGTGCACTTTTTGTTGTGAGACTCAATATGTAGCATTTATGTATTAAGCGTGCACACACACCGGAATACCCTCTGTGAGTATTCCAAATAAAGGAATCATGCACTTTTTACTTGTGAATCTCATATGTAGCAATGTCCTCTCATCTCTACTCGTATTGGGCACACCATAGGCGGGAACACTTGTATTAGGCAAGCTTATGGGAGCATACACACAGGAACCCCTGCTCTGGGTGTTGGTATCCGTATTGTGATTGTCTCCAAGCCACATAGCTACATGAGCTCAAACAAGAGCACAGCCGCCCCTCTAGAGGTAGCAATCTATGTTAGTGTAAAGGTTAATTTGGATAAAGCTTAACCATGTGCAAGCAAGCAAGGCAAGAAAAGAACAAGAAAAAGATGAGATTTGTGTGTGATTGATTTTCCACTAATGGTGTCATGTGACAGGGTTTCCAGAAGTCCAACCATGGAATGTTCTTTTATTACACTTACTCATTGGGTGTAGCATCTGCTATCATGGAGGATTTTGGTTAGATCTTGTAATGTTCTCTCCAATAGATGGTGGCATGGTTGAGTACATGGCTGCTTGAGTTAAGACGGAAGTATGTTTCAGATGGGTTGGCAAATAAGAGGTGCTGGAATTTGTTCTTATCCAACTTCTCACTCACAATCTACAATAGACTTTCAAACATGATTACCTACGGAATAGTGCTTACAAAAACTTCTGCACTTATAGCAAACCTTCAATCTTCCAAAACATGATTACCTACTACTAGCAACTTATCAAAAAGTGCTTACAAAAACTTTTGCACTTACATCAAATTCTAACGTGGGGGTACTGTAAACCTGTTATACTGTAATAACTGTATGTGAAAACCAGACACACAAACATACATCCTCACCAACAACATGCAAATCTCATATTCTTTGCACAGACTACCCTATAACCAAATTTCTATTGTAACTTTGTACTAAACCAAAAATTGGGCTTATATAGTCAAAATTGATACTTTCGTAGAGTGCTTGTGAAAAACTTGAAGAGCCAAAATGGGGCCCTAAACAGCCTTGAATCACTAAGGTCCTATGGACCCTTCCCGTATAATATAATGCCCCTTTGATCTACGAAGGGCGGCTCAAGATGTGACAGGGCACCTCACTGTTGTGCCTGCCTGTTGCTCTTGCCTAGAAGCTAACTGTAGAGATTTGCTTCTAAATCAAAGGTGAAGAGATAGAGTTACCCTTACCTGTTCCGCTTCCTTTTCTTGCCTCTTGAGGTCTTCACACAAATCGATGCTCAGATACCATGAGAAGAATATATTGGAGAGAGGGTGAGCTTAAGCTCCTTGCAAGCAAACACACACACATGAGTAGACAAAGATTTATGGTTGGATTTTCTTCTATTCTCTTCTCTCCTCTACAACCATAACATAAAGATAAGAGCACACACTATGGAAATTCCATTTCACACAAGATTAGACAAGCACACATGAGAGATGGATGGCTGAATTTTCTTCTCTTCTCTTCTAAGAGTACATACTATAAGGGAAAATACGCTCCTCCTACAACATACAAAGGTCGATCTATGAACCTGACTACATGAGCTAGCTATAACTACAACTCTAATGAATCAAAGTGGCTATCACGTAGCATGTAAACCACTAGCAGCATGATATTGTCCATAATCTCACCAACCATACCAGTGGCATAATAAGTGCAGAGCTATCATCTTAGTGTTTTACCCATATTCGTACTAGTTGAGATCTTCAACCACTCATTTGTGGTAATGGATTCCAAAGAAGAGAATCATACACCATGATCCTTAGAATGCTTTACATATAATACCTAAGGCTAATTCATGATTGAAAAACCAATCACATTTATTTAGCAAAGGTGACTAGTCCTTGAAGATAGATATAAAGGTAAATTTCAAAATAAGGAAGATGGGTTGAGGCATTCTCGCAAAAATGAGGTGACTAGTCCTTAAAGATAGATATAAAGATAAATTTTAAAACAGGAAAGATGGGTCAAGGCATTCTCGCAAAAATGAGTCCAATACACAAGCGTTTAGGCCACTTCACTCAATGCCTATCGTAGAGTGTGATATCGAAGATGTAATGTAGGAAATTATGTGCTTGGATGTATTACACATACACATGTGGGATGAGGGCCTAAGCACATGATGTGGGACATATAGGACTTTGGTTTATTGGAAGCCAATGTGTGAAAGGTCCTAGGAGTAAGTGACTATATAAGTCATTTTTGGGATAGTTTGTACATCTTTTTGAAATATTATCATTTTGGTCATCTTCTTGCCTAGAGCAAGCTTTTATGGTGAGCTCTCCCTCTTGAGAAGCTATGTGTGTACTCCATTATGAGTGCAAACCGTGGTACTCCGGTTGAGTGCACATTGGCAATGAAAATGCATGCATTGATATGGATGGTGGTAGAGATTTGGATGCATGTTTTGAGCACTTACATGCTATGGATCATGCCTATATGGTTCTAGATGATAGATACTGTGTTTCGCGTGATTCACAAGATGCCCATGCTATTGATGGTCTGGCCTTGCTTATACCTCGGCAGCATGATTCAGATTTGCAGGCATTTAGTTTCAATATCCATAGATACTCTTATGAGGCCATATATCATATCTATGAGGCATTTGTGTTTCTTCATAGTGGATGTTGTCTCGACGCTATAGACTTAGTCTATGAGACATTCACATCTAGATATACTTGGGATGCTACGGATGTCATGGTTATACATACTCATGATGGTGGCTATACATATGTAGATCTTGTCTAGAGAGACATTGATATAGTGGCCCATTGATAGAATGTGCAGTGGAAGAAGGGAAAGTGGAAACATAGGAGAGAGAGAGAGATGGAGAGGAAACACAAGTGAGAACCTACTCTCAATATCATCATCCAAAGGAATACATGTCCCAAGCAAGAGGGGAGAAAACCTCATATGTGAGGGACTGCAGCAAACAATGCGAAGCAAGCAGTGAAGAATGAGGGAGGCAAGCCAGCTATATATATGCCCATATAAAGGAAGCTGACTAGGGAAAAAGGTCCTCCAAGACTAGGGAAAAAGGCCCAAGACTCCATAAAATGGGGAATAATATGGGAAAACATATGTGAGGGGTGACCAGCCCCTATAGCTAACATGGTCAGTCCTAGAGGCTAAAATAGGACACCAAACATGAAGCGAGCAACAAGGGGATGATGTCTAACACCCCCTCTCAACACCGGATGTTGAGTGAACTCCAAGAAGCTAGAGACACCACCCTCGATCATAGATGAAAGACTACAGAAACAGAAGCCACAAGTAATCTCCTCAACAACTCAGCTATAGAAGCAACAAAACAAGCTGCCAGGTACACCGCTCCTCTCTGGAAGAAAACAACCATGTAGGCTGCGACGTGCTGCTCCAAATAATGGTTCCAAACCCAAGTGTAAGAACACTTCCCAAAGTCGAATGTCGTGTATCCATCCTGGAGAAGGTATGAAAAACCTCATAACCAACCCTGTAGATAATCAATCCTGGGAGAAGCAAACTGTTCCTCACTGGAACCCTCAAAAGAAATAGAGTCAATCTGCTCCAACTCTGTACCAAGAGTAGCCAAATGTTGTACAAAAGCATTCTCTGAAAAGGTCGGCATCGGAAGATGTAAAGACTTTGTAGAAAAGATGGGGTCCATATTCTCAAACTCCATACCATGAGTTGCCCAATGCTGTACATAAGTACACGCCACTGAGGTGGGCATCGCCAGATGAAAGGATTCCACATCACCCTCTGAAAAAAGATATCGTCGGACTGGTACAAGCCTAACCTGATTCTAATCCAAATCTAAAAAACTATGGAAGTACCACTGTGCCCCAGGCACAGTTAGCAACCACAGATCCAAAGCATCCCACTGGGTCCAAAAATCATCCTCCAAAACAACAAACCTACAAAACTGGCAAAAGGGGAGGGGCATCCTCAGAAGCATCACAAAGAGAGGCAAAGGTAGACTCCTCACAATGAGGAAGGGAAGTAGGAATATAAACTGCAGTGGTAACAAAGTCCTCAAAAGCATCACTGATAGCAAAAGATTGTTCCATAAGTAGAATCAAATCCTAAGACGCAGCAAAAAATAACTGATCCATGTGAAAGGGTCACACCTCACAGGCAAAACACCCTCCTTGTTCTGCAAACACTGCAAAGAACATAGGCTCGACAAAATAAACTCTGCTCAAGATCTCTAAAAAGATCACTGCTCTCCTCCAAAATCTGTAAACTTCTGTCATCACAAAAGAAAGTCTCCACAAATACAAAACAGCTCCCAAAACTAATCCTCAAGTGAAGTAGCTAGAGATGGGCCCCCTCTGAGTGTAGAAAACTTCTTTGGGAAGCAAAATGCAGCCAACACACTGTTGTCCAGCAAAAGTAGCACTCCACCGCCAATACAAGGCAAGGAACATGAAGAAACTGGGAAACCGTGTAGGCCAGGAACAAAACACAGGTATAGATGCTCCAAAATGAGCAAAACGCTGATTGAAATCAAAAATTCAATATCCTCCTCAAGTACCAAACTACCTCCAAAGCCACAATCCAAACAAGAAACCCCCTCTGCAAGTGATTTGGAGAAGAAAACACAGCCAAACAAGAGGCTACAAACCTAAAAATTCAGGCCAACCAGTGTCCACACCTCCTATGAGGAAAAACACTGAAGAGATGGTACCTTTGGGTCCAATGGGAGGAGCCCAAGTGAGAGCTACCAACAAGATCAGTTCAGAAAAACGCAGCAACCATGGATGCAAATCTGAAAATGCACAGGTATTCGGGGCAGTAGAAAGGGCAAACTCTAGAAACGCAGAAGAAATAGGTACACCCAAGCCTCAGATCAACAAATCGGCATCAGAAAAACTATAGGAGAAAAAACGCAACATGTAGGTTGCTGCTGTCCTGCACAGAATGGGCGGCCAGCACTACAGAGGGGGGGTAGATGCTGCGGAATACTGAAGGATGAATATCAGGGATCAAAACCTGTAAAGGATGACCAATATCTGCAATGGAGAAGACGCCTGGAAGAGGCAGGCGACCAGCAACAATTCTGAGAAAAAAACGCAGATTTGTCCATCTGTAGAAAAGATTTGTCCATCTGTAGAAAAAACGCAGAAACGCGGGAGGTAGAGGAGGGAGCATCCAACACTGAAGATCACCAACGCTCTAATACCATGATAGAATGTGCAGTGGAAGAAGAGAAAGTGGAAACATAGGAGACAGAGTGAGAGAGAGAGAGATGGAGAGGAAACACAGGTGAGAACCTGCTCTCAATATTATCATCCAAAGGAATACATGTCCCAAGCAAGAGGGGAGAAAGCCTCATATGTGAGGGATTGCAGCAACAAATAATGCAAAGCAAGCAGTGAAGAATGAGGGAGGCAAGCCAGCTATATATATGCCCATATGAAGGCAGCCGACTAGGGAAAAAGGTCCTCCACGACTAGGGAAAAAAGCCCAAGACTCCATAAAATGGGAAATAATATGGGAATAATATGGGAAAACATATGTGAGGGGTGACCAGTCCTATAGCTAACATGGTCATCCCTAGAGGCTAAAATAGGACACCAAACAGGAAGCCAGCAACAAGGGGATGATGTCTAACAACCACGCCTTGGATCATTCAGGGGATGATATCTATGATAAGGGTGTATGATTCTACCTATGAGACATGCTCATTTAGCCATTGTGGATGGCACCATGATCCTATTGTCTATGGAGCTGAGGCATTCACTTTTGGATATGTCACATGTCATTTAGGATTATGTTTTTTTATCATGGGACAAGAGGCCTATACTTAGATTACCACTCACTTTGTTGCTTACTTGTTGATACTAGTGTGGATCTCTTCCCTTCATTCGATTCTGATGTTAATTTATGCATTCATAACCTTCTATTTCCTTTGTAAACTCCTTGAGATATAAGTAGACTCACGAACCAACCAGAGATATTATATGGATTCGGATGCCTCTAACCACATAACCAATCATGGTGAGTGTTTAGAGATATGTAAAAAATGGAAAACCCAGGTTATGTAGAAACAATTGATGATATTGTGCATGTTAGTAAAGTGCCAGTTTCTATTGGATAGATGGTTAAGCATGATCTGCAAGTGAGGTTCAATCCTCAAGGATTTTTGTGTAGAAGACTTCAAGAATCAGTGCCACCACTTGGTTACAAAAAGGGTAAATGAAATGACAGGATGTTTACTTTGGATGTGAATATGCTTGAGGTAAATGTAGCCATGTTTGTGCATGGGACAGGTGTGATTATAGATATTGACGTATGACACAAGCGCATTGGTCATGTGAATATACACTGGTTGAAGTCTATGTAAGCCCAAAATATTGTTTTGCAAGTTTACCAAAGTTTAAGGTTGATGGTATGCATAAAGTATGTAAAGAATGCCAGCTTGGTAAGTAGGCCAAACATGCTTTCCCACATAGAAATAACGTTAAAATGTAAGGGCATTGGATGTTATATATTCGGTATATAGGGACCAACCAAGACTATAATGTTGAAGGTTGCAGGTATTATGTTGGGTGATAGCATGATAAGGTGGCTATTTTCGGGGCAGTTTGGATGAAAGTGGGACATTTTCAAGTGGCTAGAACCCATATTCGGCATATCTCGAGCAAGTTACACATTGCCACGCCTACCCGAGATATGTGGCATAGCCATGTATATCAGCGCCGAGCAAAAAATTCCATGCCATTGACACGTTTACCATAAAAATTACCATGCCATATCTCGACCGAGATACATGGCATCATGATCGAGCTATCTAGTCAGCATCTCTACATACCCCAAGATACGTGGAGATGCTCACTACATGGCCCAGTCATGTCTTCTATTAAACATAATAGAAATAATTCTATCTCAAGCAAGATAAGTAAATAAAAATAAATTATCTGAGGGCGAGATACATAAAATGATAATAAATTATCTCAGGCGAGATATAAAAATGAAAATAAATAATCTTGGACGAGATGTATAATTTAAAAAGAGGATCTCGGTTGAGATACGAAAATAAAAACTTAACTCGTACACGGAGGAGAAAAATAATAAATAAAAATAATCTCATGTAAGATAATTATTTGAATTGAAAATATCTCGGACGAGATACCTAAATTAAAAAATATTTTTGGTTGCCACATATCTCGCTCTCGAGATAGTTAGGCCCTGAAAACCCTAATTGTTTTCTTCTTCCTCACATTTTCTCGCTATCATTTTCTCACGCAATCTTGCTCGAGTTATCAAGCTGCTCTAGTGCCCCAATCTGTGGAGCTATTGTCACCCCGAGCCATCGAAGCTATTATGCTTTCGTTGATGCCCCATCAAGATTTGTTGCCCAAGTGCCCCACCCTCTCTCCCTCTTACCTCTCATCATCGCGCCTAGGGGACAGAAACCGATAGTGGGAATGGGGGGAGAGAGAGAGAGAGAGAGAGAGAGAGAAGAGAAAGAAATAAAGAAAGATATATCCATGGTACCAGCAGCACAGCAGGCATAACCAAAAAGCTTTGAACCACAGTCCCCTTGTCATAGGCAACAGGAGTGTGCAGAATTCTCGAGACAGTGGTTTTCTTCTTATTGATACCCTTAACTTGGATGGTACTCTTGGATAAGGGTGGTTTTCCAAGTTGACACCACACTCCATATGATAGCAAATTGTGTTGAGCTCCCATATCCAATAATGCATTATATAGCACCTCCCCGCCGTAAGGACTCTGTAGCTCAATGGGGTATCGTAGAGGCGGGTCAGATTCTAGTGAATCCTCCTCTGCCTCCTCGAAAAATGCTTGCGTAATCCCCAAGTTGGCCTCTCATTAGCGCCTAACACGCGCTGGTGATGTTCTTTAGCTTCAACTCTCGCTTGTATTTTCTTAAGCTCAGCCTGTTCCTTCTTCTGATGGATTGCATGTAATTCCTCTTGGCTTAGGGGGTCATAGTATCTTTTGAATTTACTCCCATTGAGGAATCCAACCGTTTCAACTCCGTCGAGAGTCTCCACTCGGATGGTACCTTGCGGGGTAATTTTACATACTCTGTACGGTCCCTTACCAGCATATTTTAGCTTCTTCTTTTTGTTACGCACTCCATACATCAGGACTTTATCCCCAACTTTGATGTCCTTGTTTTTCAGGTGGCGATCAAACCATTTCTTCCTTCTATCCTTCTCTACAAGGGCATTGTACACCGCCAATTGTCTTTCTTCGTCTCAAGGATATACAAACGCTCTACTAAGGGATTACCATCCCAGCCCTCTTGAGTAGCAACACGAAGACTAGGAATGACAAATTCCCATGGCATGACTGCTTCTTGGCCATATACCATCTTGAATGGTGTGCAATTAATAGCCACTTTGTATGCAATACAATAGGCCCATAAAGCTGACGTAAGCTTTAGATCCCAATCCGTGCGATGAGCCTCAACTGTCTTTGTCAGAATAGAGATTAAGGTCTTGTTGGTACTCTTAGCTTGGCCATTCGCTTACGGATAATAAGGAGTAGATTTATAATGGGATATCATGAAAATTGTTGTGAGTTCCTTAATCACTTCATTTATAAAATGCGTACCATTGTCACTCACAAGTTCAAAAGGACAACAGAAGCGTGTGATTATATTTTCAAAGAGGAACTTGGTTGTTGTTCTCGCATCTACCTTACGTGTTGCTTTCGCTTCAGCCCATTTGGTCACATGTCAGTGTGGTGGCCACAATAATATAGCGAGATTGTGTGTTACGTGCCGCTGGGCTAATTGGACCTACAAAGTCTAAACCCCACTTTTCAAATGGTTGGTTTACTTTAATTGGATGTAGGGGCATCTGATCTTTCCGCCGGGGTTTCTTGTAGCATTGGCATTCATCACAACCTTTCACAAAAAGTGATGCATCTTGGAACATAGTGGGCCACCAATACCCTGATTGCAATATCTTTCGCGCAGTTAAGTCTCCTAAAAAGTGACCACCGGCTACGCCCATATGTGCCTCTTGCAAAATATATAGATACTCATCCTCTCAGGTACAACGCCTAAGAACGTCATCCTTTCCTCTTTTATAAAGAGTCCCAGCCATTAGGCAATAGGGTTCGCATTCCTTGATCAGCTTTCGACCTAGATCTTTACGAAGCTCTTTGGGTGGAAAACCATTAACCAAGAAGTTAACAATCTTCTCACTCCATTCAGGCATTGTCTCCACCATGAACAAGGAAGTGTTAGTAAGTAAGTCATCATTAACTCCGGTAGGAGCTTCACCATTAGGTATGCGAGACAAATGATCAGCCATGACATGTTTTTTGCTAGGTCTCACAACAACAGTGAAATCAAAATCAAGAAGAATCAACAACCATCGTGTGATTCTTCCTGTGGAGCATGGTTTGTTCACCAGATACAACAATGCTTGATGATCCACATAGAAAACAAACTTGGTGGCAAGAAGGTAATAACAAAATTTCTTTACTGCATATATGATTGCCAACCCTTGTCGCTTCGTAGTGGTGTAGTTCATTTCAGCATCGTTTAACTGGTGAGACTGGAAAAGCTAATGGGGTAGTCTAGTTTGTGTTCTCCAGGTTGAGTTAGTACACACCCAATAGCAAAGTTTGATGCATCAATATGCACATGGAAGATTAAATCCCAGTTAGGCATTCGCAAGATTGGAGCACTCGCCACCCACGGCCTTCTTTAATAACTCATATGCATGGTCACAATCTTCGGTCCAAATAAACTCGATGAGAAGCTTGTACAATGGTCGAGCTATCTCAGCGAAGAATAAAATAAACCTTCGATAATAACCAACATGGCCCATAAAGCGCTGGACTCCCTTAGTTGGTGGGTGGCGGCAATTCCAGAATGACCTTGATTTTACTTTCGTCGGTGAAAATCCCATTTTTGGACACTATTGCCCTAGAATAACTCCAAGTTTAACCCAGAATTGGCATTTGAAAGGATTCAATGAGATGCGATATAATCTACACCAAACACATCAAGTGCTCGTCCCAAGAGGAATGAATACAAAGATCATCTAAGAAGGCTTCACAAAAGTAAAGGCTGTGTTTATCAATCGTTGGAATGTTGCAGGTGCATTGGTTAGGCCAAAGGCCATGACGTGAAAGGAAAACACTCCAAACTCCGTTATAAAAGCTGTTTTAGCTTGGTCCTCTACTGCAATTGTGATCTAATTATAACCAGAGTACCCGTCTAAAAAGCTATAAGCCTTGCCTACAACTCTTTCAAGCACATGTTCTGAATACGGCAAGGGGTAATGATCTCTTCTGGTGGCTGCATTAACCTTTTTGAGATCAATGCACACTCTGAGTTTCCCATTCTTCTTTGGTACAATGACTATCGGAGAAACCCATTCTGAGTGCTCAATAGGGTATATGAATCCACATTTTATAAGCTTTTCAATTTCCTCTTGTACAATCTTTGCATACTTAGGATTCATTAGGTAGGGACGTTGTTGGACTGGTTTAGCAGTGCTAATCATTGGAATTGTGTGTTGCACCACATTGGGTGGAACACCCTTCATATCATGGTATGCCCAAGCAAATATGTCCTTGAATTCTTTAAGAAGCATCTTAAGTGTAGCTTCTTCCGTCTTGGTGAGGTCTTGAGCAATAAAAACTGGTTTAGACTCCTCACTTGGATCTGCTAGTTTTATCTCCTTAACTACCGCCGGGCCATCATAGACACCGCTACTCCCATTGGTAGGCGTTCGTTGGGCTTTTGTGTAGACAACTTTACGTTCCCCCGTGGTAAAAGATTTGAAATACTCGGGTACGGGGTGTAAGTCTACCGGTTCTTGTTGTGCCATGCTTTTTTCTTTAATTTCCGCTTCCTTTTGTTGCTGAGCTAACTCTTGGTTTTGACGCCTTCTCGCAGTACGACTTAGTTTCGGCTTCTCTTCGATTTCTAATTGGGCAATGTCATGAGGTTGTGGACTACACCACATGACACCTTGGAGATATTCTCCCCAATTATCCACTAACTTTCGATGAGCGTCATATGCTCCTACATACATAACTAAGCCATTCTGCGGTGGATCTCTCTTTGTTTATTCTAGCTCGTACATTAGCTTGATAGCGTTGTTGCTTATGTCTCGTCTTCTTCTTACCTAGTTTCTGATTTTTGTTTATATCAGATTCAGACTCACTTGATCGATCTTCACTTGTGCCCCCCTCACTCTCACATGAACTGCAACAGGTTACTGTCCTAGGCCTTGAGCACGTGGCTTCCACACTTGGGTGAATATTCAATTCATACCCCCTATCAGGCTCAGAGTCAGTTTCTTCTTGGGATTCAGACTCGGAGTCGCATTGGTCAGAGTCTTCGCTACTTTCAGTGTCAAGGGAGTTTACCACTTTCTTGCCATCAGAAGTCAAGTGCATAATACCTATCATGTTTACTGGCACTAATGGTGGCATATCTTGCCCCTCAGGTGTTACCCAACTTGTGTCTCTATTTTTCCTTGTGTCTATGGTTACCGCTAGGTGTACCCAATCTACGTTATCTGACTCAGTCATGCCCGGTAGGACATCCATATAAGGAGAATCTTCCCCATCGGTCTCTTTTTTGCATGTATAGCAATACTTTAATGGGGCTGAGTGAATAGTGGTATCCGATCGATTATCAATGATAACCTTGCTTCCTAAAGGATGCGCGCGACCATTCTCAAAGATCAACTCGAATGATAGAGTCCCGGAATTATAAGTAGACATGGTTTTTCGACCAGTCATGCACCATTTGTGCTTCCCTCATGAAAGGACGTCCTAAGATCATTTGATATGACATAGGATGCTTAGAGAAATCCATTACAATGAAGGTATGCCTTACCTTGTATCCCAGAACCTTGATCTTAAGGTCCCTTAGCATTCCAATAGGTTTAGCTATAGTTCTGTTTGCCATCTTAACCACTATGTTTGTGACTTCTAGGTGAGGTCTTCCCATAGATTCCCAGCAGTTTTTAGTCACAATGCTCACTCCAGCACCACCATCAAGGATTCCCTTTAGAGTTAATCCCTTGGTAGTAATGGGGGAGGGTTGCATTAGATTCGTCACCTTCAAAGTACTCTCCCAACTTGTTAACAGGTATTTCAACGACCGAGTCTTCATCTAGGTTGGGCTGTAGATCCAAATGTTCCTCCACATCTTGAAGCGTGTCGGGTCTATCCATATTTGCAAATTGTGGTAGCCCCGCCTTCAATACTCCATTGAGAAATTCCCGAAGAGCTAAGAATAGCTCAGGATCTCTGTATAACTTGGATATGATCGTGGTTCTCATTTTAGAGGACATGAAATCCATTAGTTTGGACACATTCAACGGTACTTTTCAAGATATCGGCCCCTGGCTAGGGACTGGTGAAGATGGAATCACTTCCTCTTCGATGGAGTCAGGCATTCCCTCACTAAACATTCTTTCAAGCAAGAAGGGTGTCTGCCCACTTCCTGATGTTCTATCCTCACTTTCTTCTCGAATGATACTAGGTATAGCTAATGGTTTATGGCACCTGTGAGGCTGAACTTGTGTAGGAAACATTGTGTCTGGAATCTTGATTTTTCTAGGTTCTGGCTCCAGTTCTCTTTGTGTTTCTTCCACCAAACGCCTTAAGTGTTGCACTCGTTCAATCTCATCTACTGGGTTTGGGTAAGTCCCAATCTTTTTCTTAAGGGTTTTTGGCCCACGTGGCTTGTCTTTGAGAGTCTCAGTCAGTCTGGGTAGCCGAGAGGGCATTAGCTGACTTGGTTGTGGGGCAGGAGGAGTTTCCTTTTGTTTTCCCCGATTTATGTCTTTGCTTGATTCTCCTGCTTGATTCTCCTTCGTTACGCTCCCGAGTGGGTTCCTCCCTTAAAGTAGTGGCTTTGGTCCCCATGGTTTCTATTGAATCAGAATCATTTTCAGGATCATTCATATACACAGGGTCGTCTCCTGTCCCTATATTAGTCTTTGAACTAGGTTTGGAGCTTGTGGCATTAAGTGATCTCTTCCATCGCGCTTTCTTTTTCTTTGCTCGAGCAATTGATGCAGTATCCCTCTCTTCAAGAATGTACTTTTGATTTTGAAGCATTGATCGTGTGACTACATTTGCGGGTACAACAGGTGTGGTTCCTAGTGCCTCATTGGTGACCTCAGCCAAATTCAATGGCGTAATCTTGGGTGCACTTGGATTATGTGGACATTGAGCAATCAAATGATCTATGCCACAATGGCGTAATCTTGGGTGCACTTGGATTATGTGGACATTGAGCAATCAAATGATCTATGCCACAACGATTACATGTAAGTACCGGCATTCCCGACATGCTCCCTTGATTTGGTTGCATTTGAGTAGCGATCTTCTGTAGCCTATTAGGGCACTCCGCTACATGATGCGGTCCACCACAATCGTAGCATTGAAGAGGTGGTCTCCTGGCAAAGGTATTAAGGTTTTGCCCTCTTGTGGCGAGAGCAGCCGCTTGATATACAGGCTTGACTTGCCCGAAATGATCCTCCAAGTAATATTGGGGAGTCATTTCAAACGTATCAATCCCATATGGAATAGTGGGGTCTATATCCTCTTCATAATCCCCACATGCACTATGTGACTCACAACCCATCTGGTTTATAGGGGTAACCCTCGGATGCGGAGGTGGTGGTCCTAGCACTGGCGGTGGTAATGGCACAGACTAGACTAAATTTGAACTATGTGTTGTGATGGTTGCTCGACAGGTGGTGCAGGCATCAGTGCAGGTACTTGAGGTGTGTTTGACCAGGCTAGTGGTGCTTGATTTGCTAACATACGCTTAAGTACTAGGCAATCCTTAGATTGATGGCCATACTTACCACATGTATTGAAAGTCCCATTGAATTTAACTCTAAATGTGGGACATTCACTCGTGCTATGTGGTCCTAAGCAAACCGAACACCATTGTTGCTCTCTTCTTGGGTACATATGGCTATTTTGAGAAGCTCGATTACCCCTAAAGTATTCTTGGAGAGCCTTAGTAAGGTCAGCTATAGACATTTCGGATATCGTGGGCTCCTTGGCAATAGGTTTTACAGTCATTGGCTCGTGCCCAGATACTTACGAACTAACAGACTTTGTCTCCGAAGACACCTTTTTACCTACAATCATCAAGTTATCTTCTAACTGGATTGCATTGGCAGTGACTGCTTCCCACGTCGTAAGACCTCTAATGACTAGGCCATTGTATATGCCCTCGTGGTGCAATCCTCGGATGAATCTATCAAGAAGTTGGTTGTTATTGAAGCGCTCATCTCAGGAATACAGCGAGAATTTAGATGCTTTAGTCGACTAATAAAGTCTCTCACTGACTCTCCTTCCTCGTGTTCAGCTTTTTTGGAGTTGAGATGCTACACCCCAAAGCACACCCTCACGTATGTATTCTTTCAAGAACAATCTCTTGAGAGTGGGATAGTGAGTACGCTCTTCAACCCTTAAAGTTTGATACTACCAATCTCCGGCTTTTCCACTCAAGGTTAAGCCTAAGGCTTTACACTTATGTAGCTCATTGTGCTCTTCCAAGGAATCACACACGTGTTCAAAAACTTCAATGTGCTTCGTAACATCTTCGTTACCACTGAAGTTCTGAGTGAGCTTGGCAACTTGTACCGCCTTGCTTCTAGGCTCTCTTTCAGGTATGCCACGCATGTTTTTTGCAATAGATCATCCGATCGTTTGAGCAAATGCTGCTAGATCACCTAAGTGAGCAGGCATAACTGGTGGAGGCACTTCTGGGATGGCTTGGTTGACAGGAGTTGGCATTGGTCTTGGTATGTATGCAGCTGACACAGGATATGATATGTGACTAGGCATAGCTCCTCTTGGATAAGGGTCCTGATAAGGCATTCATGGAGCATAAGCCATTGCCATAACACGAGGCGTAGGAGCTACATGAGCATGAGTAGCGATAGGTATATCTGGTCGATATGCACTGGTACGCACTGTTGTAGGTACTGTACCACTAGGTAGTGGTGTTGTACTAACTACAGTGGTAAACGGGTGCACTTTCCATCATGCTCATCATCGGAGTAGGCATTGTGGATTCCCTAATGGAAAGTTGAGCCAAAGTTGGAAAGCTAAAGTTACTGCTCATGGGCTCAACCTGCATTGAGACTCCAGGCGAAACAACATACAAAGAATCTACGGGACTCACCGAGGGAGTCTCCAATTGCAACAAGGTTGGTTGTTTAGCCTTGCCCGTATCCATACCAAAAATCTCATAGGGCCAGTTGAAACTAGGTCACTCCCTTATTCTGCCTCTCGAATTGGATAATTCTATGGATAACTTCACACATATCATTTGTTGTTGTTCATCTAGATTGGTGGCACTAGATGTAGATCGTATGACTTCTAACCAACCTACATGGTATGTGTAACCCGTGTATAGGTCAGTCAAAGTCTCTATGTGTAGGTCATATTCCCAGTTTTCATTGAGAAATATCCCATCTAAACTTGGCGTGCCAAAAGGTTCTCTCGAAGTGGACGCAATGTCACTTCTTGTGGTTTGACTTCTAGGGGCCTCTACTTTAGGAAAAGTGTCAGAAGGTGGTAGCTCAGTAGGGCCTTCATTAAATGAAGTGGGTAGAATATCCACATGGACACTCTGTGGGAGGGTAGGGTCTACATGAGATATGAATGGCAAATCTACTTCCCCACCTCCTTCGTTTACTTCGCTTGTCACAGGTTCAGAGCGCGTAGCTTTACTAAAAGTATCTATTAGACGACTAAACATGCTAGATCTGGGTTGTGGGGCCCAAACTGGCACGTTTTGGCTTGCTTCCTCAGAGTTCTGGGTAGGATGCCCTTCCATGACTTCAGAGTCAGAGGACGAGTCACTAGCCGCTATTCGTGGATCTTGGGTTGCACTTCCTTGGGTTCCAAAACTGAAGGCCAAGATGCTAACATGGAGGGATGGTGTGAGCCTGCGTAAATTGAAACACTTTCTAGTTGCTCAGACTCTAGCACCCGACCAGAGCATAGATGCATGTGACATGGGTATCCTACGGGCGTTGGTAACTATCCTTGAAGCCCACACAAGTGGTTTCTCAGGTGTTTCGCACCTGAGAAACACAAGTGGTTTCTCAGGTGTTTCGCACCTCCTTTTTACTTGGTTTTTTCTTGTTTTCAACCCATTTTTATCCCCTTACTTATGGTCAAAACTGGACTAAGGCATGTGATAGCTCAAGACGAACGTATCCTTCAAGGGGTCTTAGCGTGCTTTACAGCACAGTGTTCGCCTATCCGGAGCTCCCGTGGCCCTCAAAACACTCTATTTGTGCCTGTGGGGGGAAAGGTGAAGGCTTTGTCCCACATGCCCACTCTCCTCCTTGGGAGATAGACTATATATAGAGCTTCACTCCCCTTAAGCTTTCACTTGAGAGAAAGCTATGGAGGCTCACTCTCCTATATATATATATCAAAAGATTGAGACCGAGGTCGGGGTCAATTGGGGGTTTTTTTCTTTTTCACTTTTTTTTCAATAAAAAATTTCTTTTTAATTATTATTATTTTTTAAAAAAAATAGTTTTTTTTACCCTCTTTTTTTTTACTGAAAAATATTTTTTGAGAAAAATAGCCCTAACTAACTTACTAACTTACTGCTCTGACAGCAGCAGCTAACACACAGCTCTGGAATGTGCAGAAAATGAAGACAACAGAACACTGAAGAACAATAGCAACACATAAACACGCCTCTCTTTGCCTTTCTTACAAGATAAAATAGACTTCAAACAGTAGCCCGAGCTGCATTTGGAATGTGCAGAAAATGAAGACAACAGAACACTGAAGAACAATAGCAACACATAAACACGCCTCTCTTTGCCTTTCTTACAAGATAAAATAGACTTCAAACAGTAGCCCGAGCTGCATTTGGAGCTTGGTGCAGGGCAATTCCCCAGTAGCGGTGCCAAAAATGTGCGCTTTTGCCACACGTGTCGGCGCTAGAGGGACTTGCCAAGCACCGTGTGCGAGCCATGAATGACTGCAAGCACAAAACCAGGAAACCATCAAGCTCAAAACAGGGAGCAATGGTGTGTCACTCATCGCTCAGACCGCCATCTCATGAAGGATTCTCGCGTCGCGATGAAGAAGGAGCCGCCCTCGCTGCTCTACCGCCTCGCCGCCGCCCGCAGCCGTGCCACCATGCAATGCTCGATCGCTATACACTCTCTCTCTCTCTCTCTCTCTCTCTCTCTCTCTCTCTCTCTCTCTCTCTCTCTCTCACACACACACACACACACACACACACACACACACACACACACGCTGGAGAAGGAGATGTAGAAGATGAAGCAAGAGCACTCCTTGTATTCAACACTTACCGAACGAGAGGTTTTAGGTTACATTTGACTTTTATATGTGACCTGGCCGTTCACACATGGGCGCCCACATATGGTCGGCCGATCCTAACCCTTATCTTGATGAAATTCGAGGTGCGGCGATCACCCAATCCCTTTACCCTTTACATGTGGTGCCAACAAGCCCAGCCCATGACTCAGAATATGTAAAATAATTATGACGTAAAAAGTAATACGTCTAAATGTTCGCCATAGGTTAACAGTGACCAATCTTTTTTTTCACGGGCTAGGAATCCGCAGCCCGTGCGCTGCCCTATAGTGAAGAAGGACAAAAAATAAAAATTGAACCACCTACGTGCTACAAGCATCACTTCTCTCTCTTCTCTCTTTTTTAAAAAATTTACTTTTTTAAAGGATTTAAGCAAAAGCTTTATTACAAAGCTTAACAAGCCTCTCCAAATGCTTTAACAGCACGCAGCACTGTGAGAAAACAAAAGGAAGGAGGAAATTCAGGCTGCATTGCCCGCGAAGAGAGAGAAGAAGAAATCTATTCTTGCCATTATATTTCATTAGATCTGCCCGCTCCTGCCCTTGATGCCACAATTTGTAGCTTAATTTTAAGCTTCTTAATCAATAATTTAATCTCTAATTGATGAAAATAAATTGTCGCCTTGTTTATTAAGAAATAAAGAAGAAAGAAAGAAAAATCTTGAACCCTCCATTATACAAATTGAGCAGAGGATAGGTTTAGCAATTCTGAAGCTAGACCAAGGATCACCTCAATGAGCTGATTTCTTCCATAGAGATGGATTATGAAGAGGATTAGTGAGATTAAAGGTGGTTTATGGTTTTCAAAAACCCACTAATGGTTTTCCACCTTGCTTTACCCTTTGGAGAATGGATTGATGGAGATTTGTTGTCCAATGGTTAAAACAAGCCTTCTTCCAACCATCCATAATCATAAACGTATTCTTGTTCAAATTAAATTAAAAAATTACCAATATCACTTGTCCCTTTGTCTCTTTCACCTTTTTGTCCACAAGTTCACAAGTCTTTTTGTTTTCAAGAAGATTGAATTAAACCAAAGTTCTAATACCACTGTCATGGGACCCTTTTGTACTTCTTGAAGAAATAATTAAAAACTCACAAAATACATCAAAAATTAAAATAAAGACCTGAATCAATTTAATATTAAAGGGCATAGCATAACATAAGACAAGAGAAATAGAATATCATCACCATCAAGACATGATTAAGTGCAATCTCCCCCCCATGCATGTAGCTCCACTTCCACGACATGAGTATTTAGAGAATTGTATTCATAAAAATAACCCAAGGATCTAATAATAGTTGTGCGTACAAATTGGGCTTGCTTTTTCCACTTTTGGGTATCGCTTTACATATTATTAACCATATGAAAGTTCCTAAGGTTTTGCACATATAAAAGCCTTTGCCCAAATATAAATGTTATTGGATCTTTACACATGAAATAACTTTGTGCACACTCACACATATATAATAACCTTGTGCACATTCACACATTCCATTAAGCCAATTCCTGTACACATTAAATCAAGAATATTCTTCTACAATTATTAATTCATTAAAAATATGATAAAACATATATACCTATAATACATGCGGAGAGATCTATTGCAGATGTGCCTACAATCTTAAAAGATTCGCACAATCCAAAACATGAGAGCACTATGTATACACCAGCAGCAGTAACTTCGAGACCTTTGGGCTGCATGGATATAAAAGAGATGCCCATTGTTCCTTGACTTTGCAAGTGGCAAATTTTCCAAGAGCGAGAAGGAGATGTGTACTCAGGCCAGTAAAGCGAAGCAATCAACCATGGTATGAATTATATAGCTAGATATTTCATTTTATTTAAATGTTGTTTCTTATATCTTTTTGAATCGTGGATCCTATTGTGAAGCCTAGAAGTCTACGTGACCAATCACATGTTTAAGGCAAGGGCAAAGGTCTTATGAAAGATGAAGGGGATGATGAAGTTAAGAGGATGATGATAAAGGGGAGAAAGTGCCAAAGAAGGATGCAAAACGAAGGAAAAGTAAAAGGAAAGGCACTACAGGAAGACGAGACTCTAATACCTCTCCATCAGAATATGACGAAAGAAATAGCACTCTCGCAAGATTGAGGCAACCCCAAAAGTTTAAAGAAGTGGGTCATGCAGCAACACAGACAAGGCACTCTTTTACGTGTGGTTCATTGGTATTATTATTACATTGTTTGGATACTAGCATAGATTAAGTTATAGATCCAGATAAGTCTGGCAAGAGATGAAGCGCCAAATGCACCATTGCGACATAATAATCTACCTAGCTTGGGTGATCTGACCCCAATCCAAATGAATTTGCCAGGCATGATTTTACTCATTGGTAATAATAATGTGATGTATATGTGTAGTGTATGTACTTACAAAATGTATGCTTTGTAGGAGTGTCTCATCATACCACACCAGTAGTCCTCGGCATTTTGAGTGAACATCAAAGTGCTAGTTCCTCTACCATTATAGAAGCTGTTGGGATAAAGGGCAGTGCCCAGTGCAGTGCCCGTGCCCGCTCTTAAGGGCTAGGCTGTACATGCATTATATACCTATCTAAAAGATTAAGGTACTCTTTAGTACCACTAGATACTGTGTCTCTGTCTCTCCTCTCTCAACTTGCATTAAGGTACTGTGTCTCTGTCTCTCCTCTCTCAACCTGCATTAAGGTACTCTTTAGTACCACTAGATACTGTCTATGTCTCTCCTCTCTCAACCTGCATCAATAATAGCTTCACTCCATTGATCCTTGCTCAACAAAGTGGTATGAGAGCACGGGACTCGGGAGCCGGAGCTTGGCATTGTGAAGCTGGAACTTGGCAACAGGGAAGAACAAGTCTGTTTGAAACTTCACAGGTTGTGGGCAGCCATAGCTCATACTTCTTGGAGCTTTTCTCTCCCTATCTTACCTGCAACCTATCAAAGCTTGTTTAGGCTTTGTGTGGGCCTTCTTTGGCCACCTTTGGTGTCTTCCTTGAGCCCCCCCCATCTTCAACACATGCAGTAGGACCTAGGACAGCATCACGCTATTTGTGCCTACTCCTGTAGGCATCTGAACAGCAACATCTAATCATTGGCAGCATCATACTCCTTCAAGAAGCATCATTGGCATCATGTTTGGGCTCCTGACACTGCACCAAATGTCTGGCATTGAGCATTGAGGTGTTACATCTTCATTTGAGCTGCTGTGCTGAATATTCAGTACAGTGGCTGAAATACACTGTTCACAGGTCTGAAATTACAGGGCAGCACATACCTCTATGTGGCTGATGCTTATGTGATGGTCTTTTGGATGTATTTTGATGCTGGATGTCTCGGGGATCATGTGGCATTGTCTTGAGGCCATTTGGAGCTAATCTTGGCAAAGATTTGGCTCAGTTTGCAGACATATGTGTGGCTGGATTACACTGATTACAGCCTGCAATTTTACAGGGATTTGTTGGCTGTAATAAATAGGGCTGAATGCCATTTTGAGGATTTATGCATTATGTCCTACTTCCAAACTTGATCTCGGGCATTCTAAATCATGTATTGATGCGCTGGGCCTTGATGTCACATACCTGGAAATGACATTGGGAATGTCTTGTGCTTGTTTTGGGGGATTGAAATCTTGCTTCTGACTGTCATAAAATTGCAAGTCACAAGGACAAATCTGAGAGAGTTTTACTTGAACTCTATGCTTCCCGATTGAGTCAGTTGACACTATTTTGGTACTAGATCACCCGCATACACTCTGGGTAGTGATTGGACATGCTTTATATGTCATCTTTGGGCTGAAATGCATCAATTCTTGCAAACATTTTGAAGTTGTAAACAGTTGACAGCGGGCCTTGTCTGCAAACAGCAGACAGGTCATACATGGAACTGTCAAATGCTTGTTGGATATACATTGATGTATGTAACTGAGTCCATATGCCATTGATATGCTGAGATATGATCAGTAAACTGAACTGAATCAAAGACTTTGGAATCTCTTGCTGGTTGAAATTTACAGCTCTTCTTGGTCACTTGTCTTGACATTTTTTTTTTGGCTTGCATCTGTGTCATTTTGGGCTGCAACTATGGCTGGTAGCAGTGATAGCAGCAATCTACTGCACATCAAGAAGCTTGAAGGGGCACATAACTTTGCAATTTGGCAAAAGCAGTGCTACAACATCCTGGTGCAGAAGAAGCAGGTGAAGCCTATTAAGGCGAAGGGAATACGACCAGCCGACATAGCACAAGACGATTGGGATGATCTGGATGAGCTTGCACGCTCTCCCATTGAACTGTAAGTTGCAAACTCTTAGAGGGATTAGACACTGCCTATGCTATGTGGATGAGACTGGAAGAGTTGTATGCTCAGAAGAGTGCTACAAGTAAAGTCTATTGGCTGAAGAAACTCATGGATTTGCGCATGAAAGAGGGCACTGCCATGTCTACTCACCTCAGTGAGTTTAATTCTATTTTCAGCCAGCTGGCTGCCTTGAAGTTCAATATCGATAATGAGTTCAAGGCTATCTTTCTGTTTTGCACTCTACCTAAAAGCTAGGATACTTTCAGGACATCTATGAGCAACTCGAATGCTATGCTGCTGTACTCTGATGTAGAGAGTTCCCTGCTCATGGAAGAAATGAATCGACAGAACCATGCATCCAGTAAGTCTTCCAGTGCTTTGCATACTAGAGGCAGATCACAGCAGAAAGGGAAATCTAATAGCAAGGGACGCAGTAAATCTCGTGGTGGTAAGGATGTTGAATGCCATCACTGTGGCAAGAAGGGTCACTTCAAACGTGACTGCCTATAGATGGAAGAAAGAGAAAGGAAAGGGCAAGAAGACGGATGACAGCAAGGAAGAGAAGAAAGAGAGTCAGCCTGCTAATAAGAAGAGCAGTGTAAAGATCGAAGAAGTGAATGTAGTCAGCCCATGAGAGCGACAGTGGGAGTGATGTACTCTTTGTCTCTTCTTGCTTCAGTGCACATGCCTTGATTGCAGATACGGATGATGACATGCACACTTGGATTTTAGATTCAGGTGCCTCTTTTCATATCACCCCTCATCGCGAGTGATTTTCATCAGACTACACTGGGGGGCAGACATGGTGTTGTCCATTTGGGGGACAATTATGCATGTGACATTGCAGGCATTGGCAGTGTGCAGTTGCAGTTTCAGCATGGATCTGTCTTCACTCTTCAGCATGTAAGGCATGTACCACAGCTCAAGAAGAGCTTGATTTAGTACTAGGCAGCTAGATGATGATGGTTTTCATACCACCTTTGGCGATGGGAAATGGAAGATTTGTAAGGGATCTGGGGTTATTGCCAGAGATTGCAAGAGTGATATCTTGTATCCACTTCATGTATCTAGTGTGCATGACCATGTTGTTGTCGTGACCGAGCAGCCAAGTGTTTCCTTGTGGCATGGCCGATTGGGACATATGAGTCAGACAGGAATGAAAGTACTTTCTCGTTTAGGTTACTTGCCTTGTCTTCGTTATGCTGATTTTGAGCACTGTGATCATTGTGTTTATGGTAAGCATGCACAGACGTCTCATAAAAAGTCTCTTTCATTGAAATCTTTGCCTCTAGAGTTAGTACATTCAGATGTATGTCAGATGCCAGGGTTATCTCTAGGGGGAAAGAAATACTTTGTCACCTTTGTCGATGATGCTACACGGAAGGCATGGGTTTACCTTATTCGTAGCAAAAACAAAGTTCTTAAAAAGTTTTAAAAATTCCTGGCATTGGTTGAGAACCAGACTGATAAGACACTTAAGTGTCTTCGCTCCTGACAATGGTGGGGAGTATGTGTCCAAAGCCTTTCAAGCATTTTGTGACAGTAAGGGGATAAAGAGGGAGCTCACTGCCCCTCATAATCCACCCCAAAACGGAGTTGCAGAGCGCATGAATCGGACCATACAGGATAAGGTCCGTTTTACGATGCTGTCTTATGCTGCATTACCCCATGGCTTTTGGGCAGAGGCTGTTATGATAGCCGTTCATCTGATTAATAGGTCACTGAACAGGTCTTTGGGGGGGGGAGTCCCTCAGGAAGAGTGGTCGGGCAAGCCACCTTCTTATGCTCATTTGAAAGTTTTTGGCAGCGAGGCTTTTGTGCACATACGGAAAGAAGAACGCAGCAAACTGGAACCAAAGTCCTATAAATGCATATTCCTAGGATACGGTGACAAGGGTGAGATGGGATATAGACTATGGGATCCCGAGAAAAGAAACATAGTACGCAGCAATGATGTCATCTTCCATGAAGCTTCATTAATGTGTTGTTGTGTATATGTTGTGTGTATGTCATTCCGATGCCACGTAGATGAAGAGGATCTTGTATTGCTTTAGATTTGTGATACCATCTTAGACAACAATGGCTCTATTATTGCCATCGATACTGTGTATCAAGTGGCAACCATTATAGCGCAGGCCGAGTGCTCTGGCTTCTCCTTAGACACCTTGGTGAATCTGCAATGTACAGCACATATTGGAAAGGCGTTTAGACAAGAGGTAAGCAACACTAACCTTGGTGACTGTGCGATGTACAACACATATTGGAAAGGCGTTTAGACAAGAGGTAGACAAGAGGTAAGCAACACTAACCATAGAGGTTGCTATTGAGCATCACTTCTTGCTACAAAAAGTCATCTCATACTCCTGTGTAGATACATACCCTCATCGCTGCTACCTTCACGACGACGAGCATAGTTGGATAAAACCTTACACAACCTTTCTCACCTGATTATATCATTGATTCTTGCAGCATGATGCACTGGGGTAGACACCCAGATGGGACATCATGGCGAGGTATGGAGTTAACATTTTTGTGCTCCAAAATAAGGGTGTTACATTTTTTGGTGGAATTAAGAGGGATGTTTTCTTTGCAAGTGGATCTCAGCGTGTATATGACTTTTAGGATAACCTATTAAAGCATCATGTAAAAAAAGGGCAAGTAGCTTTATGTTGGATGTGGAGATTGTGCTATGGTAGCACAAAAATTAGGCATGAACATTGTTTGTATTGATCCCTAAGAGGACGTAGTGGAGAGTGTCTTGATGAAGATTTCATTGTAGTGTAGTAAATATACTTATTTGTGAATATTCAAGTGACTAGGTTTATCAATTGTTTATAATTGTACCATGATCTGATTTTTCATATTAAAAAAGAGAGAAAGAGTGCGAGAGCAACGCATGTTGGGGTTTTGCAATAAGATATCATTCACAGTGATATCATTCACAGTTGCAACGATGTTTACGTACATGTTGTACAAAGCAATAAAGAATCGACATTTTCTGTATTGTGGATGAATAAGGTAGTAAAGAGTTTGTAGACTCAAGGATCTATATGCAAAACATGAGTTAAGGGTGCTGTGTTAAGAAATGAGAAGGAAATATAGAGAGAGTGAGTAAAGAGAAGGACAAAAAGAATGAGAGAGAGAGAGAGAGAGAGAGAGAGAGAGAGAGAGGAAGCGAGAGCAAAGAGAAGGGTATAAAGAGAGAGAGAGAGAGAGAGAGAGAGAGAGAGAGAGAGAGAGAGAGAGAGCAAAGAGAAGGACAGAAAAAAAAAAGGGTGAGAAAGAGAGAGAGCAAAGAGAAGGGTAGAGAGAGAGAGAGAGAGAGAGAGAGAGAGAGAGGATAGAGAGAGTGAGAAAAGAGAATGATAGAGAGAGTGAGAAAAGAGAATGATAGAGAGAGTGTGAGAGAGAGAGGTCAGAGAGAGCTACAAAAGAGAGAGAAGGATAGAGAGAGTGAGCAAAGAGAAGGATAGAGAGAGTGAGCAAAGACAAGGATAGAGAGAGAGAACAAGAGCTAAGAGAAGGATAGAGAGAGGGGGGGGATAGAGAGAGTGAGTAAAGAGAAGGATAGAGAGAGTGAGATAGGGAGGATACAAAGAGTGAGAAAAGAGAAGGATAGAGAGAGTGAGAGGGGGAGAATAGAGAAAGTTAGCAAAGAGAGAGAAGGATAGAGAGAGTTAGCGAGGAAGGATAGAGAGAGAGAGAGAGAGAGTAAGTGAGAGCTAAGAGAAGGATAGAGTGAGGGAGGGAGGGAGGATAGAGAGAGTGAGTAAAGATAAGGATAGAGAGAGTGAGCAAAGAGAAGGAGAGAGAGAGAGAGAGAGAGAGAGAGAGGGGCAAGATGGAGAGAGTGAGTAAAGAGAAGGATAGAGAGAGAGTGATATAGGGAGGACATAGAGAGTGAGAAAAGAGAAGGATAGCGAGAGTGAGTGTTATGGAAATGAGAATTATGGAATTAATTGTGGATTTTTTGATATTTTATGTAAAGCCATCATGACCACTGCGGTCATCACAACACATGGTCCCATCTAGTGTCAAAATTGGGATATTTGGGTGATTGTTGAAACATGACTACTCTCCACTAAAGCACAATAAATTTTGAGATTGGAGCATTTATTTATTCTTGTTAAAAGTTTGTTGATAACCTTCCTTAAGTGTAAAGATCTTGTTGATTTTTATAGCAACCTCAACTTACCCCTGAAGTGCCCCAAAGTTTGCCAAATTAACCCAAGTCGACCACTAATGTTCACCAAGTTAACAATACCTTCTTCCAAAGAAGTAGGCTAAGCATCACCTAAGAGCACTAACAGAACCACCATTGTCGTTGTCCAATGGTGCTATTTTAGTGGTATCAGTGTTATTCTTTTTGCTATGATGTAAGTTCTTTCGTGCCTTCAATGCACAAGGTTTTAGCACCCAAAATCTGGACTATATTAGCCATCTAGCTAAAAACTATTTGTACGAAAAATCTTGCATGTGTATGTTGGGGCCCTTGGGTTTATCTGTGAGGATACCTAGAGGCTGAAGTACCCCTTCCATAAGCACCCTTCCATAAGCACTATCCTAGGCTATGGGAAAGTAAGGGAAGTTTGGAGTTATCAAGCTTCAATGTCAAAAACTATTTTGTTTTGGCATAGCAAAACTTTCAATAGAAGCATTAACATTTGCCCACGTCATTCGTGTTTTCGAGGGTAAATAGCTCCCATAGTTTCATAAAATCATTAATATAAGTTTTGACAAAAACATCATCTTATTTGTTAGAAAAAGTGATTACCAAATACATCACCAAATATATAAGAGAAAAACAAGAGAAAGATATTGCTCCATATTTCAAAGTGTTCAAAGTACACCACTAAGTATATATAAGAACAAGAGAAAGATACTACTTTGTATTTTAAAGTGTTCAAAGTATTTCACAACAAGGATGTATAATTAGGAGCGCAGGCACTTCAAAGGATTTTGATCCCTTGCTTGTGTAACTTGTCTAACAAGGACGTTCAAAGCAAGTCCAACAAATAACCATTTAAATTGTGAGAAAAAGAAGCCACTTTCTAGATTTCAAGAGGACCCCATAATAGATGTGCGTGCTTTGCCAGCTCTTCGACATTTGAAAATTGAGGCTATAAAGCTTTTCACCTTATGAGTCAATGCTTGAGGCTAAACTTGTAGCACCACAAATTTTGTGTCAAGCTTTAAAGGACAAAACAAATAGCTAGGTGAATTATTATTTTAGATTATTATCGTTTGATAATAGGGGGCCAAAGTTTGCAAAATTTAAAATTTTAATAGTTGGTGCCATGGGAAAATTTTAATAGTTGGTGCCCATGGGAAAATGTTAATAGTTGGTGCCCATGGGAAAATGGCCTAATTACCTTTTTTGGTATTAAATAATTAATGCTCACTAGCGTGGGCATTAATTATTTATTGCTCACACCTTACGTGAGCCTAAGGTTATGAACCTTAGGCTTTGTATCTACAGCTCAACCCCCCTCTTTGAACCCAACTCCATGTCTTCCTCAACACCTTCTCCTCCATAACATGCAAAGACAGGGATCCAAGATGGCATATGCCAACAACAACGGAGAGAGAGAGAGAGAGAGAGAGAGAGAGAGAGAGAGAGAGAGAGAGAGAGAGAGAGCTCTTTGAGCAGACGAGTCTCCCCATCGATCAAGCGCACGGAGCAGGGAGAGAGGAAGCAATAAACATAGAGACACTTCTCTAACAGAGAGCTCTTGCTCGTTCACTCTTGAGACATAGAGAGAGACGGATGGAATTCTGAAACGCTGAGATAGAATCGCCATCACCCATATTAATTGTTTAAAAGAAAAATTAATTGATTTATGCAAAAAAAGACATCTGCCCACAAACATGCCTTGTATCACACGATCTCTTACTAAAAAAGATGGGTTCAAGAACATTACTTTTAAGGTCGATGTTTTTTTTTAAAATTTTCATTTTGATCACCGTAAAAAGAAGAACATAAGGTTCAAGGGGAGAAAATAATTAATTAATCAAGAAAAAGGATTTTGGTCACATATTCATAAAAATTCAATACTTAATATAGGTTTTAAAAAATTAAACCCACTAAAACGTTTCAACTCTTTGCTATTTAATTAATACAAACTAAAATTCATCAGACTAATTAATTATTCGCAACACAAAAAAACGTTGTGGGGGCATATTTTGGCTTATATTAGGAAGGAATAGGGCGTAGAGGGTTCTTGAAGGTTTGCCCTGCCTTTTTTCTTCTTGTTTTCTTCATAGCAGCTATGGACCTCAAGAAGCGCAAGGTCGAACAGAAGAACGGAACTTCTCCCGACAGTGTTGTGTCGGAGGACGACATCGCACAGCTCGTGGAGCCTCTCTCCAAGGAGCAGCTCGCCAGAATCGTGCGGCAGGCCGCCTTGTCGCATTCTGATATCCTGTCAGAGGTGCGGGAGCTCGCCGACGAAGACCCGGCCGCCCGAAAGCTCTTTGTCCGCGGCCTCAGCTGGACCACAGGCGGCGAAGCTCTGAAGCGCACATTTGAGAAATACGGCCCCGTCGAGGAGGCCGTCGTCATTACCGACAAGAGCACCGGTAAGAGCAAGGGCTTTGGTTTTGTGACATTCAAGCACAGAGACGCCTCCATACGCGCCCTCAAGGAGCCCAGCAAGAAGATCGAGGGCCGCATGTCCGTCTGCCATCTCTCGGGTGCCGCCCGGGACACGGCTGCTCCTGCTGCCACTGTTTCTGTACCCCTGCCCTCCCAGGTAAGCTCTGAAAGTGCTGCTTCTCGTAAAATCTATGTTGGAAACGTCCCCAAGACCATGCAAGGGGGTACCCTGCTGGAGTTTTTTTCCCAGTATGGCGAAATTGAGGAAGGACCCTTTGGGTTTGACAGACAAACAGGAAAATCCAAGGGTTTTGCGCTTTTCATATACAAGTCATTCGACTCTGTTAGGAAGTGCTTGGAAGAGCCCTTGAAGAAGATCAATGGTCATCAGGTGCAATGCAAAATGGCTGAGTCTCAGAAGGGCAAAGATGAAGGGGTAACCCTAACTTCATCTGCCCTTGGGTATGACCTCACAAGCCCGGCAGTGATTGCATCATACAATCCCTCCTTTATGCAAACTAGCACTCAAAGCTTTGGCCAATCTCTTATTTCACCAGCAGGTCTGTCTTCATATGGTCTCCATGGCATCGATCCTCAGAGTTCCCGCGGTTCATTGCTGCTGGCACCTGATTCTGCATATGCCCCTGGCTCTGTGGCCTCTTTGTATGGCCTCCCTGCCAGTTCTCACAGCTCTCTCCTGCAGGCATCCCGTGTTCACCCCTCCTTAGCATCGATGCACAATGCTCAGGCCTCGGGGTACCCTTCTCTACCTCACTCCTCTTTTTATTAACAAGTGATGTCAGTGGATGGGGGGTGCCCACGTGTGACCGCAGGTATCGAGCTGTCCCTGTTCTGTTAACACCAGGGTATTTATCAGACAAGGGTGCCTCGTGATGGTATTAGCTCATTATTCTACATGATGAGAGTAGTGAGAATGACATGGTTGTTATTTTTTGCCAAGTGCATTATTGTAGGTACTCAGTTAGTATTTTGATTCACTCTAAGTGATGTAGACATATGCTTTTGTTTCACATAGCTGCCACCAGTCATTTACAATGCTTCATCTTTGTGCTTATACCACAGTGTTTCCACGTGTCTGGGATCAAGAGTTGTTATTGTTCTTGTATTGTTTGTGCTGTATCTCTAGTCTTCAATCATGGCCGAGTCTGCTCTTCACCTCTGGAGAACTGATAAGAGCCTCAGTTCGATGGTCTATCTGTGAAGATTTCTCCACTGTGTTGATATATCTTTACGCATGAACCTGCACCTATTCTTGGGCACTGATGACGTGAGTGGGGATGCTAGCACATAGTCTGTGCTATGAATGATGGAGGTGATGGTTTGGAGCTTTGTGAGTAGACTCTCAGGGAGTCAAGATCGCACTTTGTTTTTTGTTAAGTTTGGGGATTACCTGAACTTTCTATTGGTATATCTTTTTAAACATATTTTTGTTGGACTCCTAGATGCTGCAAAGCTGTTGGGCTGGCCCCACTACTTTTTGTTTTGTATGTTGCCTTGTCTACTGTTAAGGAGTGCTTGTGTTGTTATTCTTTGTCTTGATATGTATTCCCCTTTGATATGTTGCCTTGCCCAATGCACTCTGAATAGCTGGATTCCAAGTGTCTTGGACCATCACCTTTTTGTATTGAATATTGTGTAAAATCAAATATTTTGCATAAGAATTTAAGTAAGCCATGGGATATGGAAGAGGTTTTGGCACTGCACAGGAACTTGCAAGGTTGAGTTTGACCGAAAGAATGGAGAGAAGAAAAGAAGATCTTACGACTTATAGACCATCAATCAACCCTTTCTTATGTGGAAAAACAGAAGACTTATGGATGAAATGTAAAATCTCTTAGGCTTGAAGGAGGTGAGCTCATGGGTGGCTAGCCTAGCAGTGGCCATTAGAGATGGACCTGCTATGAGAGTAGCAATACCCATTAGAGGTGGCAAGGGTCGTTAGAGTTTGACATCATCAGAAGCGGGCCACAGGAGGGGTAGAGTGCTGAGGACGCCACCGCTCTTGACTTGTATGAACAAGAGAGTCCATAAGACACTAGCCTGTTCATGACTTGGCAGATGGCTCTAGAGAGAGAGAAAGAAAGATTTTATTAATGTCTACCAAAGATCCGAAGAGCTATCAGACCAAAAAGATGTTACATATAATCCATGTAATGTCAAGACAAAAAGAGCAGGGCTTTCGTACTACATAGGTCCCTGCATATACGATGTAGTAAGCATGAAACAAAAAACTCTCGTGTGTCTTGGACGGAGTATAGGGTTGTGATATCCATCTCCATAGTCCAATAATGGTACCATGTCCTTTGTGACAGCGCAATGCGGCGATGATGTACCCCTCCTGTGGTAGGACTTCTCCATGTCGCTGGAGTATGTCCTGGATCTGCAATTGCTGGATAGAAGGTCGATGCATAAGGGTTCGGGCTCTCTCTAGCGACTCCGTGGGTGCCTGGGGCAGAGGGTCCCATGCTGTGGTATGTAGTCGTTGCCTTGAGTGGTCCCTCTGTCTTTGTTAGAGGAAGGGTACTATTCGTGATAAGGAGACTTGGTTGCATCTTGGCTCAGGGACTCGAAGATAGTGGCTCGTACAAGTTGATCGCTTTGCTCTCTATTGGTTCTTCTACAGCTTTTTGGCATGCTCGGTTTGGCCATTTGAGCTATCAGCTTCTACAGCGAGCTTCAAAGGATGGCGCCTTTTCGAAGGAGGCGACACACATATCTTCGACATCACTTGCTCTTATTCATGCAGACTTATGTAGTCCTATGAGTGCGGCATCTTTGAGTAAGGCGTTGTACATGCTCGTGATGGTGGATGACTTCTCCAGCTGAACTTGGGTCTTCTTTCTGAAGTCCAAGGATGAGGCTTTTCAGCACTTTTGTGATTGGAGAGTTGAGGTGGAAAAAGAGACCAATTCCTCGGTCAAGGCTCTCAGGACCGACAGAGGGGGTGAGTTTACATCGTAGGAGTTTCAACAATATTGCAAGGCTCATGGCATTCAGAGACAGCTTACTAGAGCATATACTCACAGAATGGAGTTGCAGAGAGGAAGAATAGGACTCTCATGGAGATGTCTCGTGCTATGCTTGAGCATTCTTCTTTACCTCCGTGTTTTCGGGCTGAGGCGGCTTCTACTGTTGTCTATATTCAGAATAGGTCTCATACTATTGCTCTTCTAGATAAAACTGCATATGAGGCTTTCCATGGTGAGAAGCCCTCTGTTGTTCATTTGCGGGTATTTGGTTGTTCGGCGTATGTACATGTGCCTACGGAGCATCGCTCCAAGTTGCACTCGAAGTCTTAGCGCATGACTTTTCTCGGATATAGTTCTATGTCCAAGGCATATCGTCTGTATGATCAATAGGCTAGCAAAGTTGTTGTGAGCCGTGATGTGTTGTTCGATGAGACTCTTGCATCTTTTGAGGGGGGTGGTGAGCTTCTTCTTCCTCCTCCTCCTCCTCCTCCTTCTCCCCCTGCTTCTGTTACACCTCCAATTGTGGATTCTTAGTCAGATGATGATGATGACTCTACTCCTCCTCCAGCGAGTTCAAGTAGATCCGTGTTTGGATGGTATTTTTTGACAGTTCGTGATTCTGGGTTACGAGAGCTTCCTTTTGCTCTTCCCCCTGGTTTTCTCAGGCGATCTTCCAGAATATAGGGAAACAAATTCATGAGGGCAACATGTTTGTTAACTATGCTCTTATGTTCTCTATTATTCATGGTCCTTTTGATCCCACTTCTGTGGATGAGGCTCCTTCACATGAGCCTTGGCGGGGTGCTATGCAGGCAGAGCTGGATGCTATTGAATGGAATGGCACTTGGATTTTGGTGCCTGGGCCATAGCAGCGTGAGGTGATTGGTGTACGGTGGATCTTCAATATGAAGTACCGAGCTGATGGCAGCTTGGACAAGCACAAGGAGGTTGGTTGCCAGGGGCTATGCTCAACGCCCTGGAGTCGACTTCGATAAGATCTTCGCTCTGACGGCTCGGATGACTACCATTCGAACCGTTCTTGCTCTTGCAGGACATCATAGATGGCTCATATTCCAGATGTTTATTAACTATGTTCTTATGTTCTCTATTATTCATGGTCCTTTTGATCCCACTTTTGTGGGCGAGGCTCCTTCACATGAGCCTTGGCGTCGTGCTATGCAGGCAGAGCTGGATGCTATTGAATGGAATGGCACTTGGATTTTGGTGCCTGGGCCACAACAGTGTAAGGTGATTGGTGTGCGGTGGATCTTCAAAATGAAGTACTGAGTTGATGGCAGCTTGGACAAGCACAAGGCGAGGTTGGTTGCCAAGTGCTATGCTTAGCGTCTTGGAGTCGACTTCGATAAGACCTTCGCTCTGAGGGCCTGGATGACTACCATTTGAACCGTTCTTGCTCTTGCAGGACATCATAGATCAGATGGACGTCAAGTCGGCTTTCCTAAATGGAGAGCTTACACAACAAGTGTATGTTGATCAGCCGTCGGGAATTGAGGTTCCAGGTAGATAGGACCAGGTGTACTGGGACTGAAGAAAGCTTTGTATGGTCTGAAGCAAGCTCTGTGGGCTTGGTACCAGTGGATTGATGAGTTCTTTCAGAAGCTTGGCCTGCGCCGTTCTCATGTAGATTCGAACCTTTATATCCTCCTTGAGAGGGGGTTAGTTGTTATCATTGTGGTCTATGTTGATGACCTCATCTTTACAGGTTCTTATCTGTGGGGATCCGTTCAGTCATGGATGCTTCGGAGACAGAGTTTGAGATGATGGATCTTGGCCTTTTGCATGAGCTCTTTCAAGTGGATGCTAAAAGTGACTTCTGCAGGCATCTTTAGCTGGTCGCTGGGGCTGAATCGAAAAAGGCAAGAGGAAGGGGCTGCCCTTGGAGGATGCGCACAAGCTGGCAACAGTGAATGCTCCTTCTCTCTCTCTCTCTCTCTCTCTCTCTCTCTCTCTCTCTCTCTCTCTCTCTCTCTCTCTCTTCGCTGCCCGCCTGCGCCTCCCCCCCTCCCGTGTTCGCCTGTTTCGTCCCCCCCCCCCCTCTCTCTCTCTCTCTCTCTCTCCGCTGCCCGCTTGCGCCCCCCCCCCTTCCCTGCTCGCCTGTTTCGGGCCCTTTGCCTCCCTTTTCCCGCCCACCCTTCCTCAGGCCCCCAAGGCAGCAACATAACTCTCTTCTCCTCTCTTTCCTCTTTTCCCTACATGACTTGAACCCCCCCTGTCGCTGCTGTTTTGCTCCTGTGCCATGGATTAATTTTCAGTCCATTGGCTGTGGGAATCTGCAAAAAGTCATGACCAAGACCGGGTTTAAAGAGGAGCTCGTGAAGATGGAGGACAAGCTCGGCACAACTATCAAAGAAAACAAGAAGATGGTCGACTCTTCCGTCACCGCAATCATAAACCGCCTCTCCAAACTCGAGAAGGGATTTGACAAAATCCAAGAGCTCGAAGAGAGATCTTCCAAGCAAGAGGCTGAGATTTCAGCTTTAAAGGAGGAACTAGTGGAGGCCAAATTGCATGCTAAGAGTCAAGCGGCTGAAATCTCAGCCCTCAAAAAAGAGTTGGCAGCCACTTCAAAAAGCAATCTTGAGGATGGAAAATTTCAGCCCTCCTTTCTTGAAGAGCTGAATACCATCAAGGAGCAAATGAGGATCATTCGAGAGGAAGAGGAGCAACATAAAGAGAAGACATCTTCATGGGTGGAGGTGATCACAAAGACACAAAAGAAGATGGACGAGGCGGAGAAATGGATCGAGGTCGCCAAGAAAGGGAAAGGTAAAGAATCGCCACCCATCCCCACTCCCACCATCATCAACATGACCCTTGAAGAGGAGCAAAGGAGGAAGACCCGGGCCTTACATGTACGAGTGTCCGGTCTAAAAGACCGTGATGATGCGGAAGGGGAAACCAAGGAGCTCTTCTCTATGATGGGCATTGAAGCCACGCACACAAAGGCATGGAGAGTGGGAAAGAAGAGAGAAGGTAGTGGTGGCGAATCTTCTAAGGAGAGAGCACTTATCATTCGTTTCCCCTCCATGGAAGCGAAGAAGGACTTCTTGAAGAGACGTCCTACACTCAAGAAGACGGGAATATTTCTTGGAGATGACCTCACACTCTCGCAACTTGCTCACATGAAAGAAGTTATGCCAGAGATAAGGGCAGCCCGAGAGAGAGGGAAAGTGGCCTTCTATAGAGATGGTAGAGTGGTGATTATGGAGAGGCACTCTTCATGACGGCGCGAGACCTATGGGACTACACTCAAAGTTGCTACTTGGAATTGTAATGGATCTCTACGTCTTGATGTAGGGGCTTTTGAGGATAGTTTCACTGGGAGGGACATCATCTTCTACTGTGAGACGCATCAGGCTCCTGGACAGTCTATGCCACATGTTAGTGGATACCGATGGGAGACAGCTTGTAGACAGGAGACTCGTTCAGAGCATAGAGGACGGGGCTCAGGAGGAGTGGCAGTATTGTTTAGAGAGGAGCTACAGCCACTGATACATATAGTCCGCAGAGATGAGCAGGCTAGGTACATGTGGGTTAGACTGAGGCCAGAGACGGGCAGATATCTCTACATTGCTATATGCTATTTTGCTCCTAGTACATTAGTGTATGCATCACCTAGCGGGCAGTCTCCCTTTTCTATTTTGGATGATGATATTTGGGAGTTCTCCAGGGATGGTGACATCATTCTCCTAGGGGACTTCAATGCCAGGACCGCCCATAACCAGACAGTATTTTATGATACCTCAGAGGAGATGTTGAGGGAGCTTGATGTTAGGGATATGGGCCTATCTAGACTATCATAGGATGAGGAACATACAGTGTATGGGCGGTATTTGATAGACATGGGGACTGCACATGGATTGGCCATCCTGAATGGCCTACAGAGATTCTCGACATCGGGCGGTTTCACTTGCTTTCCACATAGGCATGGTGCTGGTACAGTGGACTATGTTATGGCTCAGCCCAGTCTCATTCCCTCTTTTCAGGATTTTATGGTAGGCACTAGGCCGGTTGGAATAGCAGTGGATCATGCTATCTTGTCCTTCACTCTCACATTTCAGTTCAGCACCGCTCCATTGGGACAGGTCTCCACACACACTCGTTATACCTTTACGAGGGAGACTGACACCGTGTACACGGATGAGATATACAGACGCTTATGTGCCGAGGAGCCGGGACGGCCATTAGATGAGCTCACTCAGATATTGATAGATACGCTTCATGCTGCAGCATCAGAGGCATATCCCCATAGTCAGCCTACACGTAGACGATCTGGGAACATGCCCCAGAACAATTGGTATGATGAGGAGTGCAGAGAGATGAGGATCAGATTACAGAGAGAGGTGCTCATGGGTGTTACCACTCACAGACAGTCACGGATTACCTTCCGGCACCTAGTGCGACGGAAGAAGAGGTGTCATGGCCCTGTGAAAATGGAACAGTACAAGTGTGGGCATGGTGGTTGCAGAGTAAGAATATTTTATGATTCACATGGGGGGTGCCCGGACAGAGTTTAAGATGTGTGGACATCCCTAGGTGTGAAGGGGGGAACTAGAAACATTAAACTTTAATGTTTATTAAAGTTTGCCCCTAGGCCTTAGTGGCCCTAGGGAACTTATTAAAGTTTGGGGCCCTAGGGATTATTTTGGGGAGGAGTGTTTCTCTCTCCTCTCTCTCTCTCTTCCCTTTTTGGGAGTCGTGGAGCAAAAGTGGAGGAGCCTTCATGCGCATGTTCTCAAGCGTGGAAAAGCACAAGAGAAAGAAGGCGGCTGCTGTTTTCTGTGTACTGCTGCTGTTTTTCTTCTGCATGAACAGTTGCACTTCCCACGTGTGCAGTCCGTAGTACGTACAGTGCAAGTACAGGCGGCTGCTGAAATCTGCTGCAAGCGCTGTGTTCCCTCTGCTGGATACTCTGCGCACAGGCCCTGTACAGGCTGTACCAGCAAGTACACAGCCCGTACCATACTGCACGACTGCCGTACAGTGTACGGACATTCAGGCAGGTACAAGAGTGGACAGCGGACTGTGTGTGCAAGTACAACTCTTGGCACGTATCCCGAGGTGGTACAGACGGGTACAGTGCTGATTTTCAGATCTGTATTTTCAAGGACAGCATAAGAGTGAATATCAGGAGGAGGATACAGGCAAGAACAAGCACATGTGTGAAGCAGGGTTGTGGATACAAGTGCCTGCAAGTACAAATTGGTGCTGTTGCTTCCTCTAGTGCTGTTTCACGAGCTGAACGTGGTAAGCCTTGTTTCTGTTCATCTATCTCTCTTTCTACTGCTTGATGTCTGTTGCAGATATGAGTTATCTGGCCCCTTGTGAGAGGAGGGGTATGGCAGATTGACAAGGGTTGAGACAGAGTTTGGACAGCACATGTATGTTTGAGCTGAGATGATGTATCACGCACTTGAGTTATGCCAGATGTATGCCCATGGCTGGCCTGCTTAGTGATCTTGGCTGATCAGAGGGAGGCACAGTGTGTTATTTGGAGACACAGATCTGTGTGCATAGATCCTCTGTGCTGAGAAGGATTTGTGGGCCGTCAGATTGGATATACAGGTGTAAACTCTTGGCTGATCTTTGTGTTGTACTCAGCCATTCATTTTATTATAATTGAATAAAGAAATACCGCAAGGGGCGCCAAGCTTTGGGGCCAACAGGTGTCGCTGTGTTTTCAGATTTGGGCACTCTAGCTCCAATCTGTGTTCTTTTCACATCTAGACTACAAGTGGACGGGTGATTGCTAATCTACCGCACTCTGGTTTTCTATCAGAGGCCGGTTTCAAGGTTCCGTCCCCGGGACCAATCATCAACTTTCTGAAGGGGGTGAGCTCGTGGTTGCTTTGAAGAAAGCCATCGCTGAAAATTCAGCAATCATGTCTGATACCTTGGTTGAGTACTTCTATCATGAAGAAGAAGAGCAAGAGACTTCTCCTGAAAGAGATGTATCTGAGGATATTTTTGCAGGAGAACAGGCTGTAGATGTTGAGCCTTATGAGGATGTAACACAGTTAGAAGATGTGCATGGTAAAGAGGATGATGATGCTCGGTTCAAAGATCGCTTGGCTAGTGTTATGGATACTTTTATGCAGCTCACTCAGAGCGAGAGATTTGCTGAATTTTTGAGATCTCGCACAGAACCCCGCACAGAGCCCCAGAAAAAGAAGGTTCGTTCGAAGAATCTTCCTCAGGGTCATAGTGGTGCCATCCCACAGGAACCATCTTTTGGCCAGTTTCCGAATATGCAGCATGCTTATGGTGCAAACTCTCAGAGTTCCTTCTATGGACAGCCACCTATTCCTCAGCAGAATATGCATCCAGGTTATTTTGGTGGTGGCTCGGTGTTCCAATCCATGACTGGGGGTTACTCTCAGGGAGGCATGGGTATGTATGGGCCTTTTGGAGCCAATTTTCAGCCTGGCATGCAAGGGAATATGTATGGTGGTATGCAGTCCGGTATGGCTGGAAATATGTTTGCAGGCATGCAACCTGGGATGCAAGGCAATATGTTTGGTGGCATGCAGCCAGGTATGCATAATGGAATGTATGGAAACATGGCTGGAATGTATGGTATGCCTGGCATGGGAATGGGAAATGTATGGTATGCCTGGCATGGGAATGGGAAATGTTGACCCAATGATGGGTATGAATGTTGGGGGCAGCAATCTTACGAAACCACTTCCATATGATAATCTAACGCCTATGGGAAAGGCGAAGGATTACAAGGAAGGGGGAGCTACAGTGAAGTTTGACACTTTCAGTGGGGCCAAGGATAAATTGAAGGCACTTACCTTTTTACAGCAGTTTGATGCTGCTTTTTCTGGTGGGAATTACACAGAGTCCTCTAAGGTGAGGAAAGCTGCCACTTTTCTCAAGGGCAATGCTTTGCAGTGGTGGTCTACTCTTCTTTTGCAGGGCATAGCACCCACCACATGGGTCCAATTCAAACAGGTTTTCTCTTCCGTATGGCTCACATCTACATTTGAGGTGGATGTTATGACCGCATGGCACAAGCTGGATGCTTCAAAGTGTGATAGTTCGGAGGATTATAACAAGAAGTTTTGGGAAGCTCTACTCCCAGTGACTTCTTATCGTGCCGTGCCATTATCTGAGCAGGTAGAGAAGTATTGTTGTGGGCTGCCCAAGGAGGTACGAGATTATTGTATAAAGACAAGAGTAACGAACATGTCACAGATGATTGAAAATGCTATGACAGCTAATGCGTTACTCACGGGTGGTTCATCTGGATTTAAAGGCAGTAAGAAATTGAGCAAGAAAGCTGAAAAATTTGGGCATGCTTCTCGTGATGCTAAAGGGTCTTCATAGACAAAGTATAAGAAGTTGCCAATGCCCAAGAGGACTTCTGAGGAAAGACAGGCTTTGAGAGATGCTCAAAAGTGTTTTTACTGTACTGAAGAGGAGCATATGTCATTCAATTGTCCCAAAAGAAAGTCCCAAAAGGACTCTGACAACAAACGAGAGCCCAAGCCAAAGAAACCAAAGCCTTCTGCAGGCTTAGTTCCTGATCTTGTGGGGGAGCAGCTAGGTGGTGAAGCTACAGAGTTGTGCAGGGCATGGGGCAAAGTGAGAGATCAGAATGCTTTGATCTTCTTTGACACAGGTGCTAGAGCCAACTTCATTTCACCAAATTTGGCTGGCCGATTGGGGATTTGCGCAGAGGAGATAGGGCCGTTACATGAGGCTAATATGGCTTGTCCAGGGTATGCAGAACCCGTTACTCCTATTATTGGGAAGCTTCGGCTTCATTTGCAGGGTTATGTGGACAGCGAAGAGTTCTTCATCATGCCTTTGGATGGCTGTGATGTTTTGTTGGGGATGCCATGGTGCCACAGGGTACATGCGGTGGTGGATACTTACAATAGGAAAATCACTCTGACTCATAGAGGGAAAGAGCATGTATTGGATGTAAAACTCAAAGGGGAATCTATTCCTATTGTATCCGCTTCGGCGATTTCATCAGTAATGAAAAAGCATCTTTCCGCGTACTTGATTTATGTAAAGGATGCACAAGATGATGAGTCTAAGTCTAATTTGTCAATGTTAGATAAGGACAGGGCTGATTTCTTAAGTGGGTTTCAAGACTGTTTTTCCGAGTCATTGCCAAGAGAATTACCTCCTGAGAGGCCAGAAGATCATGCCATAGATCTGATTCCTGGTAGTACTCCACCGAATAGATCGCCGTACCGTGTTAGTGCAGCCCAACAGGAAGAGATTATGAGTCAGGTGCAGGAGCTATTGAATAAGGGGTTGATTCAGCCTAGCTCATCACCCTTTTGCTCACATGTGCTCTTAGTGCAGAAGAAGGATGGTTCTTGGCGCATGTGTATAGATTACAGGGCGCTGAATAAGAATACCATCAAGAATCGATTCCCCTTACCGAGGATCGATGACATCTTGGACCGCTTACAGGGCTCCACAGTTTTTAGTCGTATTGACTTGAAAAGTGGGTATCATCAGATACGCATTAGACCCGAGGATGTGCATAAGACAGCATTCCGAACCACGTTTGGGTTGTATGAGTTCTTGGTTATGCCCTTTGGTTTGACAAATGCGCCTGCCACATTTAACAGAATGATGGACAGGATTTTCAGGCCTCATAGAGAGTTTGTGGGCACATTCTTTGATGATATGATTGTGCATTCACAAACTGAGGAAGAGCATAGAAGGCATTTGGCCATTGTGTTTGCAGAACTCAGAAACCATAGGTTGGTTGTTAATGGCAAGAAGAGTGAGTTCTTTTTGCAAGAGATACATTTCTTGGGACATATTGTGTCTGGTCATGGAGTCCGTATGGATCCAGCAAAGGTGGAAGCAATACTTAATTGGCTAGCTTTGAGGACCGTGCATGATGTACGCAGCTTTCTAGGATTGTGTTCCTATTACAGGCGTTACATACGGCACTTTGCTGAAATTGCTTCGCCTCTTCATGCTTTGACGAAGAAAGCAACTCCGTTTAGATGGGCTGATCGGGAAATTACAGCATTCAAAAAGCTCAAAGAAAAGCTTACTTCGGACCCAGTATTGGTGTTACCGGACCTCCGAAAGGCTTTTGTTGTCCAGTGTGATGCATGTGGAAGTAGCATTGGTGCAGTTCTCATGCAAGAGGGACATGTTATAGCCTATGAGAGTAGAGTTTTGCAAGATGCTGAGAAGCATTTGCAGGTGTATGAGAAAGAGATGTTGGCTGTAATTCACGCTCTTTCTACTTGGAAACACTACTTGCTTGGGGCTGATTTCACTGTGCAGACAGATCATCAGACCTTGCGATATTTCCTCACGCAGACTAAGCTTTCAGAGAAGCATATGCGTTGGGCAAACTTTTTGTCAATGTTTCACTTCCAGATTGTGCATGTGGAAGGCAAAAAGAATGTAGTGGCAGATGCTTTGTCACGCAAGCCACAGGTCTCTGCAGTTTCACTTGCTTATCATCATGAGCTTGATGAAATGAAAGAGCAGTATGCCCATGATGAGGACTTTGAAAGGTTGTATGATCAGATGTCTGAGGGTCAGCGGCATGAGCACTATACTCTCAGAGATGGGTTTTTGCTGATGCATGGCAGACTGTGTGTTACCAGGCCATTGCGCATCAAGGTTATGATTGAAAGTCATGCTCCACCGTATGCAGGTCATAGAGGTATTGACGCCACGGTCAAAGCAGTGGAGACTTTCTTTTATTGGCCAACCTTGAGAAGAGATGTTGATGCCTTTGAGGCAATGCATCGTATGTCAGAAGGTAAAGTTTGACTGTCAGAAGACACCAGGGTTATTACAACCTTTACCTATTCCGGATAGACCTTGGGAGAGCATTGCCATGGATTTTGTATTTGATCTTCCACGGACACAAACGGGAAATGATGGCATCTGGACTATCATATGCAGGTTCAGTAAGCAGGCTCATTTCATTCCCGTGCGGAAGACAATTAAAGTGGATCATATGGTGAAGTTGTTCATGGCGAACATCTTCAAGTATCATGGCTTGCCTACGTCTATCATTAGTGACCGTGATCCACGGATGACGAGTTTGTTTTGGAGAGGTTTGTTTGACAACATGGGTACAACTCTCAAGTTTTCATTGTCATTTCATCCACAGACAGATGGTCAGTCAGAAGAGGCTAACTCTACAGTATTGGATCTTCTCAAGTGTTATGTGTCAGAACACAAGCAACAATGGGAAAAGTATCTTCCTTTGGTGGAGTTTGCATATAACAACATTGTACATAGCTCGACAGGCAAGGCACCTTTTGAGATTGTAGGAGGAGGGAAGAAAGTACCACCCATTTTGCATACAAAGGATAAGATCTTTGAGGTGGATCAGTATGTGGAGAGCTTGGATGAAGCTTATCGGAGAGTTAAGTTGGCCCTCCAGAAAACTCGGCAGAAGCAAAAGAAAGCCGCAGACCGTCACAGACGTGATTTAAAGTTTGCATTGGGTGATTGGGTTCTTTTGCGCTTTGAAAAGGCTAGACTCAAGAAGATGAAGGGTAAAGAGCGCTTATTCCCTAAGTTGAGCATGCGATATTATGGGCCTTTCAGGTTTTGGAAAAGATTGGTGAGGTAACCTATCGTTTGAAGTTACCAGATCACTGGAGGATTCACAATGCTTTTCACGTGAGTCTTCTTAGACCTTTCCGTGGGGATGTGCCTGAGGATGTATCAGATGAGGCTCAGCCGGAAGTTGAGGAACTTGATGAGGTTCTGATTCCAAAGCAGATACTGGCACATAAAGAAAGGAAGGTACGAGGTAAAGTTTCCCGTCGCTATCTTGTGAAGTTCAAGAATTATTCACCGATGGATGCGAAGTGGATGGAGGAAGGTGACTTAACAGATTCACCTCAGGTTTTGCAGCTTTATCTCGATGCCTTTGAGTTAGAGCCGACTCTTATTGTGGCTCATTCAGGTTCAGCAGAGCATGGGTCTGGAGCATTACCTGATGCTTAAGAGGGGGGTAGCACCTCCACTCCCTTGATACAGACAGGCTCAGATGACATCTAGAGGGCGCTTGGTGCTCACCTGAAGGTACTGAGGCTGACAGTACATCTGTTTATGGGACTTCTATGATATATGTGTACTAGTCACATGAGATTTTTGTGGATATGTATGGTTCACAGTGGTATACAACTTGGACTATTACTATGCCATTGGTTTGCAGTGAATGTTGATACATGTGTATGGCTTAGAGAGATTGGGACGCTGATCTTGCCATATTGTATATTTCACTTTGGATATTTTGATGCATCACCAGAATGCAATCGAGGACGCTTGCCATTTTTCAAGAGGGGGGTATGTCATGGCCCTGTGAAAATGGAACAGTACAAGTGTGGGCATAGTGGTTGCAGAGTCAGAATATTTTATGATTCACATGGGGGGTGCCCGGATAGAGTTTAAGATGTGTGGACATCCCTAGGTGTGAAGGGGGGAACTAGAAACATTAAACTTTAATGTTTATTAAAGTTTGCCCCTAGGCCTTAGTGGCCCTAGGGAACTTATTAAAGTTTGGGGCCCTAGGGATTATTTTGGGGAGGAGTGTTTCTCTCTCCTCTCTCTCTCTCTTCCCTTTTTGGGAGTCGTGGAGCAAAAGTGGAGGAGCCTTCATGCGCATGTTCTCAAGCGTGGAAAAGCACAAGAGAAAGAAGGCGGCTGCTGTTTTCTGTGTACTGCTGCTGTTTTTCTTCTGCATGAACAGTTGCACTTCCCACGTGTGCAGTCCGTACAGTGCAAGTACAGGCGGCTGCTGAAATCTGCTGCAAGCGCTGTGTTCCCTCTTCTGGATACTCTGCGCACAGGCCCTGTACAGGCTGTACCAGCAAGTACACAGCCCGTACCATACTGTACGACTGCCGTACAGTGTACGGACAGTCAGGTACAGCAAGTACAACTGCTGTAGGCGGCATTAACAGGTGCTGGACAGGACTGTGTACTCAGATTCAGGCAGGTACAAGAGTGGACAGCGGACTGTGTGTGCAAGTACAACTCCTGGCACGTATCCCGAGGTGGTACAGACGGGTACAGTGCTGATTTTCAGATCTGTATTTTCAAGGACAGCATAACAGTGAACATCAGGAGGAGGATACAGGCAAGAACAAGCACATGTGTGAAGCAGGGTTGTGGATACAAGTGCCTGCAAGTACAAATTGGTGCTGTTGCTTCCTCCATTGCTGTTTCACGAGCTGAACGTGGTAAGCCTTGTTTCTGTTCATCTATCTCTCTTTCTACTGCTTGATGTCTGTTGCAGATATGAGTTATCTGGCCCCTTGTGAGAGGAGGGGTATGGCAGATTGACAAGGGTTGAGACAGAGTTTGGACAGCACATGTATGTTTGAGGTGAGATGATGTATCACGCACTTGAGTTATGCGAGATGTATGCCCGTGGCTGGCCTGCTTAGTGATCTTGGCTGATTAGAGGGAGGCACAGTGTGTTATTTGGAGACACAGATCTGTGTGCATAGATCCTCTGTGCTGAGAAGGATTTGTGGGCCGTCAGATTGGATATACAGGTGTAAACTCTTGGCTGATCTTTGTTTTGTACTCAGCCATTCATTTTATTATAATTGAATAAAGAAATACCGCAAGGGGCGCCAAGCTTTGGGGCCAACAGGTGTCGCTGTGTTTTCAGATTTGGGCACTCTAGCTCCAATCTGTGTTCTTTTCACATCTAGACTACAAGTGGACGGGTGATTGCTAATCTACCGCACTCTGGTTTTCTATCAGAGGCCGGTTTCAAGAGGGCTTATCTTGCTCAGTTAGAGAGGGATTTGTATCAGTTATTTATGAGTCGGGACTCAGGCGAGGCATGGAGACTATTTCATGAGCATTCACCATCACCAGCCATTACCTCCACAGAGATTTGGGGTGAGTATGCAGCATCCCTGTACACAGCAGCAAGACAGCCGCCCCTGCCAGACCCATCGGAGCCATGCCCAGAGACATGTGCTTTCTTTACTGCTGGGATGGTAAAGAAAGCTATTGACAGGATGAGGACTGGGAGAGCATATGATCATGATGGTTTGGTAGCAGAGCACTTTATTCATGCCAGAGATATGCTTGCAGAGCTTATTGCTATGATGTTTAACCGAGCCATGTGTGAGGGTTTTCTTGAGACTTGGAATATGTCCACGATTGTGCCTATCTTCAAGTCAGGGGATCCCATGCTTCCTGGGAATTATCGTACCATCATGAATTGGTCACACATTGGCTAGATTATATGCATCTATTCTTGAGCAGGAGTTGAGTAGATGGGCAAAGAGAGAGGGCATACGTGCTTCAGGCTAGGCAGGGTTTAGGAGAGGTTTCTCCACTCTTGACCATATATTGACACTCAGAGCTATTATTGAGGAGGGCAGATTATATGGCAGGAGGATTTATTGTTGCTTTGTGGATTTCCGCAAAGCTTTTGACACAGTACCGAGAGCCAGATTGATGCGCAGACTACAGGAGATGGGAGTGCCCATAGAGCTGATTTGGGGAATCATGGCTTTATACAGGACAGTTGTGGGACAGGTACGTACTACTCAGGGTATATCTGGGATGGTTCACTCCACTATTGGAGTGAAACAGGGCTGCCCCCTTTCTCCCACCTTATTTGGGATGTAAGTGGATGAGGTTTCAGACTATGTAGAGCGGGAGGGTGACAGAGGAGCACAGCTAGCAGGGACATGGATTCCGCTGTTATTGTATGCTGATGATATTGTGCTGATCTCAGATTCTCCAGAGGGGATTCAGCGTCATTTGGATGCATTGCACACATTTGCACAGGACAGTGGATTGTCTGTTAACCTTGGTAAAACCAAGGTGATGGTGTTTAACACCACAGCACAGTGGGTTAGGAGGTCAGTACCCACCTTTACATATGGTCAGGAGACAGTGGAGTATACAGATGCATATACTTACCTTGGTGTGGTTTTCAGTGGCCCACTATTTTCCTTGAGGAGAGCAGCGGAGACCAGATTGACCAGAGCTTATGCAGCATTGGAGAGACTAGAGAGGATGTGTTCGCAGGTTTAGTTTCAGGAACCTCGAACAAAGCTCTGGCTCTTTGACACTTTGGTCACTTCAGCCATGCTGTATGGAGTGGAGATATGGGGACCCTCAGTGGATCACCACAGCCGAGCTGGTAGCACTGATGGATGGAGACATATGGAGAGGCTCTTGGTTTCTATGATTTCCCGGATGATTAGGGCCAAGGCCTCCGTACCACATGATATTATCCGTGCAGAGATGGCTGCCCCCCCATTGGTGGTAGAGGCACTCACTCGATCAGTCTCCTTTATACATAGCACTTGCGCTCTCCCTAGAGACAGATATGCTCGCTTAGCCCTGGAGTCTTCACGACAGTTGGCATCACAGGGAGACGGATCATGTTGGTATGCACAGATGACAGCTTGGTTCCAGTTGCATGGCTTTAGTATGGAAAAGCTACCTCCATTTCAGTGCTCCCTGGATGCACCCTCCCTCTCTCTCACACGGGCAGAGATTACCAGACTTATCAAGCAGGACTTGATTCAGCTGGACACTAGGAGGACATGGATACAGCCGACACAGGAGCTTGGTACGAAGATGGCTTTCTATAGAGATCATCTTCTCCAGCTCACGCAGGATGGGTTTGTGATTAGACCCAGCTACATGGATACTCATCTTTCTCATGGGGGACGGTGTGTTATTGGTCAGATGCGCACATCCTCACACCAGCTAGAGATTGAGACTGGCAGATTCAGAGGAGTACCGACTGAGGCCAGGATTTGTCAGCTATGCCAGATGGAGCCAGAGACAGAGTTACATTACATATGTCACTGTCCAGTATATTATGAGATACGAGGCCGTTTTCACTGCCTGTTTAGAGAGGGTTTCGGACCACTTTCTAGAGTCATGAGATACCAGGATCAGAGATGCCTCGGATTATACTTGCTGGAGCTTCGTAGACATAGAGAGGGTCTCTTGAGAGGGACGGGATCAGAGAGGGAGACACACCTACAGAGGCAGATTACAGACTTCTTTCGACCAGAGATTGAGCAGTCAGGTCAGCAGGCATTGCAGCTAGCCCCAGAGTATAGCCGCACTAGAGGTACACTGATTGATCGGGCTATAGAGCTGGGGCGGTCCAGGCGCCCCAAGATGACAGGCCCATCTCGACACTGGCGGAGACTACAACAGAGGATCAGGACCATACTAGCACGGCATGGGAGACGTCCAGTCAGAGTACTCACCATGGAGGACATTGAGGATATCCGCCATCGACCGATGAGAGACATCTTTGGATAGTGATGTGTATGATGCTTACCTTTGTTGCTAGAGTTTTCCTCCCAGATGTTATCCATTAGGAGCTCCTAGTACCGTACTTTTCCTCTCAGTTATTTCAGTTTCAGTTAGTTGTTTTTAGCTTTTCTTGCACAGACATTGTGTTAGATCCACCAATTGTTGTAACCTTTTTGGTCTCATAGGTCATTTTGGCCTTTTGAAGACGTTAATATATCATTTCATTTCATTTCATTCCTCTCTCTCTCTCTCTCTCTCTCTCTCTCTCTCTCTCTCTCCGCTGGCCGTACAGGAGCTGATTCTCTCTTTCTTTGCTGCCGGCTTTGAGCTGGTTGACAGCAATGTTGCACCTGCCTTTCCACTGGTCACCTACAAGCTGGCCGCCTGCAGCAGTGATTCCTTTCTCTCTTGACTGATTGCCACAGAGGCTGACCGACAGCATCTGGTTTTCTCGCTCCCCCGCCTAGTGGCTGCAGAAGCTTTCCGTACAGCAACTACTGTCCTCTTTATCTCGCTTTTACTCAATACTGGATGTAGTAGAAGCTGGTTGAACACATTGTCTCCACGAGGGACTGGCCATACAGCAGCCATCTCCTCTCTCCTGCTTTGTTGTTGTAGAAGCTGGCCGTACAGAAACAGTGCAAGTTTCTCTATCTTCTGGCCGCCTGTGAACAGGCTATAGACAGTTGTCGTTTGAGTTCTCTCGCGTGGAACAGGCTTTGAACAGAGGGGTGTTTTTGGGATGGAGTTGGAGCTCGTTTAGGACTGTTTTGTGGCACTGACTTGGCCTGGCTAGGACTTTGTCAGAGTCTCTTGTATGCTATGTGGAAAGCTGCCCAAAACATGTGTGGAAAATCTGGTGCTTTTTGTACCCTTACCTTGGATTCTTTGTAAAAGCTTCTACGTAATAAAGTTGTTCCTATGGGGGCCCGGCCGTTCCGGCTTAGTGTGCTGTCTATTTATATTTTGTGGCTTCTTGTTGCTATCCTCTGTGAGTATGTGAAGTGTATCTCTTCTGTTCCCGGTTCCCTATCGGTTACAATTCCCTTCCTGGCAACCTTTTGACTGAAAACCTTGCCCTATTCTCCAATTCCACTCCTAATCTGATGAAGCTCTGTGCATCTGTTCCACTTTGTCCCCTTTCCTTCTTGTCTTGACCCTGAACATTTTCTTTGGTCTTCTTTTCCTGAATATTGAGTTTGGCACTCTCACTCCACCCCTTGGATGATCATCATCCCTTGGAACCATTTTCTTGCAAGCCTTCCCTAGTATGTCCCAAGTGGCATCCGACTCACAGGGCATGGGTCATGTGGAACACCATCAACCAACCTCTTGGGAACTTCTTCCATGTCTTGTGTTACTCTTCTCGGACTGTGCACATTCATCTGGGACACCATCAATGTTAAGCCTTGCTGAGCCTGATGCTTTGATACCAATGTCACATGTGGAGTTTTCTTTCAGCCCTAAACACCTTTCGAGGAACATATAGATGCAAAATGCAAATAGAAGATGGAGAGAAGAGAGAGAGAGAGAGAGCTGAGTAAAAAGGTAATCTTGACTCTATCGAATCCTATCCTATGATTTAGCCCCTACAGGACTGAGATGCCTCAATAAGCGCTTGGCTGAGCCTTATAGATTAAACAGTATAGAGCTAGTGATTGGGGAAAGCAAGTCACCTTCTTTAACTTGGGTTACTTTTTGCAGTGCTCTGAACCTCAGGAAAGGCGACTAGGGCATTTCTCTCTGACCTGATAATTGATTTAGAGGTTTCATCTAGAGATTCGTTTGTGAGGACAAAACGTTGGTTTCCAAAGTAGTCTCACGATGCTATAGATATCCAGTGCCTTGGATGAGTTTTGATTGGAGTTTCCATGCATAGCACTTTTTGGGACACAGGCCAGTTGCTGTCTCAGTGGGGAGAATGCTGCATTATTACATGGAGTAAAGAGAATAAGAGATATTTGTTGCTACATATCGCATCATGTATCATCGCCACCCTTCATGTGCTCTCACATCAACAACCCTCTAGCTTCTTGCAAGGTGGCCACTCAATTTATGTAGCTTAGCAATACACTTGTCATACAAATGGTGTCTCTAATACCCCCCTTGCTGGCCCTTTCACATGTGGGCTGGCCAATGCCTTAATCCACACAAAGGACCCAAAGCCCCCTAGATTCCCTAGCGCAGATATGTCCCTTGGGGCTTGTCATTATAGGGTATGGAAAGCTTTACGTCCTCAAAAACAAAATTAAGGAATCTCTTTTTTAAATTGCTTACTTTCTTTCAAGTTGAACTTTTCTCAAGCTTTTCCTTCCACTTTATTAGATATTTCAAATTCTCAGTATATCTAGTACGCTTTCCTCTTTGATCCAGAATTATGTGGAAGACTAGTGGTTTCTATAAATTCAACAAGGGTTTTCTCATCTACCGATTATTTTCAGTGCCCAATTCTCTTCTTAAGCAACTTGCGTTAATCATTGGATGTATATTACATCCATCCATCTTGTAGTTTTAAGCAGAAAGCATTGCATGGGTGCTGGACAGGACCAGATAGGCTCCAAGGCCATATAATATCGGGTGCCCAAGTAGTACAGGTCTGAATGGGCAGGCTGGGCACCTGTGGGGTAGGTTGGGCAGGTCAAGCAATGGGCAGCAGTTGGGAAGACAGATTTGGGATGGCAAGCACATATGAAAGTTGTGTTATATCTTAAGGGTAATTTGTGGGATTTTTACTCGTTGTGTTCAGTCAATGACCAACTTGGAGCAACCAACTCGGTTCGTAGGACTGATTGCCTAAAAATAGGATCCTTCCCTTCCCCAGTCAATAATCAATCAATCAGGCCTCTTGCAATAGTCAAGCAGCTAGAGAAGGGCCTAGCATGTATTGAAGGCAGGATTGAGCAGCAGATAAGATAGTAAACGATTGGGATAACAGGTATTCTTCTTGAACTTGGGTTACCTTTGCAATGATCACAAAATTAGTTTCCATATTACTGTGCAGACAATTGTTGTAAATACTCTTTACATTCGTACATGATTAGAGTAGCTGCTTGTGTTTGAGTTGTGTTGCAAGTCTTTTTCTTTTTATATATCTCTGTTAACACATTCTTGAACCTAGTAGTACTTTAAACAGTCTGGTAGAAAGATGGCCCCCTGCTTCATGTTAGTGAGGTTGTAAGTGCTTATTAGTGATGGGTTGGGACGTGCAAGATTACAGCACGTAATGCAGTATTATTTGCCCCTACACTCGATGGTAGGAGGTAGAAAATGGCTGTCCAGTACGCTACCTTCAATCAGTTGTAGACCCGTGTTCCGAATCTGCCTGTGCTGAGGATTGCACAAGGTCAGACTTCATTACACAGCTGGTTCCTTAGTGACATTAGCAGTCACTACTTTTGTGGGAGTATGTTTTGTCATCTTCAGCTAAGCCCTTCCATGCCGACTACGCTATCGAGCAATGTCTTTGTGGGTTTAAGTTGCTCATACTTCTTGCATTTGTCACCTTCAGCTCCGTTCATGAACTATGTACTTGGATTTTCTTTTTCATCTGCCTTTTTGAGTTGTCCAGCCAATCTGGACTCTTTTAGCAAGTTGAATTATTGGCTCTTTCTCTTGTTTCAGCATATTTAATCTGGTTGAGGATGTCCTCATGTCCAGAGAGGGGCTGTGAACCTTGAACTAGAGCTTTTGATAGCTGGGTAACTGCTCGAGGGGCATGATACTAGTGGTCAAAATCTTGAGGGTAAGGATGGCATTGCTCTCACCAAATACTTGGGTATTGACATCTTGCTTACATAAGTTGGGTTGTTCTTTTGAGTATCCTTCAGTTTTCAAACGGCCGATTGGATCCTTTCTTGCTCTTGTCAAGCTGATTTTGATGACCTCAAAGATATTCCCTATTTATTCCGGTTTCATCAGTGCCCCCGGTATCTTCTTGATCTTTTCAGCCTTCTTGACCTTCTCCATCACTAGTGGTAGATGGTTTTGGCTTCAGCTTTTGCCACTCTCTTCTCTCTTTCCGATTGTACCAGGTGTTTCCTTTCATTTTGAAAATGCGGAACTGCTCGTCATGCCTCTAAAATATAGGTACGAAACAACTCTTGTATGCCAACAAATCAGTAGCTCTAAAATATAGGTATGGAACAACTCTTGCATATCAACAGATCAGCAGCAAATTTCTTTGATGATTTGTCACCATGGGATAGCCATATGTGCTTGACATGTATCAACACTCTCTATAAGTGGAATTCATAGTTATGTTCTAATGCTTCATTAAAGCATTTATGAAGCTTATGATAGTTCTTTTCTCTATGATAATCATGCAATGCTTTGTGGAAAATGCTTTTAAGATGCATATCAATATGCATCGCTTTCCCCATGTGGAGATGGAGTTAGCCTCAAATAAAGCCACTGATCATTGAAAAGATGGCCATCGAAATCCATGCCGATGAGTTCTTTGACAAATAAGGTCAAAAAAGCGCATCCATGCAATAATGTATTGTAGGTTGTATGGACCAATTTTCCCATTAAGGGAGTGGATCCAAAATCCCTTGTGAGAAAACACTCTTAATCTCTCAACCTTATAAGAAAACACTCTTAATCTCTCAACATCTCACACCCACCCTGTCTTACATGCAACTGATATACAAACCCAATTATATTATCGCACCATGGTGATATTAAGCTAAACTTTGTAAGAGCTAAAACTTATCTTTCAAGAGAGAAGACTACAATCTCACACCCGCTCTGTCTTACATGCAACTGATATACAAACCCAATTATATTATCGCACCATGGTGATATTAAGCTAAACTTTGTAAGAGCTAAAACTTATCTTTCAAGAGAGAAGACTACAAACCAATACACTTGATTGTTTAGGGTAAAGAACTATATAAGAACTCTCGGGTAAAGAACTATACAAGGACTCTCTTTCACTTAATATCTAGGGATGAGAACTAAAAACATGGCTAAAGACGAGGACTTCTAGAACAAAAGCTTCACTAAGAAAAGTTTGATGCTTCAATACAAAGGAATGGCTCTCCTTATATAGCAAGCGGAGGCATGATAAGTACATGGGTACATGCCATGGCACTCTATGCACACATGGGAGACAAGGTGAAGTGGATGAAGCTAATCCATACATGTGGTGGATAGAAGTAGGGTAGAGTGTGAATGGGACATCTACCAATCGATAACCACTTCCTACGTCTTTACTACAAGAATTTACTCCACAATATTAAAATGAGATTCTTAATAGATGGACTTGTATACCTTTGTTAGTTGTCTTCCATGCAACCTCTTTAGCACCACGGTTCCTCGGTCTAGCATTGCAATCACCTCATATGGTCCTTTCTAGTGGTGGGTAGGAACTTATTAAAAGTCTTTCCTTGCGGAGCATCAAACATCAACTCCAAGTCCTTTTTTTTTTTTTTGTAGGTCCTAGGTTTCTTATTTGACTTCGTCAAGGCTTTTATCAAATACAATTTTTCTCTCGACTTGCATTTCTTCCATGTTCTGGTGAGTTTCTTCCAACTTTCTTAGCTAGAGAGTCTTGAATTTCATCTTCTTCGCATCTTTAATTTGTGTTGCATCCACACCTTCAAGGTAGGGAGCTCATATTCTAAAGGGCATTTTGTCTTTAGTTCCATACACCACCTCAAAGGGTGTGTATTTTGTGGTTACCTTATGAGTGGTGTTGTAAGCCCAAAGTGTTGATACTAAGAGCTTATTCCAATTTCTTTTGCTTTCGATGGACACTTTTTCCAAAAGATGAGAGAGAATGCCATTGGTCTTCTTAGTTTGCCTGTTAGCATGGGGGTAATAAGGATTGCTTCTGTTGCATTTCACCGAGAATTTCTTCAAGAGTTTTGTCACCACCTCTTTTGTGAAATGTGTACCTTGATCAGACATTATTTTGAAGGGGCAACCAGAACTGGCATAGATGTTGATAATAACTTTTGTGACAGCACTGCACTTTGAAGTGGTCAAGGCTTCGTCGCATTTGGTGAAGTAGTCTGTAGCCACCACCAAGATGTAACTTTTCTTTATAGTAGTGATTGGCACACAGGACCTATAAATTATAGTCCCCATCTTTGAAAAGCCATGAGGAGAAAAGTAGGATGCAAAAGATTTTTGTTGAGATCCTACAAAAGAATTGACATGCCTCACAAGACTTGCAATGCTCTAGCACATCTTTGTGCATACTTGGCTAGTAATACCTTGCATTCAAAACCTTCTTAGTTGTGTAATCAATTGCAAAATGTCCTCCACAGATGCCTTCATGGCGCTTTTATGTGGTGACCTTTCCTTGTAATGATGGCTTTTCGGATGATCCCATCCCTTCCTACCCTATATTGCACATTATCCAAGAGAGAATCGCCTCACATCTAGATGGATTTTTCATTCCTCTTTGGTTGTAGCATTTAAGGGATAAGAACAAGTGCTAAGGTAATTTCTCACTTCCACATAATGCATCCTTTTCCAAACCAAAGGCAAGCACTGCAAAACTCCACTTTAAAGTCATAATGCATTTTTAAGACAGCTACTTCTTTTACTACTTTGACATCAAAAATCAAACCCTACAAAGAATTGACTCCATTTGACAAGCCTTCCACAAGGGAACCCCCTCTAATTTCTCCTCTTCAAAGCACCATTTTCTACCAGTACACCTATAGAATTCTCTTCTTCTAAGCACGATTTTCTACCAGTACGATAAACAATCTTCCTATAAATAGTGCCTAAAATTCTTTAGGCCAAATACTAATGAGAGTCCGAGCTTTTCTTCCTCCTTATACTTGGTTTCTGAGATCAGCAGCAACCTTGAGGTAAAGAAAATATCAAACATTCTATTGTCCTCCCCTTTTTGCAATAGGATTCTTGTAAGTGCATGGGGAGTGCAGTCTACATTCAGATAGAATCTTTCATGCCACATTAGATTCCTCAAAATGGGTGCGCTAGTTAATGCTTCTTTTAAAGCTTCAAACCTAGACTAGCATTCTTTGCCTGAATAGAATTCAATGTTTTTACGACGAAGTAGGGTGAGAGGTCTAGAGGTCTATGCAAAGTTTTTTAAAAAACTTGCGGTAATATCTCGCTAATCCAAGAAAAGCCTCTTACCAGTTGCACATTGTGAGGTGGACTCCAGTCTTGGATCTTTGCAATCTTCTTTGGATGAGTCTTTATGCCACTTTTTGAGATGATATGACCAATCATTCTGCCTTCCACTGTAGCAATCTTGCATCTTCTTGGGTTCAAGTATCCGCTTGCATCATTCATCTTAGTAAAGGTAGCTTTCATTTTTTCCAAGTGTTTTTTTTGAGAATTGTAAATGGGTGCACTAGTTAATGCTTCTGTTGTCAAAATGGGTGCACTATTTAATGCTTCTTTTAAAGCTTCAAAGCTAGACTGGCATTCCTTGCCTAAATAGAATTCATTGTTTTACGAAGAAGTAAGGTGAGAGGTCTGGAAATCACTGCAAAGTTTAAAACAAATTTGTGGTAATATCTCGCTAATCCAAGGAAAAGCCTCTTACTAGTTGCACATTGTGAGGTGGACTCCAGTCTTGGATCTTTGCAATCTTCTTTACATCAGTCTTTATGCCACTTCTTGAGATGATATGACCAACCATTCTGCCTTCCTTTGTAGCAATCTTGCATTTGCTTGGGTTCAAGTAACTCCTTGCATCTCATTCAGCTCAGTAAAGGTAGCTTTCACTTTTTCCAAGTGTTCCTTCGAGAATTGTAAATTACAAAATCATCCATATAAACCTGCACGAAGATATCCAAGTATGGTGCAAATGATACGGTCCATCAACCTCTGGAGGGTAGCAAGTGCATTAGTAAGGCCAAAAGGCATAACTTTAAAAGCAAAAGTATCCTAACTGGTGAAGGTGGTTTTCTTTACATCTTCAGGACACGTGGTAGTACCCTGACTATCCATCACAAAAGGTGTACATTTCATTGCATGCTATTTTTTCCCAGATCACATCTTGAAAAGGAATAGCATAATGATCCTTCTTTTTACCTTGTTCAACTTCTTGTAGTTGATGCAAATACCATTCTTCTTTGGTGTTAGCACTACACGGGAAATGCCCATTGATAACTTTCTATGGAAATAATGAACCCTACCCTGAGAAGTTTTGTCACCTTGTCTCCTAGTAGCACTTGAGTTCAAAGAGGCCCCAATTGTCTTAGAACCATTGATTTGCAACCCTCCTCTAGTTCTATCTTGTGTTGTACACCATGAATTTGCCTCGCTGCTTCTAGTTTTGTTAGGTATGTGGTTGCTTGGTGAAGGTAGGAGAGAGTCAACCTTTTCATGATCCTCCATACCAATTGTGCATACGTTTACATCTACATCTACATCATTGAAATCACTTTCTTGAGACAAGTCCTCAGAATCTTCCTCCTCACTTGAAGAAGTCATGGCTTCCTCCAATGTTTCTCCAGCTCTTGGTTGCACTATAATTTTTACTAGGGAATCACCTAGGGTCTTGTGCCCAATTCCCTAATAACTTACTACATTGATCTTCCATAGCCACTGTCTTTCCAAGATCAATGGATAGTCTTGTGCAACCTCTCCTAGATCAACAACATGAAAGTCCACAAGTGTAGTTACACCAAACATTGTTACTATAACTTCTTTAACCACACCCCTTGGAGGAATCCGACGGCCATCAATGGCTCTGATTCTTACTGGTGTTTTCCTAGTGCATTTCAAATCCATTTAATCATCTCTTAATCATACACATGTCGGCATCACATTGCATGAAGCTTCACCATCCACACAAGCACCCTTAATCCTTATCCCTTCAATTTAACATCTATTGTGTGATTAAAATGGTCCACATTTGATGAAAGCATCTTAACTTCTTGAATCAAGCCAGGAAAGGCTTTTTTTTCTTGCGTGTCTTGTAAAGTGACACACAAACATTTTCTTCCTTATTTGTGGGCTGAGGGCTAGGAGCTGGGGTAGCGTTATTGATACCATGCATTTTTTTATATCTTCCACAATGGAGTAATGTGCTTCTCTCTCCCCTATCACCAAATCATTAAGTTGAATGCACTTCGTAAGTTTTCTAGGCATTTTAGTAGTTTCTCTCTTCTCAATTTCTTTTCCCTTGTCTTTCATTACAATTTCTAGAGGTAAGACCATTGGCTCTAAAGGACTCCCTCTGCTAGGCTCCTTCCTTTCTAGAGGTAAGACCATTGGCTCTAAAGGACTCCCTCTGCTAGGCTCCTTCCTTTCTAGCTTCCTCGGTCTCTTCCTACTCTCCTAGGTGGTGAAGTTTCATTATCTCTTGTCCTCTTAGCCCCAAATAATTCTAGGTTTGACAAGGAATCATCTAAACCTAATATGTTTGCATGTGGGTCCCTTTTTGTCACTATCCCTTGTCCTCTTAACCCCAAATAATCCTAGAACTAACAAGGAATCATCTAAACCCAATATGTTTACACGTGGGTCCCTTTTTTACACTCTTTCTTTGTAGGTATTCTTTATAAAGAATCATCTCAATCTCATGGTTTACTTCTCTAATCAGAGAGGCATTTTTGCCAGCTCATCTATAATGCCTTTTTTTCCCACATTGATATACTGGATCTTTCCCTTGGAGGACCTCTTCTTTTTTCCCCTCCTCTTTGTTGTGTCTCAAGGATCCGGATAGATATTTGGTCAAATTTAGAAGCAAGCATGGCTACTTGTTGTTCTAGATCAAAAAGTTGGTGCTATATTTCATGGGTTGGAAAAGTTTGAGGAATAGGAAGAATGCTTGAATTTTTGGAAAAGTTATAGAAATTTGAAATTTATCTGAGATCAATATTGTTGTGGAGGATAAGACGATGAAGGTAACTCCATTGCTGGTGCTTCCAAATCATCTTCCAGTACCTTTTCTCATGTTAGTGCTTGAGCCTTGCATAGCCATTTAAATGGTAGTTATGGGTTGAGGTACTTTTTCTCTCTTTAGGAGGTTTTTTTTCCAAAGGATATGTACGCACTTTTATGAATGTGTGTAAGTGACCTTATCATGTCAAGCCACTTGTACTTTACTCATTCCCATCAATCTACGTAGAGCGTCGTGCTTTTATCTCTCTCTCTCTCTCTCTCTCTCTCTCCTTGCTTTGCTGCATCCATGTGTGTGTTTCTACATTGATCTCTACTCCAACAATTAGTATCACAGTAGGTTCTCTTTGCCCTTATCCCCTTGTCATCTTCTTCTTGAGTTGCTGTTTTAATTGTCTCAAATTAGATGAAGGAGGTATACTCCGTGGTGTGCTATTAACTAAACTATGTTTTTGTGCGTTTTAAAGCGATTCACACGTGTTTCGAGAGGGAGTGTTAGTTCGAACTATTTTTTTTTGATTTTGGGTTTTTTGCACAACAGCAGCATTTGGTGTGTAAACAAGGCCATTCTCATCTTCGACATCGCATCTTCAAGCTCATCTTCAATAGCATCATTAACATTATCATTGATTACTACATTCTTGCTAGGTATCATTTCCACACTCTAAACTCTACAATTTTTCATGCAGTTTGCAGGTTTCGTTCGTCTGATTAGTAATCTGTTGGCAGTAGTAGACATATTGGTTGTATTCAGCGGGGACACATTGACAGGACTTGCAACAAGTAGTAGGGATATTTACATTTTGTGTTAGAGATTAGTTATTAGTAGGCTAAAATGGAAATGATGTATTTGGGATGCTTTTCTCGTCGAGGATTAGCTTGATGAGACCAACTACACTTTGTGATTATATATATGATGCATTATGTATTGGTTTCCAAAGGGCTTTGGAACGTCGTCATTGGCATTGAGGCATGTCCTATCTTGCCAGCACACACGGGATAGTACAGGTACTTTAGATGGTGACACTAGTTCAAATGTAGCTTTCGTATAGCTACCTTCACACCTCCCCCACAAGCCAAGTAGCAGGGTTGCGCACTCATGCACATGCATTAGTGGCACTTTCAGTAAAAAAAAGCATTATTCCTTATATTTGCTCATATGAAATTGCAAAGCGTGCTTGGGATGCGCTTGCACTTTACGTGGTGTGTAATGAGTGGCTTACTTGTGCAGACAGTTAGAGTCCGAGCACATGAATGAGGGAGATTTAATGGATGATTTTCTTACAAGGATTAAAGATCTCATGGAGCAGCTTCTATCCATATAGTTCATTGGTGTCTACTGGTCTCTCACAGCTCTACTGGATTTATACCAAGTTTTGCATCTACACTTTGGGTTATGATGAAGGGGAACTCCAATACCCTTACTTTTGATGAGTTGATTGATGTGCTCTTGCAAGAAGAGCAATCTTAGCAAAACCAAACTAGTATTTGAACAAGAAGAGCAATCTTAGCAAAACCAAACTAGTATTTGAACAAGTATGCGTATGGGAGATCAAGTATTTGCTCTGTTGCCAGTCAAAAAGGTAAAGGAAAATCATTTTCTTAGGGTGGCTACTATAAGCCATAGACAGAATCAGCCCAGTCCTTTGGAAAGGATAACCGAGAGAAGAGAGATGATAAGCCTAAGAAGAATAGTAAATGCAACTACTGTCAAAAGCCATGCCATTATATTAATAAACAAAGAAAAAGATTGGAGAAGGAGAAGAAGAAAGAGTTAATTATGGCTATGTCTGATGCATTAACACCAAGTGCTGAAAAAGAAGGACCAACAAACTATGCATTAACACCAAGTGCTGAAAAGAAGGACCAACAAACTATGCACATGATGATTTGGCATTCATTGTGCCGCACTGCAATTTTATGATCCTTCTATCCACACCATGATGTATGCATGTCAAGGACATATCAACATATATGGTACTTTGACAGTGGTGCTAGCAAGCACATTACTTCTTCGCGTGATTTATGTTCCTCCCTTGACTCTACTTCTCAACAAGGAGGCATAGTCACATGTGAAAATAACTCCTTGTATCCGGTGAAAGGAGTTGGTAAGGTTGTGCTCATTGCTGCAAATGGTGGGATAATCACTCTCATAAGTCTTATTTATGCAAGGCATTAAAGAGAACTTGCGATCAGTCTTTGCCATTGCTAGGGTAGGCCTAGTGGTCATATTTGTTGATGACATGTGTAGTTTGTAACTAGAGTGATGAAGACATCAATGTGGTATCTAGTACTCTAAGCCATTGGCTTTATAGTTTGGACATGTATTTGGACATGTATGAGAGATTGGCACATAATACTTGTTCACATGTGCTGTGAGTGATGCGGAGCTATGGCATGACCGCTTTGGTCACTTGCATTTTAGCAGTTTGTTACGCCTTAAAGGGAAACATATCGTGTCAGTTTCCAAAGCTTGAGGCCCCTGTTAAACATGTATGTGAGGGGTGTATTTTGGGCAAGATGCGATGGGCATCATTCCCGAAAGATGGATGAGTAAGAGCGATAAAAAATTACCTTATACATAGTGAGATCATGTGGTCCTATGAGGACACCATCGATCGAGAGATATCTCTACTTTGTGATCTTTATTAAAGAATACTCTAGACACACCTAGGTTTATCCGTTGAAGGAAAAGCTAGAGGTTTCTACACGCTTTAGAAACTATGGCTAAAAACGTGTCATGTAAAGGTGGCATCCTTCGTACAGATCTAGGAGAGGAGTATACGTCAAAGGAGTTTCATACATATATGATTTGTATAAAGCATCAATGCACAATATCTTAAACACCTCAATAAAATGGTGTGGTTGAGAGGAATAACATCTCTCTCATGGAGATGGTACGTTTCATGGTTAAAGGCTAGGATTCACCTCATGTTTTTTTGGTTGGAGGTAGTTATGTGTGTCACTTATGTGTGCTAAACAGATACCCCACCAAAGCCTTGTAGACAATTATCCCTTGTGAAGCTTCGAATGGTAGGAAGCTTTTTATGACTCATTTGCGTATTTTTGGTTGTCTTGCTTATGCTCTTGTACCTAAGCAACAAAACAATAAGATGGATGTGATAAGATGATAAAATGAATTATTGTGGGATACAATTTAGAAAGAAAAAGATATAGACTTTACCATCCGAGGGCCACAAAGCAGATCTTGGTGAGTAGAGCTGTTGTCTTTATTGAGAACTTAACTTAGCCCATGATTTTATGCAAAAAACAACAAAATGTATGCTTACACGTCATCTTTGATACACTGCTACCTTTATTCAAAGCCCAGTGGCCATATGTGGACCAAATAAATGATCAACAAGTGATGAAGTCCATACTGGCTAAAAATTAGCTCAAATTTTAGCCCATAGATCAGTCTATTTACGAGCCTATTATGGATGATGCAGTGGATGAGGAAAAGGCAGCCATATAGGTGTCCAAGAGTATGCCAAAATGATTGGTGCAGACATTGCGGGACAACAAATTAGCTACTCCTTTACACGTAGTAGAACACGTGCAAGTTCTCATCATGCATCTTATACTTTTGTGGATCGTTCTCTCATTATGAGTATATGCAATGAACAGTGACTTGTTTTCTTTGAGAAAGCACAAAAAAATGATCATTAGATGCACGCCGTGCAGGATGACTACAACTCAAGCCTTAAAAATGGCACTTGGTATTCAACAGATTTGTCTTATGGTAAAAAGTCCATTGGTATGAAGTGGGTTTTTAAGCTTAAGCGTAAAAATGATGGTAGTGTTGATGATCGCCTACAAGGCAAGGCTTGTTGTTTTGCAAAGGTTATGCTTGAGAGAAATGCATAGATTATGATGAGACCTTTGCACCTACGTCTCGTATGACTATAATTAGGTGTATCATTGCTTTGCTAGTGCATCATGGTTGGGATATACAACATCATTTAGATATCAAGATTACCTTCTTGAATGTTGATTTACATGAGGAGGTATATATATCTCAGCCTCGTGGTTTTGTTGAGAAGGGATATGAATCTAAAGTATGCAGGTTAAGAAAAGCTTTATATGGCATTAAGTAGGCTTCCAAAGCATGGTATGAGAAGATAAACACATACTTGGTTGCAAATGGTTTTTGCAACAGTCCACTTAAGAGTACCCTCTATGTAAAGACCTCTATGTAAAGAGGAGTAAAGATTATTTTTTGGTCATCGTTTTATACGTTGATGACATGTTGCTTACAGGCCCTAATGAGGGGAATCTTCAAGGCTGAATTACATGTCATTTGAGATGACAGGTTTGGGCTTGTTGCATTATTATTTGAGCATACAACGTGATGATGGTATTGTGATGTTGTACATACAAAGGCTGTTGACAGAGTTTGGTCTTGAAGACTGTAAGCCTGCTGCTACACTAGTAGAGACAGGTGCTAGGCTTAGTCTCTAGGATGCAGGTAGACCATTTGATGTATCATTTCATTCAGTAGTCTATTGGGTGTCTCATCTATCTATGTAATATAAGGCCAAACATTCAGTTTGGGGCTTCCTAGTTGAGCAGGTTTATGCACAATCCCTCCAAAGTAAGCATTGGGTAGGCTGTCAAACAAGTAACTAGATACTTAGAGGGTACTTAGTCCCTTGGCCCATTCTATGCTAAGGGGGATGATATTCAACTACATGATTTCAGTGATTCCGATTAGGCTGGATGTTATGACACGTGAGTGTACACTAGTGGCTTTTTTCACCTTGGTGATTCATGTATAACATGGCTTAACAAATGGCTACTTTGAGCTGTGAAGCTGAGTATATGGTAGCTTCTACAGTTACTTTGGAGTGTGTATGGCTTAGACGCCTTTTGAAAGATCTTGGTGTTGGGATAATAGTTTCCCATCTCCATCTTCACTGACAGAGCTAGAGTGCAATAGCCATTGCAAGGAACCCAGTGTTTCATGCTCGTACAAAGCACATTGAGGTGCATTATCATTATGTCAGGGAGAGGCTTGTTGTAGGAGAGATTAGCTTGGCTTATTATGTCTTTACACTATGGCAGATATGTTCACGGAGGCTCTCGCATGAGAGAAGTTTGAATATTTTTGCAAAGATTTGGGCTTATTGCCATTTGGGGATTGATCAACCACCACCACCACAACATGATCCCTGTACATGTTCACATCATCACTATAGGAGGATTTGTAGCCATTTATATGGTAGTGATGTGTGGACATAGGCTAATAATGGGTCGGGACACTTTTTTCCTCTTTAAGAGGTTTTTTTTTTTTGTCTGAGCATATATACTCACTCTTATGAGTGTGTGTAAGTGACCTTATTATGTCACTTCACTTGTACTTCACTCATTCTCATCAATCTACTTTGAGTGTTGCGCTTCCATCTATATCTTCTTTCTTTCAAAACCCTTTGATTTTGGAACGATCTGTAGTAACTCAGATGGACTTGCTACCTTTCGCAAAGCAAGTTTATGGGTGATTGGCTACACCTCTCATCTCTTTTGGCTAGTGGGCACATTGAACCCAGGAATATATATCTCCTTTCTCAGTGCATCTATGTGTGTGTTTCTACATTGATCTCCACTCCAAAACCTTGGCAATATCCAGATTCCCTGGATCTTCAAACTTTAATCTCCTTTTTATGGAATTTGAGAGGCCATTTATAAAGCTCTTCTTTACTAGTGGTTCCACTACATCAGGAAGTACTATAGAGGCTTTCATTAACCTTTTCTCAAAAGAGTGGTAGTTTGGTCAATGTAAGACACCAATTTTTCTCCTACAAGTTGCTTCAAATTAATCACTACACTCATTACATCGTTATAATTTTCCAGAATTTGAAACTCTCTAAC
>NC_141068.1:18653156-18705656 GCF_041138505.1 Cibotium barometz | reverse complement strand
ATAGAGCAGAGTTACACGCCTACATCTCTCTCTCTCTCTCTTGTGCTGTTTTTCTGCCTGCGTTTTTGCTCTTGTGTTCCTAGATTTGGTCATCATCTCCACTGCATATTCTGACATGGTATCAGAGCCCTAGGCTCTAGATAGGTCTTGGGATTTGTGTGAGCAAGAGGGGGCTGTTTTGTGGCTGATTGGTGGACTGTTTTGGGCTGATCGGGAGGAGAAGCAAGAGGAAGGCGGGCTGATTTGCTGGACAGCCACTTGTAGGTATTAGTTCTTCTTTGTTTCCACCCACCCACCCTTTTCAGAGTACATCCCCGCTATGGCAGATCTGTTTGAGATGGCCGAGAGACATGTGAAGATCCCGACACTCCCCACGTTCCCGGTGGACCGTCAGTTGGACGGGAGCAACTACGGCATATGGAAGGTGATGATGGAATCCGTTTTGGAGTCTTATGACCTCGCCGATTTCGTCATTGTTGGTGTTCCACGGCCGGAAGTAGAGGAAGGGGAGGTACCGTCGATCCGAAAGGACCGGGAGGCCCAGACGCAGATGTGGGATCGCGTCAACGCCAAGGTCCGTTCGTTTATTTTCCTCAACTGCACACTGCAGGTAATCAATCATGTAAAGCATATGATGCTGGCCAGAGGTATATGGCAGCATTTGGCCTCACTTTACAACAGGGTATCGCCCATGAAGAGGATTTCCTTGGAAGTACAGATGCGGGTTATGAGCCCTGCAAAGTCGTCGACAATGCGGGAGAATATTAACAAGCTGCAGGCTCTTCAGCAGGAAGTTCTTCAGGCTGGGAAGGAGATATCGTCAGAGGACATGGCCATCACGTTGCTGTCACCTTTTCCCTCTTCGTACTCATCATTTTACTCCTCTTTGATTACCAGTGGGCAGGCTCAGCACCATCACGTGGGAGGAGCTTGTGCCCATGTTCTGGACCAGGAGGAACGATTTATGAACCCTCCTCAGGGTGGAGGTTCAGAGGCCTTAACTGACCAACGGTCGAAAGGCCGTAACACGGGCAAGGGGAAGGCTTCGTCGGAGAAGTCTTTTGAGAAGATGTCCGTTAGTGACCGCGAGAAACTAAAGGCAGAGAGGACCTGTAATGATTGTGGCGAGAAAGGCCACTACTGGAGGCAGTGTCCCAAGCGGAAGACCGAGAAGGGTGAAGACTCCTCAGCAATCATGAAGACTCCGGCTTTTGTGCACCTGGAGGTGATGGACACCGATGCTTCATTTTCTTCAGGTAGGGAGGAGATTGGAGGACTCTCCACAACAACGGATACTCGGGAGTGGATTCTCGATAGTGGTGCTTCCAGGCACATGACTCCTTCCCGTTCCGGTTTACAGGATCTCTGCAAGATTTCTGGTCATATTCTTACTGGGGATACGTCCACTATCCCAGTTCACAGTGAGGGCAGGATGGAGATAGTTCCCGATGGCAGAGGGGGGAAGCATTCCTCCCAGGTGTTGTATGTTCCGGCACTTGTTGGTTTTCATGTGTTGTCAGTGCATCAGGTTTGCAAGACTGGCGTACGGGTGGAGTTTGATGAGCATTTTGTTGCTCTCCAGGATAAAGCAACAGGCCAAGTGGTTTGGGAAGGCGGAGTGGAGAATGGAGTTTACACGCTTTCAGCACTCTCTCTCCCAGGTCCTCAAGATTGTGATGAGTGGCAGTGTGGTAATAGCTACTCAGGTGTGGATACGCTGCAGGTACAGGCTTTCCGAGACCAAATGGTGGATAGCTTACCAGTAGATGGCAGCAGTTGGCAGGAACTTTCCAGTACACTGAGGTTGGTAGTTCTTGTGTTCGTGAGTCAGAGGAAGCTGAACAGGTCACTTACGCTCTGATGTCTCGTCGTGTTCGGGACAAAGAACCTCCAGTAGATGAGGATGTTCTTTCCACGGGGACCTTTCGGAAAGCCAGGCAGGTGGCATGTGATTACTTGCAGAAGGAGGTGGTTTCTTCAGGCTTTGTGGTTCCGAATTCAGAGGGGGTGGTTGACAGGTTTCAGAAGGCCTTGCGTGGTCTTCAGAAGGTTTCCAGGACTTGGTTGTGCATCGTACCAGGTGTTGATCCTTGTGAGCAGTGTGATGTCTCTGAGACTCAGAAGCTGTATGGTTCATTGATCTGGTTGATGAACACCGGATTGGACGGGAGCTTCCTGATGAGGCAGTTGAGCTCTTGGTTGCAGATGTCTCTTTGTGAGGCAGGATTGCGTTTCCTGTGGTTTCTGCAGCATGCAAAGGATCATGTACTCTTGTACACACGAGGGGGATTTTTGGATGGAGTCCGACTCCGCGGATGGAGTGACTCAGTTTGGGGAGGAGATTCGGACACGAGGAGATCTACTTATGGCCCAGGAGCAGTTTTACGGAGCAGGAGGAGGAGGTTACATTGCAGGTTTGGGCTTCCATTGGAGGAACCCATGGTCATCCAGAGGCACTTTGTTCGTGAACAGATCGTTGCTGATGACATCTTGCTGGAGTTCTGTTCGACGGAGGACAGTACGGTGGACCTCTTCATGAAGTCGCTCTCAGGATTTGCTCAGGCGGCACCCCAGCTCCCAGTGGTTGGTTACACAGCCAGGAGCTGAGAGGGGGTGTTAGAAGTCATCTCCTGTCTAGATTTATACACCAGGGCCTTTGTTGTGGGTGTGCCCGCCCTTATGAGGTGTTTTCCCATTTTTCCCCACTCTCCGTATTTTTCCCCTATTTTTTTCCCATTTTTCTGAGGCTTGGGAGGGCTGCCAGATGATGCCTGGAGCACCCCAGTGCTGGCCGACTGGATCTTCATCAGTCGTGGGCTTCAGGGCTGCTGGCTTCTACCAGTCTTCGTGGGCATCAGAAGCTGGCCGACTGCATTTATGCAGTCGTGGACCTCTTTCTTCAGTCGTGGATACTTTTAGTGCTGGCTGACTGCCCTTCCAGGGAGGTATATATAGGTCCTCAGCCCCCATGCCTTATTTGTATCATTCCTCGGGATCTTCTTGTGTATATAGAGCAGAGTTACACGCATACATCTCTCTCTCTCTTGTGCTGTTTTTCTGCCTGTGTTTTTGCTCTTGAAGTCATCTCCTGTCTAGATTTATACACCAGGGCCTTTGTTGTGGGTGTGCCCGCCCTTATGAGGTGGTTTCCCATTTTTCCCCACTCTCCGTATTTTTTCCCTATTTTTTTCCCATTTTTCTGAGGCTTGGGAGGGCTGCCAGATGATGCCTGGAGCACCCCAGTGCTGTCCGACTGGATCTTCATCAGTCATGGGCTTCAGGGCTGCTGGCCAACTGCCTTCTACCAGTCGTGGGCATCAGATAGCTGGCCGACTGCATTTATGCAGTCGTGGACCTCTTTCTTCAGTCGTGGATACTTTTAGTGCTGGCCGACTGCCCTTCCAGGGAGGTATATATAGATCCTCAGCCCCCATGCCTTATTTGTATCATTCCTCGGGATCTTCTTGTGTATATAGAGCAGAGTTACACGCCTACATCTCTCTCTCTCGTGCTGTTTTTCTGCCTGCGTTTTTGCTCTTGTGTTCCCAGATTTGGTCATGATCTCCGCTGCATATTCTGACATATGTATGTATGTATATATATGTATGTATGTATGTATATATATACATATATACATGTATATATATGTATATATATACATGTATATATATGTATATATATATATGTATCCATGTATATATATATGTATATATATACATATACATATATTTTTTTGGCGAGCCTTTTTGAGCGGCACTTTTTGGTGTTGAGGCGAGCGGTTTCTCTCTCTATTTTTATTGTCCGTGAGTGTCTACTCTTTCTCGCTCAATACTGTAGCATATTATGACAAACACCTATGAGATGTTGAACACAAGCAATAATACATGAAAGCATTTTAGACCTCAACTATCATCTTGGCCTTCTCCGTCTACCCTAAATTTGCAATGAAGGTGGCAACTTCTCCTCAAAGAGGAGCCTCTTTTATGATGCCAAAAGCTTGCTGCTGTTGTTTTAACCTCTAGCATGTTCTTGTCTACAAGGTTTACCACTTTCTCTGTTGTGAGCTTCTTGTAGAGCTCCTGCACTTTAGACGTTGTTGTCCATGCTTCCATAAGGGCATCTGATCTAGATTCTTTTTTCTTTAAGGTGCATGAAATATTGAAGAGCTTTACGTAAGATGCTTGCAAATGTCGTAGAGGGATTGGTGGATGAACCCATGATAATTGAGCAAATCAATGCACCTTCACACAGATTAATTAATTAATTATAAAAGAAACGTTTTGGGTGCCTTTGAGTTTACCTTCACCTATTGTAATATGAAGATATAAGGGGAGGGTGGGGTGGGATGTGTCCCTAAAAGAAGAGTAGTGGACATGGAATCTCTACTCTATTTATAAGGCCTTAAAAATAAAAATAACTATTTTAAGTATATAAATAACTATTTTAAGCATAAAAATAACTATTTTAAGATCTCACTCAAACTTTCTTTCTTTCCCTCACACTCTCTATCCATCTCTATCCATCTTGCTTCATCTCTCTCAATTGTCAATTTAATTACCTAAACAGTTACAATAAAAGCTAAAAATAATACCATTTATATAATATCAGTGTAAAAAAGTGCATCACAATAATGTTTAAGACAATATATTTCTTTCATTACAAGCAATGAAATACATCAATAAGGATGCCGTGGATGTGGTTGGATCAAAATAGTGTGGTCCCAGTCCCACATAGGAAGATTTGGTGTGCAGACCCTTGGAGAAGAGGCCTATGCAGACCCTTGATGATCGGCAGTGCATGGCACCGACTACAATAGCCATGTTTTGGAAAATTATGGTGCAACTAATGAAGAGCGGGTGGCAGCTCTAAAGGGTGTGCTGACAATAGCAAAAGGGCAGCACTTGCATTCGTTTTGGAAAGTCGTGGTGGGCGCCGCAATTAAAGGCGAAGCATGAGGGATTGCGAAGACTCTCTTGGCATCGTGGGGCGTAATGCATTAAGGCCACCACTTGTAATGCTGTCGTGGCCATCCTCTAGGATTTTCGAGACACCGTGTATGGAAGTGTTGACTTTCAGGTTTTAGGAGGCCGCCTACTATTCGGATGGTAGCTTCGCGACGTGGAGAGGGACCGCCGCTGGATGCTGGAGAGAAAAAAGGGTTGCGTTGGTTTGCGGGGCTACAGAGAAGGCTGGTTGCGGCGGCTGTAGCTGCAAAAAATAAGGACGGGGCTGGCGACAGGCTAGAGAGCCACCTAGGAGGTGCTGTTGCTGATGGGCTAGCAAGGCTAGTAGAGCGAAGAAGAGGAGGGGGGCGAAGTCGCTAACTGTAGCAGCAAAGCCAGGGTCACCAAGAGAAGACAACGAAGGAGGTGGCGCCCATTGCAAGAAAAGAAGGGAGGTGGTGCCGACGTGTGGAGAGAGCCGCTTTTGGAAGCGGTGATTGTTTGAGAGGGCCGCCTGGGACTGTTCTTTGGTCGCCAGCAGTGGCTGGTAGCACAGGAGATGGTCACCATGTTTAGATGCAGCTGATTGAGAACGTGTGGATCGTCTGTAGGTAGCAGGCAGCAAAACGTAGAGAAGGGGAGGCAGATGATTCCGTGTTCGGAACACACAAAAACACACTTCTCAACAACTTCTTCACGTGAAATCCTTTCACCACAATTCAAGGATGTGGGTAGAATAGAAAGCTGCCTCCTCTCTACTCCAGTCGGACGTGCTTTTCACCTTCCTCTTCACTACTTCACCACAGTTAACATCTGCCTCCCCTTCTCTACGTTTTGCTGGACAGATATAGAGGCAGGTGATTCCGTGTTCGGAATTTCTGACAGCTTTCTGGTGCCCCCACTAAGGAGAGCTCAGGTATTTTTCTTTGTTTACAAGGGTGTATGCCCTAGGAGTTGAAGGTTTTAGGGAAGGTGATTTTCTTGGGATTTGAGGTGAAGCTTGGGGATTAAAATAATGTCGTATCCAGAGTTTTTTGGTGATCCTAATGAAGATGTAGCAGATTTTCTTGAAAGAATGGAGGTTGCATGCATAAGTAACCACATCAACGAGCCAGCACAGGTATTGCGGTTGCTGAATATATGTTTGAAGGGAGATGCAAGGGCTTTAGCAGCTGTGGAGAGGCTTGGTCTTAATATTACAAAAGCGTTTGGTTTCCGTATTCGGTTGGCCAATCACCAGAAGATCAAATGCTTAGGTGTGATCAAGGAGTTAGAACTGCAGGCTTTTGATGTAAAGATGCTTATGGAGTGTCATGTTATGCCAGCAGGAATGGGTGCATTCCCCATCATTTTGGAAAGACCATGGCTGAGAGCGGTGAAGGCTGTTCAAGATTGGAGGAAAGGGGTCATTACTCTGTATGACAGGCGAGGGGATAAAAAGCAGTTTAATATGGATAATCAGAAGCCTGTTGATGATGAAGGGAAGAATGAAGTTGATTCGAGTATTGATGATACGACTAGTAGCACCACTACTAGTGAGGAAACAGATGGCACTTCATCCAGTGAGGAGGATGCAGACATGGCTGCCCTGGTTATTGATGAGGAAGTGCTTAGTGATGAGGTTTCCCAACAAGAAGAGGCCATACAAGAAGAATGCAAGGAAGTACAAGTGAATCATGAGCAAAGGTATGCATGTGATGTGAAAGAGTATGCTTTTGAGTCTTTGGATGATGAACCTTTGTGGGATGAGTGGGATATAGAAAGTCTGCAGGATGATGAACCTGAGTTGGAGTTGGATGACTAGATGTGCATTAATGTTAAGAAAGCCACAAGCAGAATTGATGCTATGAAGGAGGAGCAACACCAGAAGTCTATGAAAGATATTGATGCTATGGATGAGATTATGGATGCTGTGGTAGATGAATTTCTTATTGGCCTTGATAAAGATGAGCATACAGGAACTGAGGTGGATGCTTTGGCAATGGTGCCTTTTGAAAGGGAGTTTGTTTTGCTTGTAGTGGTTGGCTTTGATGGTGATGTTTCTTATGTTGATGGACAAGAAAGTGCTATAGCACAGCAGGTCTTTTTTGATGAAGCTTTCATCAGTTATTACCCTCAGCAAGAGTTGCTTCACTGGTTTTCCAATATTAGCATTGATCATATCAGTGATTTTGGAATTGAGATGAGGCAGGATGCTATGTATGTCAAGAGCTTCATTTCTAAAAGTTCTTATGTTATGTTGTGGGATGTGGGAAGGCAAACTATGTCTTGGGAAGATGACAATGTTTCTTTGAACACATGGAATAGAGATGTTTTGGTTACATTGTGTTATGCTCGAAGGATTGACGGAGGGAAACGTGGTCGTATGCTTTTTACTACTGATCATAAATGATTCAGCAGGCTAGGGGTTGGGCAAAGTATGTTAGGCAAAATTTTGTAAGATGTTTTGGGCTTGTGTACATATGGGATGCATGGCATGTGAAAAATCTTTGCCCTGAATGCCCTAGCAGGTGTATAGAGAGTGGGTGGTTTTATGTTTTTTTACGAGCTCTTGGTGATGCCTCCACGTGAAAATATTACGGGAACCCGGAATGTGATGATGGCTGGTCAATCTAGGGCTGATTCTGGATGCAGAGATGGGGCTCCATTTCTAGCAAGCATGTGATGATGATCGACAGTGCATGGCACCGACTGCAATTGTAAGATTCCTCCGCAGCCTCTCAAAATGTCCAGCATCTTCTCCTGTTATCAATCCCTCTTCAGAAATATAAAAGACTTGTTCCTAACTGTTTTAACCTAGAGAGAGAAAATATTCTAGAGAGAGAATATTCAAAATTTTAATATTTTTGGATAGAAAATTATCTCATCTTATTAAAATAAGTTCCCCTGAAACAGAAATTCAAAAAGAACTTTCCAATGTGCAATTGGAATTAATTGGAAATGGGTATAAAGGACCTTAGCCTAAGGGTCTAGATTTTCAGAAATTTTTGGATTATGGTCCAATTAAGGTTCCTATGGGCCAATAGCATCAATCCATGTGTAGGGAGGAGATAAATCCAATTTGTAAAAGAAGATACCCAAAAATGAGTAAATGCTCACATAAGATGAAGAGTTGAAAATGTACAAGGTTTATTAGTAAAAAACTATGAGCAATATTAAAAATATGAGATATTTTGGGTATCCAAAAATGAGAATGCTCACATAAGATGAAGAGTTAAAAATGTACAAGGTTTATTAGTAAAAAACTATGAGCAATATTAAAATGATTCCATTATGACACATATGTAAGGAAGGGGAATTCTTTAAAGGAGGTGCATATTTCACATAAGATGAAGAGTTGAAAATGTACAAGGTATATTAGTAAAAAACTATGAGCAATATTAAAATGATCCCATTATGACACATATGTAAGGAAGGGGAGTTCTTGAAAGGAGGTGCATATTTCACATAAGATGAAGAGTTGAAAATGTACAAGGTTTATTAGTTAAAAAACTATGAGCAATATTAAAAAGATTCCATTATGACACATATGTAAGGAAGGGGAGTTCTTTAAAGGAGGTGCATATTTCACATGCTTGAATGAGTTTTAAACTCATAAAAATTGAGATATTTCATCTCTCCTCTCTCCTCATTCAAGTCTAGTTCCAAAAAGTTAGCTTAACTGACCTAAAAATGGTCAAAAATTGACCAAACTGAATTGGAAAATTCTAGAATCAGTTTGTTTGGTTAAGAGCTCAATTTTTCCTATAAATAGAAGCCTCCTTCTTGTTGAAAAATGGATAGTGTTTATGCATCGTTACTCTACTCCACCTAAGCCAAGAACTGTGAATTCATTTAATAATTCACTAGTTTTTGGAGCTTCCCTCTTTCTTCAATCCCCATTAGTGGCTCCATCAACATACTCAACCAATTGATTGGTTGGGGGCCTCTACCGTGAACAAAGAATCAAGCAATTTGTAAGGTAATTAGTGAATATTGATCTTTTCTATAATTTCTCAATGTTTCTCTCTTCTCAACCCCTCTCAAGCTTGAGAAGCTTAATTGGTATGGTTTTTTAAATGCTATTGAAGTTAATTGGTGAATAGTAGTGAAGAGTTACATAATTTAATAAATGTTATTAAAGTTAATTTTCATTTATGTTTAAATTCTAATGGCTTTTATGTAATCTCTCTCTCTCACTCAAAAAATGGTCATACTCATGACCCATTCTCAATCCAAATTAAGCTTTTTCTTAATCCAAGATTAAGCTATGCTTGAGGCCAAATTAATGGTTTTTTTCTATGCTTTTAGTTTATGTATATTAATGATTCAATCCATTATAGATTAATGATCCAATTAGAGATCATTTTAATTATTTCCTTAATGATAAGCTTTATCCCTTAGAAAAATTGAGATTTATCAGTCATAGCAGCGGAGCTATGGCAAAATTTTTATAAAAATTATGCATAAAATAATTTCATTCAAAGCATAAAAAGAGGACTTCCTACCATATTCTAGGAATTATCATCCTAGATTAATTGAAAGAATTTCATTATAACCATGGAGAAATTGAATTTTAATATCATGCATAAAGGATAAGTTTTTATATCAAAAGTGTTATTTTTACCATTTTTATTTCATGCATAGAAGTATGCATAATGGATAAATTTTTATATCAAAAGTGTTATTTTTACCATTTTTATTTCATGCATAGAAGTATGCATAATGGATAAATTTTTATATCAAAAGTGTTATTTTTACCATTTTTATTTTCATGCATAGAAGTATGCATAAAAGATATTCTTTTTATACTAAAAGTGTGATTTTCATCATAAAGGGATTTTATGCATAACTTAGATGCATAAGAGAAATTCTTTTAATCTAAAAGTGTAATTCCTACCAAATTGAATTTATGCATAGGAAGATGCATAAAAGATTGATTCAAAAGTGTCATTCTCATCTAAATTGAATTCATGCATAGGAAGATGCATGAAAGATTGAATTTTAATTCAAAAGTATCATTTTCATTTAAAATGAATTTATGCATAGGAAGATGCATAAAAGATTGATTTTTACTTCGAAAGTATTAATCTCCTTAAATGGAATTTATGCATAAATAAATGTGTAAAGAAATCTTACATCAAATATAAGAATTCTCTTATATTCTATAAATAGAAATGAGATGTGATAGGATGTGATAAGAGGTGTATAAGATGTGATAAGAGGTGATAAGATGCTTATGAAATAAGTTAGGAGGTGATAAGATGAATTAAGATGTGTATGGGATGAGGTAAGAAGTGTATGTGATAGGATAAGATGTATATGGGTTGTGATAGGGCGAGAATGGATGTGATATAAAAGATTAGATGTGAAGGCATATGGGGTTATATGAATGCGAATGTGAAAATGGATGTATGTATGTGGATGTGTGGATGTGGAGATGGGAGTGTGGATGTATGAATGTGAAAATGGATGTATGCATGAAGATGTATATGCATAGATGTGAATGTGGATGTAGATGTATGCATGAAGATGTATATGCATAGATGTGAATGTGGATGTAGATGTGGATGTATAGATGTGAATGTGAATGTGGATGTATGCATGAGGATGTATATGCATAGATGTGAATGTGGATGTAGATGTGGATGTATAGATGTGAATGAGAATGTGGATGTGGATGTATGTGAATGTGGATGTAGATGTGAATGTGGAATGTGGATGTGGATGTATGTATGTATGTGGATGTAGATGTGGATGTATAGATGTGAACGAAAATGTGGATGTGGATGTATAGATGTGAATGTGATTGTGGATGTGGATGTATAGATGTGAATGTGGAATGTAAATGTGGATGTATAAATGTGAATGGGAATGTGGATGTGGATGTATGTATGTATGTGGATGTGGATGTATGAAGAGGACGTGATAGTGGATGTATCCATGTGGGTGTGGATGTATGGATGTGGATATGGATGTGTATGTATGAATGTGGATATGGATGTGTATGGATGAATGTGGATATGGATGTGGATATGGATGTGTATGTATGAATGTGGATACAGGATGTAGATGTATAAATGAGGATGTGAAAATGGAGGGTAAGCATGTTGATGTAGATGTATGGATGTGAATGTGGATGTAGATATGGATGTGGATGTGGATATGGATGTGAATATATGATATGTGATGTGAAGGAATCTGAAGTGAAGAGATGGAAAATGATGTGATTGGATGAGTACATATATAAATGGAATGTGGAATAAGTAATGTGGATTAATGAGGGATAATGTGAAAAAATGAGAGTTAATATAGAAACTGTATTTGTAAACTGTTGTAAATGCTGTTTGTAAATGGCTGTTTTATGTCAAGAATGCTGGGGAAGCATTTTGACCGTCTTGTGATTAAGGTCGTGGAGACCTAACTGATAAAGTTGCAACTGCTGACGGAGAGTCAATGGAGGACGTCTCACGTAGCAAGGTCGGCCGAGGTCTTGACCAGCCTCGGTTTGATTAAAATGGTGAGCTTCCGGTACGGTGGATGAGGGACCAAGGAAGCGGCCTATGAGTGAAGCGCTAGGTCACCTGCGAAGGATCCTAGAGGGTGCTGACCATACGGTGCTCGGGCTCTGGGTCGCCTAGGATACCCACGCGTGCGTCGAGGAAGATATTGGAACAAGGAGTAAGAGTTGTTTTGTGAAAACGGGCATGGATCTGGTTGATTGACCTTGCTGGTCTTCAATGGATGAGTCCATGGCTCTTTATATGGATCTGTTGGTTGATCTTGCTGATCTTCAACGAGAGTCCATCTTGATTTTTATAAATGATTATATTGCCGAGTATTATGGGCTAGGAACTATTGAAAAGGCCCCTGTGTGGACAGGTGGTGAGCGTTCTAGTTACCAATGATGCCATAGATACTCTGATGAAGGAATGATGGGAAATTATGAATCAACTGGATAAATTGGAAGATTGTGATCAGTGGTACTATGGTTTCATTAAAGGATTGTTTTATTGGGTGTGTAAGTGGTGTGGCTAGTTTTATGTTTGCATGAACTTCCGGCTAGGGGGCCTTGGAACTCTTTTCCTTGGTACCCGGGACAAAACATAACCAAATTTCAAATTGGTTTGATCAGTAATGATCTTGACTACGTTAGAGTAAAGAGTTATCCTGGTGGAATCGCCCATGCTTTCCGGGTAAGGGAAGCTTTTTCGGGTTCGGTTTTTGAAAAACCGACGGATTAGTCTCTTGTCCGGATATCCGTGGATGAGGCCCCGAGTGTGGGTCCCTGGCCCGCGCATGAAGTACTACTTCCGCTGCTAGTACCCCGAATCTGTTGCACGGTGGGAACAGGGATCATACAGTTGGTATCAGAGCATTTGGTTAATAAAGATCAACTGAGAAGACAAATATATCAAAAATTTATCAAGAAACACAAAAAGGTTGTAATTGTGTGATATAAGTCATACAATTTGATATTCAAACTAAAATTCGTAATTTGGTAATTGGGTCTTCAGATGGAAGTACCGCAATTATATAGAATCCCTGACTTGCTTGAGGCCTAGACATGATGGTATTTACCTTATAATTCCAAGGGCCGTGACTACCCGTATATACCGAGAGTATACTGTAGCTCTTTACAGACAGTATATACGAGTAAATCTAAGACTTGAAATTATAAGCATTAATGCTATCCAGAGGATGATTTCGAATGTGGTTGATATGATTTATAATTCTGTTTGAAAATTGATGAATTGATTTGGATTCTGATTGAAAAATGATGATCCCTGAAAATTGGTTGAAATGTAATAAGATGAGCGAAACCTCAATGAGAATGAATGGGACGAGTCCCTGTGATGATATTCATAACTGGAATGATGATAATGATTTCAGCAAATCACTATGAGATTAGTGGATTGTGTTGTCAGTTTGCTACTATTAATACTTGACCGTTAGATCAAGTTAAGGGATGACAAATTGAGAACTTACTTGACTAAAATTCCCGTGGAGGAATTTTCAGAAGGAAATTTTTCAGTATAATGGACCATTATCATGTTAAAGATATGAATGATATGATTTGAATGAATTGTTGATGAGTTCTAAGGGATATTTATCCCAGTATTCTGTTGGGTTGACCAGAATATAAGGAACCCCAGAATAAAATTGGATCTTAAGAAAAAGAGTTATCCTCTACCTTGCGAGATGAGAACATCTCGCACTTTTTTAAGTGGGGTAGAATGTAAGATTCCTCCCCAACCTTCGAGGTATATAGGAGTAAGAATCTCCCTTTTGATCTTATAATTATTCCCTCTCAAAAAGAAAAGAAAGATTCTGTTATTAAAAAAAAAAGATCCTTTTCCTAGAATACTTCTCAGGAGTCCCACCTGTTTTAAGGATTCAGAACAATGAGTTCAGAAGTGAGAATCGATGTTGTGGATATCAAGGTTTTGGTCTTCATTCGAGTACAGCCCAAAAGAAGTTCTTTATCTCTTGGGAAGTGTAAGAAGTTTTCTCCCAGATATTGTGGACCAAAGAAAGTAGGTGATTTAGCTTACGAACTTCTTTTATCTCCTCATCTCAAAGTTCTGAATGCCTTCTATAGAAAAATGTGCCAAACCCAAATCATGGAAAGACGGTAAAACTTCAGTGGCAAGTTACCGTTGGCTTCTAAGTTACGCTAGCTCCTTCCTTTATATAAGTCGTAACTTTTACTTGTCATTCACAGTAATCTTACTCCCATCGATCTCCTTTTCTTTCTTAATCTCCTTTATGGCTTGGCAACAAGAATTAGTTTTATCCATAATGATTCCTCACCTTCACGCAAGTGAGTCTGTGAAGAAGGATTTTATAGAACAGTATGAGCGCTCACTTTTCCCTCACTTGGGAACTTCTGTAGCTCAGACCAAATGGTGGACCTATCAAGACATAACTAGGGTAACACCCTGGGGTCAGCAACACTTTCGTAACAATGTCCGCTTAGCCATGGTTATTGAAGCTTTGGGTTTGGGTCCCCGATACTACTGCGTCATGAGATCAAGGCATCTTGGGTTTTCTGAGCGGGTCTTCTTACTGGCGTGTTTTCTTCCTCATGAGAAGATATGCCTTTACCCCATTTTTGGCTTGCCTCTCAGAGGTCCTTTTGTTAGATCACCTCATACCACTGAGATAGGTGCGGCAATAACCAACAGAATTATTCCCATAGATGAGTTACCTTATACATGCGCAGCTTGTGAGTGCTGCTTTTGTGATCATATGATGGACGGGCTTATGGAAGTGTAAAGAGTTCTTCTATCTTTACTGTATATGCTCCAAGAATGAATAAAGTTTAAATCTTGTTCTTGTCTTGAATCTTACTCTCTTTGAGACTTTTCTAATTGGTGATTAATCTTAATTAAAAAAAATTTCTCTCAGTCTCATACTTGTGCATCTTGCGAAATTACCGCCAGTTTGCGAGATGAGGGCATCTCGCATTTTTCAAGTGGGAGAGAATGTAAGATTCCTCCCCAGCCTCTCGAAATGTCCAGCATCTTCTCCTGTTATCAATCCCTCTTTAGAAATATAAAAGACTTGTTCCTAACTGTTTTAACCTAGAGAGAGAAAATATTCTAGAGAGAGAATATTCAGAATTTTAATATTTTTGGATAGAAAATTATCTCATCTTATTAAAATAAGTTCCCCTGAAACAGAAATTCAAAAAGAACTTTCCAATGTGCAATTGGAATTAATTGGAAATGGGTATAAAGGACCTTAGCCTAAGGGTCTAGATTTTCAGAAATTTTTGGATTATGGTCCAATTAAGGTTCCTATGGGCCAATAGCATCAATCCATGTGTAGGGAGGAGATAAATCCAATTTGTAAAAGAAGATACCAAAAAATGAGTAAATGCTCACATAAGATGAAGAGTTGAAAATGTACAAGGTTTATTAGTAAAAAACTATGAAGAGTTGAAAATGTACAAGGTTTATTAGTAAAAAACTATGAGCAATATTAAAAATATGAGATATTTTGGGTATCCAAAAATGAGTAAATGCTCACATAAGATGAAGAGTTGAAAATGTACAAGGTTTATTAGTAAAAAACTATGAGCAATATTAAAATGATTCCATTATGACACATATGTAAGGAAGGGGAATTCTTTAAAGGAGGTGCATATTTCACATAAGATGAAGAGTTGAAAATGTACAAGGTATATTAGTAAAAAACTATGAGCAATATTAAAATGATCCCATTATGACACATATGTAAGGAAGGGGAGTTCTTGAAAGGAGGTGCATATTTCACATAAGATGAAGAGTTGAAAATGTACAAGGTTTATTAGTTAAAAAACTATGAGCAATATTAAAAAGATTCCATTATGACACATATGTAAGGAAGGGGAGTTCTTTAAAGGAGGTGCATATTTCACATGCTTGAATGAGTTTTAAACTCATAAAAATTGAGATATTTCATCTCTCCTCTCTCCTCATTCAAGTCTAGTTCCAAAAAGTTAGCTTAACTGACCTAAAAATGGTCAAAAATTGACCAAACTGAATTGGAAAATTCTAGAATCAGTTTGTTTGGTTAAGAGCTCAATTTTTCCTATAAATAGAAGCCTCCCCCTTGTTGAAAAATGGATAGTGTTTATGCATCGTTACTCTACTCCACCTAAGCCAAGAACTGTGAATTCATTTAATAATTCACTAGTTTTTGGAGCTTCCCTCTTTCTTCAATCCCCATTAGTGGCTCCATCAATATACTTAACCAATTGATTGGTTGGGGGCCTCTACCGTGAACAAAGAATCAAGCAATTTGTAAGGTAATTAGTGAATATTGATCTTTTCTATAATTTCTCAATGTTTCTCTCTTCTCAACCCCTCTCAAGCTTGAGAAGCTTAATTGGTATGGTTTTTTAAATGCTATTGAAGTTAATTGGTGAATAGTAGTGAAGAGTTACATAATTTAATAAATGTTATTAAAGTTAATTTCTATTTATGTTTAAATTCTAATGGCTTTTATGTAATCTCTCTCTCTCACTCAAGAAATGGTCATACTCATGACCCATTCTCAATCCAAATTAAGCTTTTCCTTAACCCAAGATTAAGCTATGCTTGAGGCCAAATTAATGGCTTTTTTCTATGCTTTTAGTTTATGTATATTAATGATTCAATCCATTATAGATTAATGATCCAATTAGAGATCATTTTAATTATTTCCTTAATGATAAGCTTTATCCCTTAGAAAAATTGAGATTTATCAGTCATAACAGCGGAGCTATGGCAAAATTTTTATAAAAATTATGCATAAAATAATTTCATTCAAAGCATAAAAAGAGGACTTCCTACCATATTCTAGGAATTATCATCCTAGATTAATTGAAATAATTTCATTATAACCATGGAGAAATTGAATTTTAATATCATGCATAAAGGATAAGTTTTTATATCAAAAGTGTTATTTTTATCATTTTTATTTCATGCATAGAAGTATGCATAATGGATAAATTTTTATATCAAAAGTGTTATTTTTACCATTTTTATTTCATGCATAGAAGTATGCATAATGGATAAATTTTTATATCAAAAGTGTTATTTTTACCATTTTTATTTTCATGCATAGAAGTATGCATAAAAGATATTCTTTTTATACTAAAAGTGTGATTTTCATCATAAAGGGATTTTTATGCATAACTTAGATGCATAAGAGAAATTCTTTTAATCTAAAAGTGTAATTCCTACCAAATTGAATTTATGCATAGGAAGATGCATAAAAGATTGATTCAAAAGTGTCATTCTCATCTAAATTGAATTCATGCATAGGAAGATGCATGAAAGATTGAATTTTAATTCAAAAGTATCATTTTCATTTAAAATGAATTTATGCATAGGAAGATGCATAAAAGATTGATTTTTACTTCGAAAGTATTAATCTCCTTAAATGGAATTTATGCATAAATAAATGTGTAAAGAAATCTTACATCAAATATAAGAATTCTCTTATATTCTATAAATAGAAATGAGATGTGATAGGATGTGATAAGAGGTGTATAAGATGTGATAAGAGGTGATAAGATGCTTATGAAATAAGTTAGGAGGTGATAAGATGAATTAAGATGTGTATGGGATGAGGTAAGAAGTGTATGTGATAGGATAAGATGTATATGGGTTGTGATAGGGCGAGAATGGATGTGATGTAAAAGATTAGATGTGAAGGCATATGGGGTTATATGAATGGGAATGTGAAAATGGATGTATGTATGTGGATGTGTGGATGTGGAGATGGGAGTGTGGATGTATGAATGTGAAAATGGATGTATGCATGAAGATGTATATGCATAGATGTGAATGTGGATGTAGATGTATGCATGAAGATGTATATGCATAGATGTGAATGTGGATGTAGATGTGGATGTATAGATGTGAATGTGAATGTGGATGTATGCATGAGGATGTATATGCATAGATGTGAATGTGGATGTAGATGTGGATGCATAGATGTGAATGGGAATGTGGATGTGGATGTATGTGAATGTGGATGTAGATGTGAATGTGGAATGTGGATGTGGATGTATGTATGTATGTGGATGTAGATGTGGATGTATAGATGTGAACGGGAATGTGGATGTGGATGTATAGATGTGAATGTGGATGTGGATGTGGATGTATAGATGTGAATGTGGAATGTAAATGTGGATGTATAAATGTGAATGGGAATGTGGATGTGGATGTATGTATGTATGTGGATGTGGATGTATGAAGAGGACGTGATAGTGAATGTATGCATGTGGGTGTGGATGTATGGATGTGGATATGGATGTGTATGTATGAATGTGGATACGGGATGTAGATGTATAAATAAGGATGTGAAAATGGAGGGTAAGCATGTTGATGTAGATGTATGGATGTGAATGTGGATGTGGATATGGATGTGGATGTGGATATGGATGTGAATATATGATATGTGATGTGAAGGAATCTGAAGTGAAGAGATGGAAAATGATGTGATTGGATGAGTACATATATAAATGGAATGTGGAATAAGTAATGTGGATTAATGAGGGATAATGTGGAAAAATGAGAGTTAATATAGAAACTGTATTTGTAAACTGTTGTAAATGCTGTTTGTAAATGGCTGTTTTATGTCGAGAATGCTGGGGAAGCATTTTGACCTTCTTGTGATTAAGGTCGTGGAGACCTAACTGATAAAGTTGCAACTGCTGACGGAGAGTCAATGGAGGACGTCTCGCGTAGCAAGGTCGGCCGAGGTCTTGACCAGCCTCGGTTGGATTAAAATGGTGAGCTTCCGGTACGGTGGATGAGGGACCAAGGAAGCGGCCTATGAGTGAAGCGCTAGGTCACCTGCGAAGGATCCTAGAGGGTGCTGACCATACGGTGCTCGGGCTCTGGGTCGCCTAGGATACCCACGCGTGCGTCGAGGAAGATATTGGAACAAGGAGTAAGAGTTGTTTTGTGAAAACGGGCATGGATCTGGTTGATTGACCTTGCTGGTCTTCAATGGATGAGTCCATGGCTCTTTATATGGATCTGTTGGTTGATCTTGCTGATCTTCAACGAGAGTCCATCTTGATTTTTATAAATGATTATATTGCCGAGTATTATGGGCTAGGAACTATTGAAAAGGCCCCTGTGTGGACAGGTGGTGAGCGTTCTAGTTACCAATGATGCCATAGATACTCTGATGAAGGAATGATGGGAAATTATGAATCAACTGGATAAATTGGAAGATTGTGATCAGTGGTACTATGGTTTCATTAAAGGATTGTTTTAAAGTTAGCTGATGCTAAGAAAAAGGCAATTTTCATATTGGGTGTGTAAGTGGTGTGGCTAGTTTTATGTTTGCATGAACTTCCGGCTAGGGGGCCTTGGAACTCTTTTCCTTGGTACCCGGGACAAAACATAACCAAATTCCAAATTGGATCCCATCACTACAGTGGTTGGGCGGTTGGCTAACCCATGGGATCGGATGGGGTTAGGCTGGACTGATGGATCCGTAAATCGAGATTTAAATTTTATTATTACGATAGATGAAGTAAATCTCGGATAGTAAATTGTTCTATGGATAGGAATCAACGGCTGTGCCACTTGATGGGGAAAAAAGCGTTGATCCCAATGATCCAAGTGCAAGTTTCTTCCTTGATCTGACCAAGTACCGTTAGAGGTGCAGTCGGATCGGTTTGATCAGTAATGATCTTGACTACGTTAGAGTAAAGAGTTATCCTGGTGGAATCGCCCATGCTTTCCGGGTAAGGGAAGTTTTTTCGGGTTCGGTTTTTGAAAAACCAACGGATTAGTCTCTTGTCCGGATATCCGTGGATGAGGCCCCGAGTGTGGGTCCCTGGCCCGCGCATGAAGTACTACTTCCGCTGCTAGTACCCCGAATCTGTTGCACGGTGGGAACAGGGATCATACAGTTGGTATCAGAGCATTTGGTTAATAAAGATCAACTGAGAAGACAAATATATCAAAAATTTATCAAGAAACACAAAAAGGTTGTAATTGTGTGATATAAGTCATACAATTTGATATTCAAACTAAAATTCGTAATTTGGTAATTGGGTCTTCAGATGGAAGTACCGCAATTATATAGAATCCCTGACTTGCTTGAGGCCTAGACATGATGGTATTTACCTTATAATTCTAAGGGCCGTGACTACCCGTATATACCGAGAGTATACTGCAGCTCTTTACTGACAGTATATACGAGTAAATCTAAGACTTGAAATTATAAGCATTAATGCTATCCAGAGGATGATTTCGAATGTGGTTGATATGATTTTTAATTCTGTTTGAAAATTGATGAATTGATTTGGATTCTGATTGAAAAATGATGATCCCTGAAAATTGGTTGAAATGTAATAAGATGAGCGAAACCTCAATGAGAATGAATGGGACGAGTCCCTCTGATGATATTCATAACTGGAATGATGATAATGATTTCAGCAAATCACTATGAGATTAGTGGATTGTGTTGTCAGTTTGCTACTATTAATACTTGACCGTTAGATCAAGTTAAGGGATGACAAATTGAGAACTTACTTGACTAAAATTCCCGTGGAGGAATGTTCAGAAGGAAATTTTTCGGTCTAATGGACCATTATCATGTTAAAGATATGAATGATATGATTTGAATGAATTGTTGATGAGTTCTAAGGGATATTTATCCCAGTATTCTGTTGGGTTGACCAGAATATAAGGAACCCCAGAATAAAATTGGATCTTAAGAAAAAGAGTTATCCTCTACCTTGCGAGATGAGAACATCTCGCACTTTTTTAAGTGGGGTAGAATGTAAGATTCCTCCCCAACCTTCGAGGTATATAGGAGTAAGAATCTTTCTTTTGATCTTATAATTATTCCCTCTCAAAAATAAAAGAAAGATTCTGTTATTAAAAAAAAAGATCCTTTTCCTAGAATACTTCTCAGGAGTCCCACCTGTTTTAAGGATTCAGAACAATGAGTTCAGAAGTGAGAATCGATGTTGTGGATATCAAGGTTTTGGTCTTCATTCGAGTACAGCCCAAAAGAAGTTCTTTATCTCTTGGGAAGTGTAAGAAGTTATCTCCCAGATATTGTGGACCAAAGAAAGTAGGTGATTTAGCTTACGAACTTCTTTTATCTGTTGGAATTAGGGTTGCAGGAATGCACACACAACTTCAAGAAGATGAGGAAGCTTGAGCACAACACAGTAGTGTATTATGAGTGCCAAAAATGAAAGATAACAAGCCCTAGAAGATAATGGGCGTATATACAATGCACGGGGGAAAAAACCTCCTAGTGAGGGAAAAAGTGCCCCGGCGGTCCTAAGTGTGTTCACACACATCACTACTATAATATGGTAACAAATCCCCCCTGGAGTGATGCGGTGAACAAGAGCTAGCACTCATGTATAGGGAAGTGTCTAGCTATGTGGACGAATCCACAAAAGGGAGTAAGCCCAAAGCTTTGCGAAAAGCTTCGAACTTCTCACGAGGCAGAGCCTTTGTGAAAAGGTCTGCAAGGTTATCCTGTGTTGGCACATAAGCCAAACTGATCTCTCCTGCAGAGAGTCTCTCCCTGACATAATGGTAGTGCACCTCAATGTGCTTCGTACGAGCATGGAACACTGGGTTCCGCGCAACTGCCAATGCGCTCTGACTGTCAGTGAAGATGGTGGTGGCAGATGGCTGCCCAACACCCAAATCAGCCATAAGGCGTCTGAGCCACACACACTCAACCGTAGCTGTGAAGGCTGCCCTGTACTCAGCTTCACAACTAGAAGTGGCCACAGTAGGCTGCTTCTTGCTCAACCATGATATGCATGAGCTTCCAAGCATGAAGCAAAAACCACTCGTGGACACGCGTGTGTCATAACAACCAGCCCAGTCAGAATCTGAAAAAGCATGTAAATCTGGCGGCAATGATCCCCCCTTGGGATAAAACAACCCAAGATGCCGAGTACCACTCAAATAGCGAAAGATACGCTTCACTGCCTGCCAATGCTTAATGCCTGGGCTATGCATAAATCTGCTCACCTGTGAGACTGCAAACTGAATGTCTGGCCTCGTAATGCATACATAAATGAGGCAACCAACAGCTGTCTGATAGAGTGTGACATCAAAGTGATCTCCAGCATCATGAAGACTCAACTTCAAACCTGTCTCCATTGGAGTAGCAATAGGCTTGCAGTCTTCAAGGCTAAATCTCCGCAACAATGTTTCAATATACTTTGTCTGACACAAAGCAATACCTCCATCACACTGCTTAAATTGTATCCCCAAATAATGATGCAAATGCCCCAAATCTGACATCTCAAAAGAGGCATTCAAATCAGCCTTAAAATCAGCAATATGACTCTTATTTGGTCCTGTGAGCAGCATGTCATCGACATAGAGAGCAATGATTAGATGTACACCATCCACACGTTTAACATACAAAGTGCTTTCTGTTGGACTATTCTGAAACCCATGTGCAGTCAAATATGCATGTATTTTTTCATACCAAGCTCGTGGAGCTTGCTTTAAACCATATAAAGCCTTTTTTAACCTGCACACTTTGTTTTCCTGCCCTCTTTGAACAAAACCACGAGGCTGCGATACATACACCTCCTCATGCAAATCTCCATTTAAGAACGCAGTCTTTATGTCCAGCTGATGTACATTCCAACCATTATGAGCTGCTAATGCACAGATGCTACGAACAGTGGTCATATGACATGTGGGAGCAAAAGTCTCATCAAAATCAATGCCCTTCTCTTGAGCATAACCTTTTGCAACAAGCCTAGCCTTATGGCGATCCACTGTGCCATCAGGCTTACGCTTCAATTTGTATACCCACTTAGTGCCAATGGCCTTCTTGCCAGGGGGCAAGTCACATAAAGACCATGTACCATTCTTCATAATAGCATCGTATTCTGCTTGCATAGCAGCCATCCAATTTTCTGAACTTTGTGCCTCATCAAATGAAACAGGCTCACTTTCATCGCACATACTAGAAACAGCCAATGCATAACAATCTGACGCATAAGAGGCACCATGAGAGCCAGAACGAGTGCGACTAGACAAAGGGGCATCCAACTTGCTGTCACGCAAAGTCTGCACCAGCCATCTAGGCATATTCCTAGAGCCCTCAATCTCTTGTCTCTCATCCTCAAGTGCATCATGCACATCTGCATCAGATATAGGCTGATCTGTGCCATCATTTAAAACCTGCATAGGCTGAAAAACTGCCTCATGAGGTATTGCACTTGACTGTGCACCACTGAAAAGAGGCAACAATGTATCATAGACATCACGTGAGCTGATATCTGTCTCCTTAGTACATGAAACCAAGGGCTGAACTGCATCTTCCACAAATACAACATCACGGCTAACCAAAATGCGCTTTGTCTGTGGATGATACAAACGATAGCCTTTGCTCTCAGCACTATATCCAACAAAAATACATTTGACAGCTTTGTCATCCAATTTTCTGCGATGTTGCACAGGCACTAATGCATATGCCAGGCAACCAAAAACACGTAAATGGCCAACAGATGGCTTGCGGCCATGCCAAGCCTCATATGGAGTGACAACCTGTAATGCTTTGGTGGGACACCTGTTTAGTACATAAGTGGCACACATGACAGCCTCAAGCCAAAAACCATGTGGTAGACTTTGACTCTTAACCATACATCTTGCCATTTCCATGAGAGACCTGTTTTTTCTCTCAGCCACACCATTTTGCTGTGGTGTATACGGCACTGTACATTGGTGTTTTATCCCACGCTCAGCCAGAAATGCATTAAATTCTGAAGACATATACTCCCCCCCTCGATCTGAACGGAGGGTGCCCATCTTACTTTCTGACACATTTTCAGCCATAACCAAAAACTGTTTGAAGCACAAAAACACTTCGGACTTTGCCTTCAAAGGATATACCCATGCATGCCTGGTAAAATCATCAATGAAGGTCACGAAGTAAAGGTAGTTTCCAAATGATGGAGTTTGCATGGGTCCACAAACATCACTGTGAACAAGCTGCAATCTGCGTTCAGCTCTCACTGATCCATCTTTGGGAAAGGAAGCACGCTGCATTTTACCCAATATGCAGCCCTCACAAACATGCTTGACAGGTGCCTCAAGCTTAGGCAAAGAAGACACCATTTCAGATTTCTGCAGGCGCAGCAAACTTGCAAAATTCAGATGACCAAAACGTGCATGCCACAGTTTTGCATTTGAAATAGCCTGCGTATCCATAATAGCACATGCTGAATCCTCTACACATTTGCCATCCATATTGAGCTTATACAGCCCTCGACATAGTGAACCAGATGCTACAATGATGTCACCACAAGAGAGATCATGAACAGTACATCTGTCATCCACAAATTTTACAACCAAACCTGTTTTGGCAAATGCGGAGACTGACAGCAGATTCTTTTTGATCCCTGGCACATACAATGCATCAAAAAGTGTAAAGGTGTTGCCATTTGCAACATTCAGCACAATCTGTCCAACTCCTTTAACGGGATAAGAGGAGTTATTGGCACAAGTGACAGTATTCCCTGTGGGAGCAGACTCAAGGAAAGTGAATAAACTGCGCTGCGAGGTGATATGCTTAGTGGCACCACTGTCAAAGTACCATACATCTGAATCTACTGCAGACATACATGTGTCATGCAAAGATGGGTCATAACTGCACTGCGCATTGAATGCCCATTCTGTATCTAGCACAACATTAGCAGATTCATTGTTAGAAGGAGAGGCATCTGCAACAGCCATACCAGCCTCTTTCTTCTTAGCCTCTTTCGCAGCCAGCTTAGGACACGCTTTGATGACATGATCATTTCCCTTACAGTACTTGCAAAATGTCTTCTGTTTGTCACCCTTCTTCTCATCTTTGTCTTCCTTCTTTGGTTGCGCAGCATTTGCAGATTTCTGCTTACTAGAAGAAAAGCCAGCTTTACCTTTCCCGCTTCTCTGACTAGCACCGAAAGCTTGATCTGCGACACGCATAATATTCCTGTTTTGCCTTGACTGGTCTTCTTGCAGCAAAACAGAAACTAACTCCTCAAATGATAAGGCATTGGGATTGCCTTTCATCATCAAGCGAAGAGTGGAAGCAAAACCCTGATAAGAATCTGGTAGACCATTCAAAACAGTCTGCACAAGTGAACTGTCTGACAGGATTTCATCTGCAGAAATGAGCTGCTCTTTGAAATCCTTGATCTTTGTCAAAAAGCTATCCATAGAATCACCTTCGTTCATATGCTCATTCTCCAACTGTTTTCGGAGATAAGCAACACGAGCCTCATTTCTTGCCTGATACAATGTGGCAAGTACATCCCAAGCATCCTTAGAAGTCCTGCAGGAGCGAATATGTGGGATAATGGTACGTTTGACAGACAGCGCAATCAAGGCATGAGCCTGCGCATCTCTACCATCCCAACGAATCTGCTCTGCTGAAAGTGGTGGTTCTCGAACAGCTGCTACAGCACTTGTGCCTGCACCATCATCTACAGTACCTGTTTCTGATGTGTTTGCAGCATTCCCAGCCACAATAGGACATGCATCAATACCCTGCACAATATTCCATAACCCCTTTGCTACCAATACATGTCGCATCATATATGCCCACAATGGATAGTTGGTGCCATCCAACTTATCCTCAGCAGCCAACATGCGGAATACATCATTGTTGTCAGCCATGGCCAATGACTGTACTACTAGATGTAAATGCTGTCTGTAAGAGGTAAACCTGTATAAAAACGACCTGTGCTATGCAGCACAGCCCAAAACAGACGAATGGGCACCTGTCCTGCAGATTTTAATCTTGACAGAAAATCTGCACAGTAAGACGATTTTGCCTGCGCAGTACTTGGAATGCAAAAACGGAGGGCGAAATGACTTCAGATCAAAATTCTGAAACGCTCGTGAAACCTCGTTGCAATCGGAGGAGATGAAGCGGCAGGTGCCGGTGATGCTGCCCGGGAGGAGGAAGCCTGCTCTGATACCAATTGTTGGAATTAGGGTTGCAGGAATGCACACACAACTTCAAGAAGATGAGGAAGCTTGAGCACAACACAGTAGTGTATTATGAGTGCCAAAAATGAAAGATAACAAGCCCTAGAAGATAATGGGCGTATATACAATGCACGGGGGAAAAAACCTCCTAGTGAGGGAAAAAGTGCCCCGGCGGTCCTAAGTGTGTTCACACACATCACTACTATAATATGGTAACATTATCTCCTCATCTCAAAGTTCTGAATGCCTTCTATAGAAAAAGTGCCAAACCCAAATCATGGAAAGACGGTAAAACTTCAGTGGCAAGTTACCGTTGGCTTCTAAGTTACGCTAGCTCCTTCCTTTATATAAGTCATAACTTTTACTTGTCATTCACAGTAATCTTACTCCCATCGATTTCCTTTTCTTTCTTAATCTCGTTCATGGCTTGGCAACAAGAATTAGTTTTATCCATAATGATTCCTCACCTTCACGCAAGTGAGTCTGTGAAGAAGGATTTTATAGAACAGTATGAGCGCTCACTTTTCCCTCACTTGGGAACTTCTGTAGCTCAGACCAAATGGCGGACCTATCAAGACATAAGTAGGGTAACACCCTGGGGTCAGCAACACTTTCGTAACAATGTCCGCTTAGCCATGGTTATTGAAGCTTTGGGTTTGGGTCCCCGATACTACTGCGTCATGAGATCAAGGCATCTTGGGTTTTCTGAGCGGGTCTTCTTACTGGCGTGTTTTCTTCCTCATGAGAAGATATGCCTTTACCCCATTTTTGGCTTGCCTCTCAGAGGTCCTTTTGTTAGATCACCTCATACCACTGAGATAGGTGCGGCAATAACCAACAGAATTATTCCCATAGATGAGTTACCTTATACATGCGCAGCTTGTGAGTGCTGCTTTTGTGATCATATGATGGACGGGCTTATGGAAGTGTAAAGAGTTCTTCTATCTTTACTGTATATGTTCCAAGAATGAATAAAGTTTAAATCTTGTTCTTGTCTTGAATCTTACTCTCTTTGAGACTTTTCTAATTGGTGATTAATCTTAATTAAAAAAAATTTCTCTCAGTCTCATACTTGTGCATCTTGCGAAATTACCGCCAGTTTGCGAGATGAGGGCATCTCGCATTTTTCAAGTGGGAGAGAATGTAAGATTCCTCCCCAGCCTCTCAAAATGTCCAGCATCTTCTCCTGTTATCAATCCCTCTTCAGAAATATAAAAGACTTATTCCTAACTGTTTTAACCTAGAGAGAGAAAATATTCTAGAGAGAGAATATTCAGAATTTTAATATTTTTGGATAGAAAATTATCTCATCTTATTAAAATAAGTTCCCTTGAAACAGAAATTCAAAAAGAACTTTCCAATGTGCAATTGGAATTAATTGGAAATGGGTATAAAGAACCTTAGCCTAAGGGTCTAGATTTTCAGAAATTTTTGGATTATGGTCCAATTATGGTTCCTATGGGCCAATAGCATCAATCCATGTGTAGGGAGGAGATAAATCCAATTTGTAAAAGAAGATACCCAAAAATGAGTAAATGCTCACATAAGATGAAGAGTTGAAAATGTACAAGGTTTATTAGTAAAAAACTATGAGCAATATTAAAAATATGAGATATTTTGGGTATCCAAAAATGAGTAAATGCTCACATAAGATGAAGAGTTGAAAATGTACAAGGTTTTTTAGTAAAAAACTATGAGCAATATTAAAATGATTCCATTATGACACATATGTAAGGAAGGGGAATTCTTTAAAGGAGGTGCATATTTCACATAAGATGAAGAGTTGAAAATGTACAAGGTATATTAGTAAAAAACTATGAGCAATATTAAAATGATCCCATTATGACACATATGTAAGGAAGGGGAGTTCTTGAAAGGAGGTGCATATTTCACATAAGATGAAGAGTTGAAAATGTACAAGGTTTATTAGTTAAAAAACTATGAGCAATATTAAAAAGATTCCATTATGACACATATGTAAGGAAGGGGAGTTCTTTAAAGGAGATGCATATTTCACATGCTTGAATGAGTTTTAAACTCATAAAAATTGAGATATTTCATCTCTCCTCTCTCCTCATTCAAGTCTAGTTCCAAAAAGTTAGCTTAACTGACCTAAAAATGGTCAAAAATTGACCAAACTGAATTGGAAAATTCTAGAATCAGTTTGTTTGGTCAAGAGCTCAATTTTTCCTATAAATAGAAGCCTCCCCCTTGTTGAAAAATGGATAGTGTTTATGCATCGTTACTCTACTCCACCTAAGCCAAGAACTGTGAATTCATTTAATAATTCACTGGTTTTTGGAGCTTCCCTCTTTCTTCAATCCCCATTAGTGGCTCCATCAACATACTCAACCAATTGATTGGTTGGGGGCCTCTACCGTGAACAAAGAATCAAGCAATTTGTAAGGTAATTAGTGAATATTGATCTTTTCTATAATTTCTCAATGTTTCTCTCTTCTCAACCCCTCTCAAGCTTGAGAAGCTTAATTGGTATGGTTTTTTAAATGCTATTGAAGTTAATTGGTGAATAGTAGTGAAGAGTTACATAATTTAATAAATGTTATTAAAGTTAATTTCCATTTATGTTTAAATTCTAATGGCTTTTATGTAATCTCTCTCTCTCACTCAAGAAATGGTCATACTCATGACCCATTCTCAATCCAAATTAAGCTTTTCCTTAACCCAAGATAAAGCTATGCTTGAGGCCAAATTAATGGCTTTTTTCTATGCTTTTAGTTTATGTATATTAATGATTTAATCCATTATAGATTAATGATCCAATTAGAGATCATTTTAATTATTTCCTTAATGATAAGCTTTATCCCTTAGAAAAATTGAGATTTATCAGTCATAACAGCGGAGCTATGGCAAAATTTTTATAAAAATTATGCATAAAATAATTTCATTCAAAGCATAAAAAGAGGACTTCCTACCATATTCTAGGAATTATCATCCTAGATTAATTGAAATAATTTCATTATAACCATGGAGAAATTGAATTTTAATATCATGCATAAAGGATAAGTTTTTATATCAAAAGTGTTATTTTTACCATTTTTATTTCATGCATAGAAGTATGCATAATGGATAAATTTTTATATCAAAAGTGTTATTTTTACCATTTTTATTTCATGCATAGAAGTATGCATAATGGATAAATTTTTATATCAAAAGTGTTATTTTTACCATTTTTATTTTCATGCATAGAAGTATGCATAAAAGATATTCTTTTTATACTAAAAGTGTGATTTTCATCATAAAGGGATTTTATGCATAACTTAGATGCATAAGAGAAATTCTTTTATTCTAAAAGTGTAATTCCTACCAAATTGAATTTATGCATAGGAAGATGCATAAAAGATTGATTCAAAAGTGTCATTCTCATCTAAATTGAATTCATGCATAGGAAGATGCATGAAAGATTGAATTTTAATTCAAAAGTATCATTTTCATTTAAAATGAATTTATGCATAGGAAGATGCATAAAAGATTGATTTTTACTTCGAAAGTATTAATCTCCTTAAATGGAATTTATGCATAAATAAATGTGTAAAGAAATCTTACATCAAATATAAGAATTCTCTTATATTCTATAAATAGAAATGAGATGTGATAGGATGTGATAAGAGGTGTATAAGATGTGATAAGAGGTGATAAGATGCTTATGAAATAAGTTAGGAGGTGATAAGATGAATTAAGATGTGTATGGGATGAGGTAAGAAGTGTATGTGATAGGATAAGATGTATATGGGTTGTGATAGGGCGAGAATGGATGTGATATAAAAGATTAGATGTGAAGGCATATGGGGTTATATGAATGGGAATGTGAAAATGGATGTATGTATGTGGATGTGTGGATGTGGAGATGGGAGTGTGGATGTATGAATGTGAAAATGGATGTATGCATGAAGATGTATATGCATAGATGTGAATGTGGATGTAGATGTATGCATGAAGATGTATATGCATAGATGTGAATGTGGATGTAGATGTGGATGTATAGATGTGAATGTGAATGTGGATGTATGCATGAGGATGTATATGCATAGATGTGAATGTGGATGTAGATGTGGATGCATAGATGTGAATGGGAATGTGGATGTGGATGTATGTGAATGTGGATGTAGATGTGAATGTGGAATGTGGATGTGGATGTATGTATGTATGTGGATGTAGATGTGGATGTATAGATGTGAACGGGAATGTGGATGTGGATGTATAGATGTGAATGTGGATGTGGATGTGGATGTATAGATGTGAATGTGGAATGTAAATGTGGATGTATAAATGTGAATGGGAATGTGGATGTGGATGTATGTATGTATGTGGATGTGGATGTATGAAGAGGACGTGATAGTGAATGTATGCATGTGGGTGTGGATGTATGGATGTGGATATGGATGTGTATGTATGAATGTGGATACGGGATGTAGATGTATAAATGAGGATGTGAAAATGGAGGGTAAGCATGTTGATGTAGATGTATGGATGTGAATGTGGATGTGGATATGGATGTGGATGTGGATATGGATGTGAATATATGATATGTGATGTGAAGGAATCTGAAGTGAAGAGATGGAAAATGATGTGATTGGATGAGTACATATATAAATGGAATGTGGAATAAGTAATGTGGATTAATGAGGGATAATGTGAAAAAATGAGAGTTAATATAGAAACTGTATTTGTAAACTGTTGTAAATGCTGTTTGTAAATGGCTGTTTTATGTCAAGAATGCTGGGGAAGCATTTTGACCTTCTTGTGATTAAGGTCGTGGAGACCTAACTGATAAAGTTGCAACTGCTGACGGAGAGTCAATGGAGGACGTCTCGCGTAGCAAGGTCGGCCGAGGTCTTGACCAGCCTCGGTTCGATTAAAATGGTGAGCTTCCGGTACGGTGGATGAGGGACCAAGGAAGCGGCCTATGAGTGAAGCGCTAGGTCACCTGCGAAGGATCCTAGAGGGTGCTGACCATACGGTGCTCGGGCTCTGGGTCGCCTAGGATACCCACGCGTGCGTCGAGGAAGATATTGGAACAAGGAGTAAGAGTTGTTTTGTGAAAACGGGCATGGATCTGGTTGATTGACCTTGCTGGTCTTCAATGGATGAGTCCATGGCTCTTTATATGGATCTGTTGGTTGATCTTGCTGATCTTCAACGAGAGTCCATCTTGATTTTTATAAATGATTATATTGCCGAGTATTATGGGCTAGGAACTATTGAAAAGGCCCCTGTGTGGACAGGTGGTGAGCGTTCTAGTTACCAATGATGCCATAGATACTCTGATGAAGGAATGATGGGAAATTATGAATCAACTGGATAAATTGGAAGATTGTGATCAGTGGTACTATGGTTTCATTAAAGGATTGTTTTAAAGTTAGCTGATGCTAAGAAAAAGGCAATTTTCATATTGGGTGTGTAAGTGGTGTGGCTAGTTTTATGTTTGCATGAACTTCCGGCTAGGGGGCCTTGGAACTCTTTTCCTTGGTACCCGGGACAAAACATAACCAAATTCCAAATTGGATCCCATCACTACAGTGGTTGGGCGGTTGGCTAACCCATGGGATCGGATGGGGTTAGGCTGGACTGATGGATCCGTAAATCGAGATTTAAATTTTATTATTACGATAGATGAAGTAAATCTCGGATAGTAAATTGTTCTATGGATAGGAATCAACGGCTGTGCCACTTGATGGGGAAAAAAGCGTTGATCCCAATGATCCAAGTGCAAGTTTCTTCCTTGATCTGACCAAGTACCGTTAGAGGTGCAGTCGGATCGGTTTGATCAGTAATGATCTTGACTACGTTAGAGTAAAGAGTTATCCTGGTGGAATCGCCCATGCTTTCCGGGTAAGGGAAGTTTTTTCGGGTTCGGTTTTTGAAAAACCGACAGATTAGTCTCTTGTCCGGATATCCGTGGATGAGGCCCCGAGTGTGGGTCCCTGGCCCGCGCATGAAGTACTACTTCCGCTGCTAGTACCCCGAATCTGTTGCACGGTGGGAACAGGGATCATACAGTTGGTATCAGAGCATTTGGTTAATAAAGATCAACTGAGAAGACAAATATATCAAAAATTTATCAAGAAACACAAAAAGGTTGTAATTGTGTGATATAAGTCATACAATTTGATATTCAAACTAAAATTCGTAATTTGGTAATTGGGTCTTCAGATGGAAGTACCGCAATTATATAGAATCCCTGACTTGCTTGAGGCCTAGACATGATGGTATTTACCTTATAATTCTAAGGGCCGTGACTACCCGTATATACCGAGAGTATACTGCAGCTCTTTACTGACAGTATATACGAGTAAATCTAAGACTTGAAATTATAAGCATTAATGCTATCCAGAGGATGATTTCGAATGTGGTTGATATGATTTTTAATTCTGTTTGAAAATTGATGAATTGATTTGGATTCTGATTGAAAAATGATGATCCCTGAAAATTGGTTGAAATGTAATAAGATGAGCGAAACCTCAATGAGAATGAATGGGACGAGTCCCTGTGATGATATTCATAACTGGAATGATGATAATGATTTCAGCAAATCACTATGAGATTAGTGGATTGTGTTGTCAGTTTGCTACTATTAATACTTGACCGTTAGATCAAGTTAAGGGATGACAAATTGAGAACTTACTTGACTAAAATTCCCGTGGAGGAATGTTCAGAAGGAAACTTTTCGGTCTAATGGACCATTATCATGTTAAAGATATGAATGATATGATTTGAATGAATTGTTGATGAGTTCTAAGGGATATTTATCCCAGTATTCTGTTGGGTTGACCAGAATATAAGGAACCCCAGAATAAAATTGGATCTTAAGAAAAAGAGTTATCCTCTACCTTGCGAGATGAGAACATCTCGCACTTTTTTAAGTGGGGTAGAATGTAAGATTCCTCCCCAACCTTCGAGGTATATAGGAGTAAGAATCTCCCTTTTGATCTTATAATTATTCCCTCTCAAAAATAAAAGAAAGATTCTGTTATTAAAAAAAAAAGATCCTTTTCCTAGAATACTTCTCAGGAGTCCCACCTGTTTTAAGGATTCAGAACAATGAGTTCAGAAGTGAGAATCGATGTTGTGGATATCAAGGTTTTGGTCTTCATTCGAGTACAGCCCAAAAGAAGTTCTTTATCTCTTGGGAAGTGTAAGAAGTTATCTCCCAGATATTGTGGACCAAAGAAAGTAGGTGATTTAGCTTACGAACTTCTTTTATCTCCTCATCTCAAAGTTCTGAATGCCTTCTATAGAAAAATGTGCCAAACCCAAATCATGGAAAGACGGTAAAACTTCAGTGGCAAGTTACCGTTGGCTTCTAAGTTACGCTAGCTCCTTCCTTTATATAAGTCGTAACTTTTACTTGTCATTCACAGTAATCTTACTCCCATCGATCTCCTTTTCTTTCTTAATCTCCTTCATGGCTTGGCAACAAGAATTAGTTTTATCCATAATGATTCCTCACCTTCACGCAAGTGAGTCTGTGAAGAAGGATTTTATAGAACAGTATGAGCGCTCACTTTTCCCTCACTTGGGAACTTCTGTAGCTCAGACCAAATGGTGGATCTATCAAGACATAACTAGGGTAACACCCTGGGGTCAGCAACACTTTCGTAACAATGTCCGCTTAGCCATGGTTATTGAAGCTTTGGGTTTGGGTCCCCGATACTACTGCGTCATGAGATCAAGGCATCTTGGGTTTTCTGAGCGGGTCTTCTTACTGGCGTGTTTTCTTCCTCATGAGAAGATATGCCTTTACCCCATTTTTGGCTTGCCTCTCAGAGGTCCTTTTGTTAGATCACCTCATACCACTGAGATAGGTGCGGCAATAACCAACAGAATTATTCCCATAGATGAGTTACCTTATACATGCGCAGCTTGTGAGTGCTGCTTTTGTGATCATATGATGGACGGGCTTATGGAAGTGTAAAGAGTTCTTCTATCTTTACTGTATATGTTCCAAGAATGAATAAAGTTTAAATCTTGTTCTTGTCTTGAATCTTACTCTCTTTGAGACTTTTCTAATTGGTGATTAATCTTAATTAAAAAAAAATTCTCTCAGTCTCATACTTGTGCATCTTGCGAAATTACCGCCAGTTTGCGAGATGAGGACATCTCGCATTTTTCAAGTGGGAGAGAATGTAAGATTCCTCCCCAGCCTCTCGAAATGTCCAGCATCTTCTCCTGTTATCAATCCCTCTTCAGAAATATAAAAGACTTGTTCCTAACTGTTTTAACCTAGAGAGAGAAAATATTTTAGAGAGAGAATATTCAGAATTTTAATATTTTTGGATAGAAAATTATCTCATCTTATTAAAATAAGTTCCCCTGAAACAGAAATTCAAAAAGAACTTTCCAATGTGCAATTGGAATTAATTGGAAATGGGTATAAAGGACCTTAGCCTAAGGGTCTAGATTTTCAGAAATTTTTGGATTATGGTCCAATTAAGGTTCCTATGGGCCAATAGCATCAATCCATGTGTAGGGAGGAGATAAATCCAATTTGTAAAAGAAGATACCAAAAAATGAGTAAATGCTCACATAAGATGAAGAGTTGAAAATGTACAAGGTTTATTAGTAAAAAACTATGAGCAATATTAAAAATATGAGATATTTTGGGTATCCAAAAATGAGTAAATGCTCACATAAGATGAAGAGTTGAAAATGTACAAGGTTTTTTAGTAAAAAACTATGAGCAATATTAAAATGATTCCATTATGACACATATGTAAGGAAGGGGAATTCTTTAAAGGAGGTGCATATTTCACATAAGATGAAGAGTTGAAAATGTACAAGGTATATTAGTAAAAAACTATGAGCAATATTAAAATGATCCCATTATGACACATATGTAAGGAAGGGGAGTTCTTGAAAGGAGGTGCATATTTCACATAAGATGAAGAGTTGAAAATGTACAAGGTTTATTAGTTAAAAAACTATGAGCAATATTAAAAAGATTCCATTATGACACATATGTAAGGAAGGGGAGTTCTTTAAAGGAGGTGCATATTTCACATGCTTGAATGAGTTTTAAACTCATAAAAATTGAGATATTTCATCTCTCCTCTCTCCTCATTCAAGTCTAGTTCCAAAAAGTTAGCTTAACTGACCTAAAAATGGTCAAAAATTGACCAAACTGAATTGGAAAATTCTAGAATCAGTTTGTTTGGTTAAGAGCTCAATTTTTCCTATAAATAGAAGCCTCCCCCTTGTTGAAAAATGGATAGTGTTTATGCATCGTTACTCTACTCCACCTAAGCCAAGAACTGTGAATTCATTTAATAATTCACTAGTTTTTGGAGCTTCCCTCTTTCTTCAATCCCCATTAGTGGCTCCATCAACATACTTAACCAATTGATTGGTTGGGGGCCTCTACCGTGAACAAAGAATCAAGCAATTTGTAAGGTAATTAGTGAATATTGATCTTTTCTATAATTTCTCAATGTTTCTCTCTTCTCAACCCCTCTCAAGCTTGAGAAGCTTAATTGGTATGGTTTTTTAAATGCTATTGAAGTTAATTGGTGAATAGTAGTGAAGAGTTACATAATTTAATAAATGTTATTAAAGTTAATTTCCATTTATGTTTAAATTCTAATGGCTTTTATGTAATCTCTCTCTCTCACTCAAGAAATGGTCATACTCATGACCCATTCTCAATCCAAATTAAGCTTTTCCTTAACCCAAGATTAAGCTATGCTTGAGGCCAAATTAATGGCTTTTTTCTATGCTTTTAGTTTATGTATATTAATGATTTAATCCATTATAGATTAATGATCCAATTAGAGATCATTTTAATTATTTCCTTAATGATAAGCTTTATCCCTTAGAAAAATTGAGATTTATCAGTCATAACAGCGGAGCTATGGCAAAATTTTTATAAAAATTATGCATAAAATAATTTCATTCAAAGCATAAAAAGAGGACTTCCTACCATATTCTAGGAATTATCATCCTAGATTAATTGAAAGAATTTCATTATAACCATGGAGAAATTGAATTTTAATATCATGCATAAAGGATAAGTTTTTATATCAAAAGTGTTATTTTTACCATTTTTATTTCATGCATAGAAGTATGCATAATGGATAAATTTTTATATCAAAAGTGTTATTTTTACCATTTTTATTTCATGCATAGAAGTATGCATAATGGATAAATTTTTATATCAAAAGTGTTATTTTTACCATTTTTATTTTCATGCATAGAAGTATGCATAAAAGATATTCTTTTTATACTAAAAGTGTGATTTTCATCATAAAGGGATTTTATGCATAACTTAGATGCATAAGAGAAATTCTTTTATTCTAAAAGTGTAATTCCTACCAAATTGAATTTATGCATAGGAAGATGCATAAAAGATTGATTCAAAAGTGTCATTCTCATCTAAATTGAATTCATGCATAGGAAGATGCATGAAAGATTGAATTTTAATTCAAAAGTATCATTTTCATTTAAAATGAATTTATGCATAGGAAGATGCATAAAAGATTGATTTTTACTTCGAAAGTATTAATCTCCTTAAATGGAATTTATGCATAAATAAATGTGTAAAGAAATCTTACATCAAATATAAGAATTCTCTTATATTCTATAAATAGAAATGAGATGTGATAGGATGTGATAAGAGGTGTATAAGATGTGATAAGAGGTGATAAGATGCTTATGAAATAAGTTAGGAGGTGATAAGATGAATTAAGATGTGTATGGGATGAGGTAAGAAGTGTATGTGATAGGATAAGATGTATATGGGTTGTGATAGGGCGAGAATGGATGTGATGTAAAAGATTAGATGTGAAGGCATATGGGGTTATATAAATGGGAATGTGAAAATGGATGTATGTATGTGGATGTGTGGATGTGGAGATGGGAGTGTGGATGTATGAATGTGAAAATGGATGTATGCATGAAGATGTATATGCATAGATGTGAATGTGGATGTAGATGTATGCATGAAGATGTATATGCATAGATGTGAATGTGGATGTAGATGTGGATGTATAGATGTGAATGTGAATGTGGATGTATGCATGAGGATGTATATGCATAGATGTGAATGTGGATGTAGATGTGGATGCATAGATGTGAATGGGAATGTGGATGTGGATGTATGTGAATGTGGATGTAGATGTGAATGTGGAATGTGGATGTGGATGTATGTATGTATGTGGATGTAGATGTGGATGTATAGATGTGAACGGGAATGTGGATGTGGATGTATAGATGTGAATGTGGATGTGGATGTGGATGTATAGATGTGAATGTGGAATGTAAATGTGGATGTATAAATGTGAATGGGAATGTGGATGTGGATGTATGTATGTATGTGGATGTGGATGTATGAAGAGGACATGATAGTGAATGTATGCATGTGGGTGTGGATGTATGGATGTGGATATAGATGTGTATGTATGAATGTGGATACGGGATGTAGATGTATAAATGAGGATGTGAAAATGGAGGGTAAGCATGTTGATGTAGATGTATGGATGTGAATGTGGATGTGGATATGGATGTGGATGTGGATATGGATGTGAATATATGATATGTGATGTGAAGGAATCTGAAGTGAAGAGATGGAAAATGATGTGATTGGATGAGTACATATATAAATGGAATGTGGAATAAGTAATGTGGATTAATGAGGGATAATGTGGAAAAATGAGAGTTAATATAGAAACTGTATTTGTAAACTGTTGTAAATGCTGTTTGTAAATGGCTGTTTTATGTCAAGAATGCTGGGGAAGCATTTTGACCGTCTTGTGATTAAGGTCGTGGAGACCTAACTGATAAAGTTGCAACTGCTGACGGAGAGTCAATGGAGGACGTCTCGCGTAGCAAGGTCGGCCGAGGTCTTGACCAGCCTCGGTTCGATTAAAATGGTGAGCTTCCGGTACGGTGGATGAGGGACCAAGGAAGCGGCCTATGAGTGAAGCGCTAGGTCACCTGCGAAGGATCCTAGAGGGTGCTGACCATACGGTGCTCGGGCTCTGGGTCGCCTAGGATACCCACGCGTGCGTCGAGGAAGATATTGGAACAAGGAGTAAGAGTTGTTTTGTGAAAACGGGCATGGATCTGGTTGATTGACCTTGCTGGTCTTCAATGGATGAGTCCATGGCTCTTTATATGGATCTGTTGGTTGATCTTGCTGATCTTCAACGAGAGTCCATCTTGATTTTTATAAATGATTATATTGCCGAGTATTATGGGCTAGGAACTATTGAAAAGGCCCCTGTGTGGACAGGTGGTGAGCGTTCTAGTTACCAATGATGCCATAGATACTCTGATGAAGGAATGATGGGAAATTATGAATCAACTGGATAAATTGGAAGATTGTGATCAGTGGTACTATGGTTTCATTAAAGGATTGTTTTAAAGTTAGCTGATGCTAAGAAAAAGGCAATTTTCATATTGGGTGTGTAAGTGGTGTGGCTAGTTTTATGTTTGCATGAACTTCCGGCTAGGGGGCCTTGAAACTCTTTTCCTTGGTACCCGGGACAAAACATAACCAAATTCCAAATTGGATCCCATCACTATAGTGGTTGGGCGGTTGGCTAACCCATGGGATCGGATGGGGTTAGGCTGGACTGATGGATCCGTAAATCGAGATTTAAATTTTATTATTACGATAGATGAAGTAAATCTCGGATAGTAAATTGTTCTATGGATAGGAATCAACGGCTGTGCCTCTTGATGGGGAAAAAAGCGTTGATCCCAATGATCCAAGTGCAAGTTTCTTCCTTGATCTGACCGAGTACCGTTAGAGGTGCAGTCGGATCGGTTTGATCAGTAATGATCTTGACTACGTTAGAGTAAAGAGTTATCCTGGTGGAATCGCCCATGCTTTCCGGGTAAGGGAAGTTTTTTCGGGTTCGGTTTTTGAAAAACCGACGAATTAGTCTCTTGTCCGGATATCCGTGGATGAGGCCCCGAGTGTGGGTCCCTGCCCCGCGCATGAAGTGCTACTTCCGCTGCTAGTACCCCGAATCTGTTGCACGGTGGGAACAGGGATCATACAGTTGGTATCAGAGCATTTGGTTAATAAAGATCAACTAAGAAGACAAATATATCAAAAATTTATCAAGAAACACAAAAAGGTTGTAATTGTGTGATATAAGTCATACAATTTGATATTCAAACTAAAATTCGTAATTTGGTAATTGGGTCTTCAGATGGAAGTACCGCAATTATATAGAATCCCTGACTTGCTTGAGGCCTAGACATGATGGTATTTACCTTATAATTCCAAGGGCCGTGACTACCCGTATATACTGAGAGTATACTGTAGCTCTTTACTGACAGTATATACGAGTAAATCTAAGACTTGAAATTATAAGCATTAATGCTATCCAGAGGATGATTTCGAATGTGGTTGATATGATTTTTAATTCTGTTTGAAAATTGATGAATTGATTTGGATTCTGATTGAAAAATGATGATCCCTGAAAATTGGTTGAAATGTAATAAGATGAGCGAAACCTCAATGAGAATGAATGGGACGAGTCCCTGTGATGATATTCATAACTGGAATGATGATAATGATTTCAGCAAATCACTATGAGATTAGTGGATTGTGTTGTCAGTTTGCTACTATTAATACTTGACCGTTAGATCAAGTTAAGCGATGACAAATTGAGAACTTACTTGACTAAAATTCCCGTGGAGGAATGTTCAGAAGGAAATTTTTCGGTCTAATGGACCATTATCATGTTAACGATATGAATGATATGATTTGAATGAATTGTTGATGAGTTCTAAGGGATATTTATCCCAGTATTCTGTTGGGTTGACCAGAATATAAGGAACCCTAGAATAAAATTGGATCTTAAGAAAAAGAGTTATCCTCTACCTTGCGAGATGAGAACATCTCGCACTTTTTTAAGTGGGGTAGAATGTAAGATTCCTCCCCAACCTTCGAGGTATATAGGAGTAAGAATCTCCCTTTTGATCTTATAATTATTCCCTCTCAAAAATAAAAGAAAGATTCTGTTATTAAAAAAAAAAGATCCTTTTCCTAGAATACTTCTCAGGAGTCCCACCTGTTTTAAGGATTCAGAACAATGAGTTCAGAAGTGAGAATCGATGTTGTGGATATCAAGGTTTTGGTCTTCATTCGAGTACAGCCCAAAAGAAGTTCTTTATCTCTTGGGAAGTATAAGAAGTTATCTCCCAGATATTGTGGACCAAAGAAAGTAGGTGATTTAGCTTACGAACTTCTTTTATCTCCTCATCTCAAAGTTCTGAATGCCTTCTATAGAAAAATGTGCCAAACCCAAATCATGGAAAGACGGTAAAACTTCAGTGGCAAGTTACCGTTGGCTTCTAAGTTACGCTAGCTCCTTCCTTTATATAAGTCATAACTTTTACTTGTCATTCACAGTAATCTTACTCCCATCGATTTCCTTTTCTTTCTTAATCTCCTTCATGGCTTAGCAACAAGAATTAGTTTTATCCATAATGATTCCTCACCTTCACGCAAGTGAGTCTGTGAAGAAGGATTTTATAGAACAGTATGAGCGCTCACTTTTCCCTCACTTGGGAACTTCTGTAGCTCAGACCAAATGGCGGACCTATCAAGACATAAGTAGGGTAACACCCTGGGGTCAGCAACACTTTCGTAACAATGTCCGCTTAGCCATGGTTATTGAAGCTTTGGGTTTGGGTCCCCGATACTACTGCGTCATGAGATCAAGGCATCTTGGGTTTTCTGAGCGGGTCTTCTTACTGGCGTGTTTTCTTCTTCATGAGAAGATATGCCTTTACCCCATTTTTGGCTTGCCTCTCAGAGGTCCTTTTGTTAGATCACCTCATACCACTGAGATAGGTGCGGCAATAACCAACAGAATTATTCCCATAGATGAGTTACCTTATACATGCGCAGCTTGTGAGTGCTGCTTTTGTGATCATATGATGGACAGGCTTATGGAAGTGTAAAGAGTTCTTCTATCTTTACTGTATATGTTCCAAGAATGAATAAAGTTTAAATCTTGTTCTTGTCTTGAATCTTACTCTCTTTGAGACTTTTCTAATTGGTGATTAATCTTAATTAAAAAAAATTTCTCTCAGTCTCATACTTGTGCATCTTGCGAAATTACCCCCAGTTTGCGAGATGAGGGCATCTCGCATTTTTCAAGTAGGAGAGAATGTAAGATTCCTCCCCAGCCTCTCGAAATGTCCAGCATCTTCTCCTGTTATCAATCCCTCTTCAGAAATATAAAAGACTTATTCCTAACTGTTTTAACCTAGAGAGAGAAAATATTTTAGAGAGAGAATATTCAGAATTTTAATATTTTTGGATAGAAAATTATCTCATCTTATTAAAATAAGTTCCCCTGAAACAGAAATTCAAAAAGAACTTTCCAATGTGCAATTGGAATGAATTGGAAATGAGTATAAAGGACCTTAGCCTAAGGGTCTAGATTTTCAGAAATTTTTAGATTATGGTCCAATTAAGGTTCCTATGGGCCAATAGCATCAATCCATGTGTAGGGAGGAGATAAATCCAATTTGTAAAAGAAGATACCCAAAAATGAGTAAATGCTCACATAAGGTGAAGAGTTGAAAATGTACAAGGTTTATTAGTAAAAAACTATGAGCAATATTAAAAATATGAGATATTTTGGGTATCCAAAAATGAGTAAATGCTCACATAAGATGAAGAGTTGAAAATGTACAAGGTTTATTAGTAAAAAACTATGAGCAATATTAAAATGATTCCATTATGACACATATGTAAGGAAGGGGAATTCTTTAAAGGAGGTTCATATTTTACATAAGATGAAGAGTTGAAAATGTACAAGGTATATTAGTAAAAAACTATGAGCAATATTAAAATGATCCCATTATGACACATATGTAAGGAAGGGGAGTTCTTGAAAGGAGGTGCATATTTCACATAAGATGAAGAGTTGAAAATGTACAAGGTTTATTAGTTAAAAAACTATGAGCAATATTAAAAAGATTCCATTATGACACATATGTAAGGAAGGGGAGTTCTTTAAAGGAGGTGCATATTTCACATGCTTGAATGAGTTTTAAACTCATAAAAATTGAGATATTTCATCTCTCCTCTCTCCTCATTCAAGTCTAGTTCCAAAAAGTTAGCTTAACTGACCTAAAAATGGTCAAAAATTGACCAAACTGAATTGGAAAATTCTAGAATCAGTTTGTTTGGTTAAGAGCTCAATTTTTCCTATAAATAGAAGCCTCCCCCTTGTTGAAAAATGGATAGTGTTTATGCATCGTTACTCTACTCCACCTAAGCCAAGAACTGTGAATTTATTTAATAATTCACTAGTTTTTGGAGCTTCCCTCTTTCTTCAATCCCCATTAGTGGCTCCATCAACATACTTAACCAATTGATTGGTTGGGGGCCTCTACCGTGAACAAAGAATCAAGCAATTTGTAAGGTAATTAGTGAATATTGATCTTTTCTATAATTTCTCAATGTTTCTCTCTTCTCAATCCCTCTCAAGCTTGAGAAGCTTAATTGGTATGGTTTTTTAAATGCTATTGAAGTTAATTGGTGAATAGTAGTGAAGAGTTACATAATTTAATAAATGTTATTAAAGTTAATTTCCATTTATGTTTAAATTCTAATGGCTTTTATGTAATCTCTCTCTCTCACTCAAGAAATGGTCATACTCATGACCCATTCTCAATCCAAATTAAGCTTTTCCTTAACCCAAGATTAAGCTATGCTTGAGACCAAATTAATGGCTTTTTTCTATGCTTTTAGTTTATGTATATTAATGATTCAATCCATTATAGATTAATGATCCAATTAGAGATCATTTTAATTATTTCCTTAATGATAAGCTTTATCCCTTGGAAAAATTGAGATTTATCAGTCATAGCAGCGGAGCTATGGCAAAATTTTTATAAAAATTATGCATAAAATAATTTCATTCAAAGCATAAAAAGAGGACTTCTTACCATATTCTAGGAATTATCATCCTAGATTAATTGAAAGAATTTCATTATAACCATGGAGAAATTGAATTTTAATATCATGCATAAAGGATAAGTTTTTATATCAAAAGTGTTATTTTTACCACTTTTATTTCATGCATAGATGTATGCATAATGGATAAATTTTTATATCAAAAGTGTTATTTTTACCATTTTTATTTCATGCATAGAAGTATGCATAATGGATAAATTTTTATATCAAAAGTGTTATTTTTACCATTTTTATTTTCATGCATAGAAGTATGCATAAAAGATATTCTTTTTATACTAAAAGTGTGATTTTCATCATAAAGGGATTTTATGCATAACTTAGATGCATAAGAGAAATTCTTTTATTCTAAAAGTGTAATTCCTACCAAATTGAATTTATGCATAGGAAGATGCATAAAAGATTGATTCAAAAGTGTCATTCTCATCTAAATTGAATTCATGCATAGGAAGATGCATGAAAGATTGAATTTTAATTCAAAAGTATCATTTTCATTTAAAATGAATTTATGCATAGGAAGATGCATAAAAGATTGATTTTTACTTCGAAAGTATTAATCTCCTTAAATGGAATTTATGCATAAATAAATGTGTAAAGAAATCTTACATCAAATATAAGAATTCTCTTATATTCTATAAATAGAAATGAGATGTGATAGGATGTGATAAGAGGTGTATAAGATGTGATAAGAGGTGATAAGATGCTTATGAAATAAGTTAGGAGGTGATAAGATGAATTAAGATGTGTATGGGATGAGGTAAGAAGTGTATGTGATAGGATAAGATGTATATGGGTTGTGATAGGGCGAGAATGGATGTGATGTAAAAGATTAGATGTGAAGGCATATGGGGTTATATGAATGGGAATGTGAAAATGGATGTATGTATGTGGATGTGTGGATGTGGAGATGGGAGTGTGGATGTATGAATGTGAAAATGGATGTATGCATGAAGATGTATATGCATAGATGTGAATGTGGATGTAGATGTATGCATGAAGATGTATATGCATAGATGTGAATGTGGATGTAGATGTGGATGTATAGATGTGAATGTGAATGTGGATGTATGCATGAGGTGTATATGCATAGATGTGAATGTGGATGTAGATGTGGATGCATAGATGTGAATGGGAATGTGGATGTGGATGTATGTGAATGTGGATGTAGATGTGAATGTGGAATGTGGATGTGGATGTATGTATGTATGTGGATGTAGATGTGGATGTATAGATGTGAACGGGAATGTGGATGTGGATGTATAGATGTGAATGTGGATGTGGATGTGGATGTATAGATGTGAATGTGGAATGTAAATGTGGATGTATAAATGTGAATGGGAATGTGGATGTGGATGTATGTATGTATGTGGATGTGGACGTATGAAGAGGACGTGATAGTGGATGTATGCATGTGGATGTGGATGTATGCATGTGGGTGTGGATGTATGGATGTGTGGATGTATGGATGTGGATATGGATGGTGTATGTATGAATGTGGATACGGGATGTAGATGTATAAATGAGGATGTGAAAATGGAGGGTAAGCATGTTGATGTAGATGTATGGATGTGAATGTGGATGTGGATATGGATGTGGATGTGGATATGGATGTGAATATATGATATGTGATGTGAAGGAATCTGAAGTGAAGAGATGGAAAATGATGTGATTGGATGAGTACATATATAAATGGAATGTGGAATAAGTAATGTGGATTAATGAGGGATAATGTGGAAAAATGAGAGTTAATATAGAAACTGTATTTGTAAACTGTTGTAAATGCTGTTTGTAAATGGCTGTTTTATGTCAAGAATGCTGGGGAAGCATTTTGACCGTCTTGTGATTAAGGTCGTGGAGACCTAACTGATAAAGTTGCAACTACTGACGGAGAGTCAATGGAGGACGTCTCGTGTAGCAAGGTCGGCCGAGGTCTTGACCAGCCTCGGTTCGATTAAAATGGTGAGCTTCCGGTACGGTGGATGAGGGACCAAGGAAGCGGCCTATGAGTGAAGCGCTAGGTCACCTGCGAAGGATCCTAGAGGGTGCTGACCATACGGTGCTCGGGCTCTGGGTCGCCTAGGATACCCACGCGTGCGTCGAGGAAGATATTGGAACAAGGAGTAAGAGTTGTTTTGTGAAAACGGGCATGGATCTGGTTGATTGACCTTGCTGGTCTTCAATGGATGAGTCCATGGCTCTTTATATGGATCTGTTGGTTGATCTTGCTGATCTTCAACGAGAGTCCATCTTGATTTTTATAAATGATTATATTGCCGAGTATTATGGGCTAGGAACTATTGAAAAGGCCCCTGTGTGGACAGGTGGTGAGCGTTCTAGTTACCAATGATGCCATAGATACTCTGATGAAGGAATGATGGGAAATTATGAATCAACTGGATAAATTGGAAGATTGTGATCAGTGGTACTATGGTTTCATTAAAGGATTGTTTTAAAGTTAGCTGATGCTAAGAAAAAGGCAATTTTCATATTGGGTGTGTAAGTGGTGTGGCTAGTTTTATGTTTGCATGAACTTCCGGCTAGGGGGCCTTGGAACTCTTTTCCTTGGTACCCGGGACAAAACATAACCAAATTCCAAATTGGATCCCATCACTACAGTGGTTGGGCGGTTGGCTAACCCATGGGATCGGATGGGGTTAGGCTGGACTGATGGATCCATAAATCGAGATTTAAATTTTATTATTACGATAGATGAAGTAAATCTCGGATAGTAAATTGTTCTATGGATAGGAATCAACGGCTGTGCCTCTTGATGGGGAAAAAAGCGTTGATCCCAATGATCCAAGTGCAAGTTTCTTCCTTGATCTGACCAAGTACCGTTAGAGGTGCAGTCGGATCGGTTTGATCAGTAATGATCTTGACTACGTTAGAGTAAAGAGTTATCCTGGTGGAATCGCCCATGCTTTCCGGGTAAGGGAAGTTTTTTCGGGTTCGGTTTTTGAAAAACCGACGGATTAGTCTCTTGTCCGGATATCCGTGGATGAGGCCCCGAGTGTGGGTCCCTGCCCCGCGCATGAAGTGCTACTTCCGCTGCTAGTACCCCGAATCTGTTGCACGGTGGGAACAGGGATCTTATAGCAATAGCCATGTTTTGGAAAATTATGGTGCAGCTAATGAAGAGCGGGTGGCAGCTCTAAAGGGTGCAGCTAATGAAGAGCGGGTGCAGCTAATGAAGAGCGGGTGGCAGCTCTAAAGGGTGTGATGACGATGGCAAAAGGGCAGCTCTTGCATTCGTTTTGGAAAGTCGTGGGCACCATAGTTAAAGGTGAAGCATGAGGGATTGCGAAGACCCTCTTGGAATCGTGGGCGTAATGCATTAAGGCCACCATTTGTAATGCTGTCGTGGCCATCCTCTAGGCTTTTCGAGACACCAACGTGTATGGAAGTGTTGACTTTCAGGTTTTAGGCCGCCTACTATTCGGATGGTAGCTTCGCGACGTGGAGAGAGCCCGCCGCTGGATGCTGGATAGAAAAAAGGGTTGCGTTGGTTTGCGGGGCTGCAGAGAAGGCTGGTTGCGGCCACTGTAGCTGCAAAAAATAAGGACGGGGTTGGCGAGCGGGCTAGAGAGCCACCTAGGAGGTGCTGTTGCTGATGGGCTAGCAAAGGCTAGTAGCAAAGAAGAGGAGGGCACGAAGTCGCCAAAAACTGCAGCAGCGAAGCCAGGGTCGCCAGGAGAAGACAGCGAAGGAGGTGACGCCCACTACAAGAAAAGAAGGGAGGTGGTGCCGACGTGTGGAGAGAGCCGCTTTTGGAAACGGTGATTGTTTGAGAGGGCCGCCTGGGGCTGTTCTTTGGTCGCCCGGTAGTGGTTGGTAGCACAGGAGATGGTCACCATGTTTAGATGCAGCTGATTGAGAACGTGTGGATCGTATGTAGGTAGCAGGCAGCAAAACGTAGAGAAGGGGAGGCAGATGTTAACTATGGTGAAGCGGTGAAGAGGAAGGTGAAAAGCACGTCGACTGGAGTAGAGAGGAGGTAGCTTTCTATTCTACCCACATCCTTGAATTGTGGTGAAAGGATTTCACGTGAAGAAGTTGTTGAGAAGTGTGTTTTTGTGTGTTTAAGCAGATGTAGTGGATCATGTGCCGATTGAGGATGTGATTTATCCATGGCAATAACAGGTCAAAATGTTGATGTGTTTGTGTGAAGAGGCTTGGTTGTCAGACGCAAGGTTGTAGTTCCAGTGGCAGTGAGGCCGTAGTTGAATTCCCTTGGCAGTAAGTCCAAGCCAGAGTGTTTGTTGTTGGTGTAGTTGAGTTTGTTTGAAGTGTGGTGAAGATGGGACAGGATTTCCCAAAGTTTTATGGTGTGGATGGTAGTGTGTATGTTTACATGTGGGAACAAGACTGTAAGTGTTGTTGGGTAATTATTTTGTCTATGGTGCCCCTGCTTTGTGCTGTATTTCTGGTGTGGGTGGTGTGGTGAATTGTGTGAGAAGTTTTCCAGCCAGTGTGCTGTGGTGCCCCAGGTTCGTGGTGTTTTCCAAGGCTGTTGGATGGACAGCTATAGAGGTAGGTGATTCCGTGTTCGGAATTTCTGACAGTGGGTAATGGGGAAGGTGGAGGATATGGGTGAGGAACATGTGGAGAAGATGTCCCCACGTCCCTCTCCTGCTCCTGTGAAGCATACCCACTCACGCCACCCTTGAAATACTGTTGACCCAAATCTTTGGGAAGGTACAAAAGTGGTCGTAGACACGGGCTAAAGCACTCCTCGTCGCTTTCCATGCTGATGCAATGTCGATGTAATATCTTGCATGCTCTAGCAAGGGTCCCAAAACCAACAAAGCAATCTAGGATTGCATCCCCTCGATCGGTGAATGTCCCGAGTAACCACCTACCATAGTAAAATCTTTCATTAGTATATATAAATGGACAATAATATAAAAGACAATGACTATATAATGATTACACTACTTGAAACGAATTGTAATGAAGTGAGTGCTCTAATTACCTTGCAAAAGGCTATGCTCGACAACATCTTAGATGGGATTCCGGTCACAGCAACATCCAATTGCTGGCAAGGTTCCATCTTATAGTTTAAGCTCTAGGAAGATATTGTCATCCACCTCGAAACCTGGACAATCTGTAGATACCTCACCTCCCCACTTGTCATACTTTGGACGACTGGAAGTACTCTAATTAGGGTGAGAAAAGATTCTTACCTCTTCTTTTCCATCTTCTGACATGACATACAAGTATCACGGGAAGTGCAAGAACAAAGTCGAGCGTAATGTGAAGTTTCAAGTCTGTGCCTCTTGCACAATAATCCCTAAGTGCTCCGCACAATAATCCCTAAGTGCTCCGCACATAGAGTACAAACCATAGTGCCGTTGGCATGTATGAACTCTGTAGCAAGTATAAAAGCTGACTCCACAAATACTTCCCTAAATAGATTCCATATCAGGGAACCAAAACCTTGGTTTTGTAGAGCACTAGATTTGTTGGAAAATCAGCCCACACTAAGTGTAGGTCTCCATGGCTATCAACAAACGCATCCATGCTTCCCCACCTCCTTTTAGTGATCCCGTGAATTGTTGTAATATTGCAATCCTGGAACAACAAAGCATATAAGTGGACTTCAAACTATATAACGATGATGAATGGAGAGAGTCATTGGCAACGGGTTAGAGATCATACCTGTGTTTTCGCTTTTCCAATAGTGTGAGACGAAGGTGATCAATGTTGGAGTTGAGAACTAAGTGGAGAGGGTCCACCACTTTATGAATGGAAGTCTTCATTTAGAGACAAGACCAATCACATGTTATTATTGTTATTAAAAAAATGAACTAATATTAAAATCCAAACATGTTAAGTTCACTTATTGGATCCCAACAGGTCTACGTTTTCTTCTTTTGAACTCTCTGACCCTTGCTCTTTGCTCTCACCATGTGGGATCACTTGCTCATCACCTCGTGCGTATGACTCATGCTCATCATCCTCATAGTCACTATCCTCATAGTCCACTTTGGTTGTGACCTCTTTTTGAGCATTTCTGTCATGGTCATGGATGATGAAGGTACATGTTCATTTGGCTTGTTGCCCTTGTCCTTGGGTCGCTCCTCGTTTGTTGATTTCTTGTGGGGGCCGATTGCTGCTTGGTGACAGTCTTCTTGCCCTTCTTCTCTCCTGCATTTAACCAACATAGCAACTTTAAACTCCCAAAAAACAAACTTCGTAGTTCATACAAATGTGCTACCCTACACAATGAAACTTTCTCTAAAATTGCTGAGCCTCCTCTAGAGGAAACACCCCATTGGGGTAGTCTATCCACCATGGGCACAATATCCAAGTGTCCTTTCCTTGTAGCGTCGATCCACTCCTCGGAGTACAATCCCATCTCCTTTGTCCCGGATTGCACCCATGCGTCTGAAGGGTGCTCAGGAATATACATCCGCTTACACACACAACTTCTCCACCACCTAATATATATCCGATTACACACAACATCTCCACCACCTAATACAGAAACATTATAATTATCTAACAAAACGATAAAATAACAATAACAAATTCTCCACCAATGGAATGGACTCTTGTCTAGCAAAACCTTGAGAGACAATGAACGCTGCCATTATGTGCTCTCTTACATTCTTTTAATTAACCCTTCAATGGAATCCTCATTCGTACGAATTGCCGGGTTTGCAAAGGAGGTGACAAAGAGGCACTCTAGAAAGGCGATGATGATCCACTTGGCCGAAACTCTCCTTTACAAACTCCTCTTTGTAACATTACTAGTGGTAACACGATTGTTGGTGGGCATTGCAGGAGTAAGCCTCACACCCAACTGCAATCCAGATGTATTGGTTACCTCTCGCTTGTGATGTGGCAACTTGTGACATGTCCACATCCTGCGATACTGCGATCTTGTCTGGATTTTCGGCGAAGCCCTTGGATTGTAAGCGTGTTCGGGGGAGACATTTTCTTTGGGGACATGGAGGTTTGAGAACGAGAGAGAGAGAGAGAGAGAGAGAGAGAGAGAGAGAGAGAGAGAGAGAGAGAGAGAGAGAGAGAGAGAGAGAGAGAGAGATGGAGGCATTGAGGGATATTCAAATGAGGGACAGAGAGAGGCATTGAGGGAGAGGGAGTGTGAGGGTAATTGAGGGAGAGGGTTTAGGGTTTAAGGCATTGAGGTGTGTGAGGGGTGTTGAGGGAGAGAGGGGCGTTGAGGGACAGAGGCGTTGTGAGGTGTGTGAGGGGCTTTGGGGGAGATAGGACATGTGAGAGGAGCTGTCGAGGGGGAGAGGGCACATGTGAGGAGGAGGGTGCTTGTGAGGGGGGTTTCACTGTCTAATGGCTTAAGAAGTCATTAGACAGCAAAAGCCACCATGGCATGCGCCGTGTGCATGCGCTGCCCCACGTGTAATGTCGGAGCTCGGGTATTACACATGGCAGAAACCACGTGGACTGCATTGTACACGTGGACTGCATTGTACACGTGGCCATGTAATGTGTACAATGCAGTCCACGTGTGCCCACACGCGCGCGCGCGCGCACACACACACACACACATGTATATATGTATGTGCATATATACATTAGCACCAACCAATGAAGGGGTTCAAGCTTTTCATTTTGCAAGGGTCTGCTGTACGACAGAATCCTCGAGACGACGTCTCCCAACTAGTGCAATCACTTTTTTTATCATCGAATTTCCACATTGTTGAACTAATGTTATACAGTGAGTTGCAAGAATTCCATGATATGCAAAGGGGAGTTTGCATAAGCCGTGATATTCTTGAAACCTTAAATCACTTAGCTGACTTTTGTTATGCATGTGTAAAAGAAATAAATAGAAAGAGGTTAAATTTCATAACCTTATGACTTTAAACATAATTCCTATTTAGAAGAACCCACCTAATAACTTTGCTAGATGGTCAAGCATTTATCTCTACGGTTTTCTCCATCAAGATGTCCATTATCTATCTATCAATGAGTGGTGAACATGTACATTGTAGATTCTTATGGAAGCTTCTTATATATATATAAGGAAGTATATGTATATGTATAATCATATATATATATATATGTATATATACCTTTACTTATATATATTCCCTTTCAAAACAGATAGGACCACTGGTGAAAAAGCAAAATCCATTACCAGTCAAAATCTATTATTTAAAAATCATGCAAGTTTATCATCTCGAGATTTGAAAATCATGCAAGTTTATCATCTCGAGATTTGAAAATCATGCACTATGTATGTATGTATGTATGTATATATATATATATAAAACCACAGAATTTGATTTTTTTAGAATTAATATTATTTCAAAAATAATAATTACTTTAAAATCGTCAAATAAAAAATGGCCAACTTATTTAAGGGTGTTAATCACCATTCATTTCGTGTGTACTTGTTGGTACCTATTGTGTCATTCTTTTTTGTTCTTGTGTACTTATTTTTGTTCCTCTTTTACAATGAGCTACACAATCTCCTTTCCATCTTCTAAGAAAAATCTATGTTTCAACAATGGTCGAGTTCTCGTGAGTGCAAAGTTCTTACAAGAATAAGTAGCTCCCTTGTCATTCTATAGATTGCAAGTAATAGTAAATATTGGGTCCCAAGAGTTGCTTGTCCCTCTAGAGCCAACCTCTAATCATGAGGGGGAGTAGTTCTATATACTTTAGGACTCTCTTTCGGCCAATTACTTTTCAATAATTGATGCTTCGTCGAACTCAAACCCATAACCAATAGCCATCTTAGATAGCTCGCCCAGAGGACTTCCAACTCAGTCTGAATGTGATAGATTTATGTAGCCCCTTACAAGATAACAACAAAACCAGTGCATCAACCTCATCCACTGTTTGCAAGAGGAGATGGTAAGAGAATTTTAGAATACCTTTGGAGCATGAATAAAGGAAACACATTGGTAAAGATTTTGTTGAATGTCAAAGAGTTTATCAAGGCCGTGGAGATTCCTAGGCAATATAATGGTGATATTGCATTTGAGTTTCCACCAACCATCAAGACACATGTAGCAATGGACTCCATGGATTATAAGTATGATTCCCACTCATAGTCAAAGCTGCAAACCTCTAACATTGCCTTCCCTGGAGTGTGTCGTCGGAGAAGCCATTGCCTAGGTAGTTTGAAGTGTGTGAATGAGCTTTGCCCACACTTAAAGAAATACATGGTTTCAAATACATCACATTTTACTAGAAGCATACTAAAGGCACCGACCCCCACTGGAGAGGAGTGTAACAATACGTTTGGAAAGCTCCTTTGCCATTACTGTTCAGTGCTAGCAATGTGCATCGCTACATGCAATTTCTACATCTATTATGTGATGCCCTCCAACGAGACGATGAGTCGATTAATAATACACACCGGTTTCTATCAACATAATGTAGTATCGATAGGCACATCAAAGGCATTAACTGAAAGGATAAAGCAAATAGTATCGAGGGTGTTAGGATTAGATGGCAATGCTAGGGCAAGAAAGGTACAAATATGTGTGACAAAAGAAATCGTGATGGTTGTGCTAGTGCAAGAATGTGGTTCCTCACATTTCATTGGGGAACAAGAGTTCATCAACATTGCAGAGGAGATGGGACCACTGGTGGAAGACAACTGGTAAGCTAATTTGGTTGCTTAGTTATGTTTTTATAAAAGAGTTATTAAAATCTACATAAGTAAAGTGTGAAACTCGAACAATTTGATTTTTAGGTTTTGGTGGTCATCCAGCCCGGACACGGGCCTTCTAAGGAGAGATTTGGCTTAGATGCACTTCTGAAGTTGAAATGAGAGTGCACTTACAACTTTTTTCATAGAAGAAGGTTCCCAGGACAAGGGTCCTTAGGTGAGAAGTGCTTTGTTTTCAAGGTGTTCACCATTGGAGCTGCTGCTTTAGGGTTGGATTTGGTGAATTGAATGTGACGGACCGGCCCTGGGGACCTACGACATGCATGGATACAATTCGACCACACCCGACGAACATCAAATTGGGTAACCATGGCTTGTCATGTTTATGATTCAAGGTAGCATATTACGAATGTAGAGCATAAAAGTAGTCAAAGGTGGTCAAGTGTGCTACATCATAAATGACTGGAGTTTTCATGTAACATGTAGGATCTTCTAACAATTACAAAATGTGAAATAAAAGAGGAGGATATGGAAGCC
>NC_141068.1:18623156-18645656 GCF_041138505.1 Cibotium barometz | reverse complement strand
CCCATCTAAAATTCCATTTTCCCTTCCTCCCTTCTATTGCCCATCATGTAGGCTAGCTGTGGCTCTCTGTCCATGTGCAGTGCTGGCGACCACCTATCCTAACACCCATTGTATGCACCCCTTCTTTTGTTGTCTCCTTCTCATCTTTTGTTCCCCTGCACCCTATTCTATGCGCCCCCTCCCCCCCCACCGTTTCAATATACCCTTTCAAAATAAGGGTGTGCCTTCCTCCAAGGATATCTCTCTTTCCCTTTCTAAACTAGCCTTTTTCTAAATTATGGGTATGCCCATCTAAAGTTCCCTTTTCCCTTCCTCCCTTCTATTGCCCATCGTGTAGCCTCTCCCCACTCTATCTCTATATATATTACAAGGGGACTTTTTGATTTCACATGGCACGTTTTTTTGCCTAACTAGGAGTCCATGTGGACGACTGCATGCCGTGTGCCGCTTCGTTGTTGTAGGGCTGCTTCTTTTCTTTCTCACAGGTTGCAGGGTCAGCTAGGTTGCAAGTTGCATGTTTGGGGTGTGTGTGTGTGTTAGAGAGAAAGAGAGATAAATAATTTAGTTATTCGAATAGGATGTTTCCTGAGTTGCACAACATTATTAGTCATTGTAATGTCTATGGACCATACGGGGAACTAAATATGCGCTCTCCTCACATGATTACTCAAAGTTTTTCGAGACTACTAGTGTCGATGACAATGGATATCCCACTTACATGTAGAGAGACGATGGCAGTTTCATCCAGGTAAGGATCATTGGTGGACAATTGATGGGTTGTTCCATATAACCCTTTTCTCGCTATATGAGGTACAAAGCCCATATTAACATAGAAGTATGCTCTACCATTATAGCCGTAAAGTATTTGTATAAGTATGTATACAAAGGACATGATAGAGCTACTATAGAGTTTCAAGACACACATAGGGTTATTAATGAGGTTAGCAAATAGCTTCCTATATGTTGATTTCCCTTGCAAGTGGGTGTGGAATTCAGCTCTTTGATCATGGAATAAAAGGAAAAGGAAAAATATGATTGGACGCATGTATAATGTTAGTCTAGTGCAGGTGAGCAATATTTCTTACGCATGTTACTTACAGTGTGTGCAAAGGCTATTATAAATGTTTTGAGGATTTACAAACATTGAATGGACATTTGTATCCCTATTTTAAGGCTGTATGTGAAGCCAAAGAAATGCTGGAGAGCGATGAGGAGTGGTATATGTGTCTCCAAGAAGCTACATTTCAGAAAACAAGATTCTAACTATGTCAATTATTTGTCATTATAATGGTTTTTTATGAGCCTATATACTCTAGACATCTTTGGAATAAATTCTCCACCGAACTTTCAGATGATTTTTTCCATTCCTTGTAGTAGAGAGGGTGTGACAATGTTGGTGTTTGTTATTTCATAGCAAATAATCAAGCTCTGTTGTAATGCAAGACCTCTTACAAATAGTACAAAAAGCGGCTACATGATTTTGAAGAGTTACCTATTCCTGATAGATCAAGTGTTGCCACTATCAACAATGGTTTGTTGATGGAAGAGATGATGTTTGATTCTGTTCAACAGGCTGATTTGTTCGTTTCCATGAAAAAGAGTCTAAATAGTTGTCAATCAAGAGCATTTGATGCTATCCTTGAGGCTGTTTCTTTGAACCAAGATGGTGTATTTTTCCCTGATGGACCAGGTGGATCAGGCAAAACATATCTTTATAATGCCTTGATGTCTCGATCATATGGAGAGAATCAAGTTACATTGGCATGTGCATCATTTGGAATAGCTGCATTGTTACTTTCAAATGGTCATACAACGCACTCACGTTTCAAAATCCCATTGGTGCTCAATGCTTCTAGCACATGTGGTATCAAAGCTAATAGTAGCTAATTGGCTGAGGTGTTGAAGCTTGCAAGGTTAATAATTTGGGACGAGGCTCCAATGATGCATTGACATTGAAACACATTATGCAAAGTGATACAGTCAGTGTTTGGTGGGAAAGTTATGCTCTTTGGTGGTGTCTTCAGGGAAAATCTTACCGGTTGTGACAAAGGGATCGTGTGAGGATATTGTTAATGCAACGTTATGCCGGTCACATATTTGGAGATATGTGAATGTTTTAAAGCTCACCCAAAACATGCGGGTTAAACAGAGTGCTTATGATTGTACATAACAAGAATTTTTCAAATAGACATTACAAATTGGAGATGGCTCTATAGGCCATCTAAATAATCAAGGCAGAGTGTGGTACAATTCCACCCACGAATGTTGATCCTCCACCATGGGACTTCCATTTTGCGTTTGGTAGAATGGGTATACAAAGATCTTCAGAGAGTGAAGAATTATGCATGCTTCTTCAAAGACCATGCTATTCTTGCACCACAAAATCTAGAGGTTGATGAGGTCAATGAACTAGCCTTGAGTGCATTGCTCAGTGTTGAAAGAGAATACCTCAAGGCAGATTCGATTGTTTCTTCCTAGAATGATGTAATATTGTATCCAATTTAGTACTTGAACAGTTTGAACTTGGGTGGTGGTTACCGTCCTCACCGCTTGCTTCTAAAGATTAATGCTCCTATCATGCTGCTCCGTAATTTGGATCCTCGACGGGGACTTTGTAATGGTACCAGATTGATATGCAAGCAATTTCACTCAAAGTGATAGAAGTAGAAATCATTATAGGTACAAACATTGGAGACAAGGTCTTTATTCCCAAGATAACATCCATACCTACTATGCTTCAATTGCCTTTTGACATGAGAAGGAGACAATTTCATGTAAGGTTAGCGTTTGGTATGTCAATAAATAAGTCATAAGGACAAACATTGAGTGTATTATTGGGACTTTTTCTAGCCACACAAGTATTCACACATGGACAATTGTACGTTGCTATGTCACATGTTAGATCATTTGATGCAGTGAAAGTGTGTGTAAAACATACTGTGGAACATGAAAGCAGCATACAAGGTTCAAAGGAAGTCTTCTCACAACCAATGTTGTCTACAAGGAGGTTTTCCAAATGGCATGCATCAGAATGTAAATATAATTTATGCCTAAAAGGTAAAGAACGAGCTATTGACAGTAGCTTACAAATGATAGAGACTACATTCATAGATGTCTGTGTATCAATGAAGTAAGAATTTGAAAAGAGAATGTTTACAAAGATGTGACATGTGCAATCTATGTTGTCTTTCTGTGCAATCTTTCACATTGATGCTACTCTTTTTGGTAATATTGAATTTATTTGTATAAATCTACTTGCATTGAGCTAAAGCTACCATGTAGATCCACAAAAGGGAGTGCCCCATCATTGCTTAAGAGGTGGTTCAAATTATTGAGATGGCTGAAGGGGCTCGGTGAGTTCCTATTTGTTTTTTTAACATTTGGATAAGCAAACGTTTTCTTTTGACTTGCTTTTATATATAGTGGTATTATTTATTTTTCTTGCTTGGCACAAAATATTGAACACACACACACACACACACACACACACACACACACACACACACACAGACCTTAAAGTGTTATGTAAATGATTAGTGTAGTGAGTGTTATATTTGATATCACAGGTATATTGCTTAGGATGGATGTGGCAAGGAGATCATTTTCATTTGTTTATAGTGATGGACAAGATATCGAAGGTAATATTTTTCGATGGTTGCTATAATATAGGTATTATTGTTTTCCATAATCTATTTAATATTCATGGCTCAATTGTAGACCCTCCATTTTGGGATGGATAAGCAACATCTCTAATTATCAAACTGTTAGAGAGCACCGGTGTTTTATGGTATATATAGAAACTTGCTTTTAATGTAGCTTTTGTATTTTATTTGATAAATTTATATTGCTATTGATAGATTTTTTTGCAACAACAGGGAATATCTTTATTTTTTAGAACCCAGATTATTGCTAGGTTCGTATGGTTGAGACACTTACAAACGAGAGCTTTGGGCTCCTTGGAATTTACAATCTAAGATTGCAAAAGATCACGGATCAACTTCATGTACATGTAATGTTTGTGGACTATGAAAAGCCTGATAGGTTAGATTTTTGGTGCATAGGCACTGGACAATACATAATTTTTCAATTTGCTGTCTACAAGCTTGTTCAAACCCCATTCGCCTCAAATATTGATCAACCAAATGAGTTTTGTAAGGTTTTGTCCTTTTCCTGCTTTTTTTATTCGAAAATTATATCTTGCAATAGCTAATGTTTTTATCTTAAATTTATTTTATCAGATGGAGGCGGAGTATAGGCTTCCAAGGAGAGATTATCCAGTTGTCCGAAGATTGTTTTAAAGCTTTGTTTAGGTGTGTTAAGATTGTCAACATTATATTGGGTTGGAATGCTAGATGTATATTTATGCCAAGTTTGATGCTTTATTCAAAGAAATGTAAGTGCTTTAGGAGCTTCTACATGGATATATATGGCAAGCATGGTGTGTTTATATATAGGTTGGCAAGTTGAGGACCATGAGGCCCATCAAGGGCTTCAAATATAAGGCTTATCTCTACTCACCCTCTGAGGACGAGCATTTTTTTAAGGAATTGTCTGGAATTAGAAAGTGCAATACAACACACACACACACACCCATGCTTACCATCGCTTGCGCAATGAGGGCTTGAACCCGTGACCTTGGGACTCTTGGGCAGCACCTCTCTCCACTGCACTAATTTGCAAAACCGACAAGGATGAGCCCTTCATTTTTATACACACAAGAATACTCTTGCCCATCAGGGGGATGAGACAAGCCACTAGTGTATATTATAGGGGGACTTTTTGCTTCCACGTGGAACATTTTTTTGTGTGACTCTACGAGTCCATGTGGATGACTGCATGCTGCGCTGCTTCGTTGAAGGGCCGCCTCTATTCTCTTCTCTTACACTTGCACGGCCGCCTCTATTCTTTCTTGCAGGTTGCAGGTTACAAAGTCAGCCAGGTTGCAGGTTGCATCTCTTACACTTGTAGGGCCACCTCTATTCTTTCTCGCGGGTTGCAAGCTGCAGGGTTAGCCAGGTTGCAGGGTGAGTTGCCTTCATTAATGTGGCGAGGGAAATTCGAATATGGTTTAGCATGTCTCATGCAGCGGCTAGTTTCGCTTTTGTATTTCGAGTGAGCTCCCCTCCTCTGCATGCAACGAGCATCCTTCATTTCATGTGACTCTCCTCCCGTGTTCCCTATACTAGTGAGGCATCTCTCTCTCTCTCTCTCTCTCTCTCTATTTCTAACTCATGTTTGTTTGTTGTTGTGCAAGGTACTGGAGACTCTATCTCCACTTGACGTGCTCCCCTCCTCTATTTATAGTTAGCCCTCTTGAGACGGCCTGTCAACTCGATGTACATCCCCGCTTTTGGTCTAGTGGGTGGCCTCTCTATTTTGCTGATTGGCATTGTCATTCCTTTCTTTGGCCGCATCGTTCTCATTGCTCATACAGACGATTTTCTCTCTCCACGTCATGATCACTGCTCATGCAGACACTTTTCTTTCTCTGGGTGTCGTGCTCATTGGTCATGCAAGCGATGGGAAAGGAGAGAGAGAGAGAGAGAGAGAGAGAGAGAGAGAGAGAGAGAGAGAGAGAGAGAGAGAGAGAGACGTCTGCGAAAGGCTAAAGTGGCCTATGAGACCAAAACATAGTACATAGCTGATGGTGTCTCACCAAAAGTAAGAGAAAAAGGACTAAAAAATTTCTAAAACAGTCCTAAATAGCTATGAAAGGAAAATACTCCTACTGAGGTACAACAAAAGTGTATAATATCTACAATTAGCATAAGACTGGTGTAATTTGCTCGTCTCAGTATCTCTCTCATATGGGGTGCTATAAGATAGAGAAACTAAAGTAGCAGGGCAGTCGTCTCCTGTGGGCGGGTGATGATGGCTCCAATCCACTGGTGATGAAGCGGCCGTGCACAAGGTCCTGGTAAGCGTGGGTGTCTCGCTTGAAAAAGTGCTATGGCTCTGTCAAGGGTGAAGGATTTCTATGGGACGTTTGGCTCACCGAGGGGGTAGTGGAGGTCCTGGTCGTATCTGCTCGGGTGGTCTTGGCCTTGAAAAAATCTGTCATGGCTCGTTGTTGGTGGGGTGGATCTTGGTGTACTGTCTTGGCTTGTAGGAGAGCCTCTCGATGGCGTTTGAGCTCCAATAAGAAAAGCCCCAAACACCTTTGTTCCTCAAACTCCATCACATGTCATAATGGTCCAAAACCCTCTCGGAAGAGACACTAGTATCTCCCTTGTATCCACTTCTTGGGGTGACATACCTGACAAATGCGGTCTTCTGGCTTCATCCCCTCGTATCTGCCAGTCTCTACCCTCAACTAATGTGATGAAGTGTGGATCTGTCCAATGGCACTGCGAATGCCATGTGGTGAGAGATGGGTGTCCATGTATGTAGACTGTGCCATCTGGGGAAAGATGTAGAAAATGGTCCCGATAGTGGGCCATCTTCCTGCCTAGTGGGTAGGGGGGGCTGGACCATGTCCTTTCTACATCTAGCCTCACGATGTCCATCTTGATCACCCTATTCTGCTCAGAGTGACTAAGGGCCAAGAAAGGGCAGTCCAGGTTGTAATCAAATGGAGGGAGTGCAACAATCGTCATGCCATGTAATCTCAGTCAGGTACACATCTAGGTGTACCAACATCGTGTATCACCGTATGCTGCTAACTGCCTAGAAGAGATAAGTGCTTGGTGTGGGTATCTCTATTTGGGAAGCTCCCATATCCTCTGCAAAAATGTCACTGACTGGAACAGGGCTTCGGTAACCCATTGGTGCGGCTCCTGTCTCTGCTCTGACAATCTCATGAGGTACTGATGGTTTGGTCCGAATCATGTGTGTGATCATAGTCACCAGTGGTTCCTCTAGTACCTGCCATCCATCATAGAAATCTCTCTCTGGTTCACGACCTGGTCCAAACTGCTCCCTCCTCATGTGGTAAAGGATGGGTCCCCATATGGGTGAGCCATATAAGAGTGTAGGTGTGACCAATGTGTCAAACAACCAGAGTTTGGTGCACGGCTCATAAAACTGAATGTAGGCACATTGTCTCTTTAGTGCTCCTAGGGTTACATATCCACGTGCTAATCTAGCCTCTACTGCTGCCTGCCTCATGGAGAACTATGGTCCGCTGAATGTGACTCCTAGGTACACATATGATCTGGTGTACTCGATTGATTCACCTCTAAAAGTGAACTGATGGTTGGATCTAGTCACCTAGGCTTGTGCGATATTGAAGACCATAATCTTAGTCTTCCCACCAAGGTTCACTGTGAGGTCCCTATCTGCACAAAATGACTGTAAAGCATCCAAATGCTGTTGCAAACCCTTAGGGGAGTCTGCAATATGTACAATGTCATCGGCATATAGCAATATGGGTATCCAAACCCGTGCCAGACTGCCCCCCTGCCCCCCATCCTATCAATGCAGTCGGATATCTCATTAATGTAAAGTCCAAAAAGCATGGGTGTGACAGTGGGCATCCCTGCTTCACCCCAATGGTGCTAGTCACTATATCCAACATGCCTTCGGGAGTCCGTACTCTACCTATCACCGTCTCATATAATGCATAAATGCCCCACTGCATCTCCTCTGGGAACACCAATGTCATGCAATCTCCTCATGAGTCTGGCATGTGGCATCGTGTCAAAGGCTTTGTGCGGAAGTCCACAAAGCAGTAATATATCCTCTTCCCCGGTGCTCGTCCCTCCTCAATGATAGCCCTGAGGGTAAATACTTCATCCAAAGTTGTGAAACCTTGTCTGAAACCTGCTTGCCCAGGTGCTTTGAGTCCATGTGTCTCAGCCATCTACTCATCTCTCGATCCAAAATAGATCCAAATATCTTGGCCAAGCAATGGCTAATCATGATGGTCCTATAGTTCCCTGGTATCATGGGGTCACCACTCTTAAATAGAGGTACAATAGTATGTGCCGACCAACTGTCTGGGAAACCTTCACAAATGTCCCTATTAAACATGTGTACTAGCAGTGGTGCCAATACATCTCTGGCATGTGAAAAATGTTCTGCCACCACCAGACCATCCTAGTCTTGGGCTCTTCCATTACACGTAGTTTGTCAATAGCATCCAAAACCATCCAAATGGTGACAAAAGTACTATGATCTGGGCAAGTCGCTGACGGATGAGGGATGGGGTTCTTGCATATTCATGCCATGCCTCAAGTGCTGTGATATGTGTGGGTGGCTGTCGCTCATGGAACATCTTCCACGCCCTCTTGCTGTCTTGTTGCCCCAAAAATAGTTGGTATATCTCCATCTCAAGCTTGGCCAGGTAATCGCGCTTCTTCTTCCGCACAAGGCATTTGAAGAGCATTCTAGCCTATCTATGTGTGTGGATGCCAAGGGTGATCTCCTGCTGCAAGAGCGATCACGAGTCTCGCGACATTCATCATTGTACCAACCATTCTGTGGGGCCGTATGGTGAGGAGGGGTAGAAAGAGGGGGGAGTATACAGGAAAGCATATGTTGCTGAACTATGTAATACATCCCCAACTCTTTCGTAAGCTCATCAAGTGGACTGCTCGAGTCAAGAGGGGCCGTATGGTGAGGAGGGGTAGAAAGAGGGGGGAGTATACAGGAAAGCATATGTTGCTGAACTATGTAATACATCCCCAACTCTTTCGTAAGCTCATCAAGTGGACTGCTCGAGTCAAGAGCGAACAGACCATCATATACTGCACTGCCAGATACCCTAGAGGTCTCCTGAGTAAAGTGATATCTTGGGTATCTGTTATGACCAGAGGGTGGTGTGCCTCTAACATATCCACAAGTCACAGAAAATGTCAAATATGCATGGTCTGCTGCTATCCCAATGGGTTTGCCCAAAATGGAGAAATCCTGTATATCATGTATCAAGGTAGGTGAGCCCATCAGGTAATCCACTGTACTAGCTCCTCCCTTTTTGCTCTAGCATGTGAGAGCATCTGAACCTGGCCAACGGGATAGGCCATTATAGATAACAAGCCCATGTGCACTCCTCAAAGCTAGGAAGGGTCTCCCATATTCTGTCACCTCTCCTGTGTCCTGGGGAGATCTTTGCATCCCTATCTCATCTGCTGCTAGCTCACGGTACATGGGCTCATCTGTAGCTTAGAGAGCTGATTGTTCCCGGCCTACACGTGCATTAAAATCCCCCGTTAGTAGTACATCTCCCAAGCTCGCAAATCTCATGATGTCCTTGTACAGCGGCATATATGGTGATTCTCCCGGCGTAGCATATCTGGAATGTGCTGGTGGGAAGTAGCATACTGCAATGTAAATGTCCCGAGGTATATTTGTGCTCACTTTGATCCACATGTAGCATGCGTATGCACCTTTATGCATCACATGTACCGCCTCCTGTAAGTCCTCCCTTAACAATACTTCTACCCCCCCACTTCCTCTAGTCCCCCCTTGCTATGCATGGTTGGGGTTGGCATTCTGATTCCCATCTATACCCAAGAACCTCCGGTAATTTATTCCTTGCACATTGGTGTGTCTCTGTGTACGTGGCAATATCCCGGCCTTTGAAAGTGTCCTCGAAGTACCCTGCATCTACCCGTAGGGCTCCATTGCAGTTCCACACCGATAACTTCAAGGTCCCATAGGCCGCGCCCTGTCAGGATGATTGACGCTCCCGGATGAATACTTTCCCATCTCTATATACAACCCACTTCTCCTCCTTACATGCTTTGAGCACTTGAGGCATGTTTTTCTTCCTGTCTGCTACTACTGGGCCGATGTAAGATCCTCATCTAGTTAAAATTTCTCTCCCTTAAATGCATCCCTCTTAGCGAGAAAGGCCTTCTTCTTATCCATATCTGCAAATTTCAATATCAATGCTCGTGCTCTGGTGTGCCACTCTCTAGGCCTCTGCTATAGGAATCTCTGTGGCTCCTAACTTTGTACTCAGTGTCTTAACATCTTCTTGAGGAGTACCTTTCTCCCCCCACCCTGCAACCCATACATGTAGGGCTATGGCTCGCCGTTTAGCTTCTTCTTAGAGGGTTGCATTCATCACCTCCACTTTATTGTCAGGCATTCCATTGTGCTTTTTTACCACATCAATCTACTTAGCATTTTCTTCCACCTCTGCCGTGGTGCGCTTTGCAACCTCGGCGAAGGTTTTTATCTCCTTCTCCACCTGTATTTTTATTTCTTTTATTTTGTCCTGCATTTGAGGTACTGCAGCCATGCCTTGTCCCGCATTTTGATGGTCTAACTTTTCCTTGCATGCATTCAACTCTACCCTTAATTCCAAGATCATACTATCTTTCTCTGCAATCATTGCATGCATTTCCTCTTGCAATTCTTTTCTGATTTCAGCCTGCATGAAAGTTTGTACAACCTGCAGTTCCGCCCGTACTTGGGCTTGCATCTCGCCCTTCATCTTTGCATACATGTCTGCATATGTTTCAGCCAAAAAGGCATGTGTTTCTTGCTGCATTTCTTGCTTAACTTCCTCACGTAGAAGGCGTATCTCTGTCCTGACCAATCTGTGCATCTCATCATACATTGCTTCATCGATTCTCTTGGATGTCTTCCCTAGTTTTGCTTTGACCCCGGGGAGAGTGTCCATTTGTGTAAGATTCCTCCCTCCAGCTTTTAAGGTGTAAAGGTGTAAGAACCTCCCCTTCTGTTCTTGTAATTATTCCCCTCTCTGAAATAGAAGAAAGATCTTGTTTTACCTTGTTTTGGCCTAGAGAGAGAAAATGTCTAGAGAGAGATAATCCAAAATTGAGATATCTTTGGATATAAAAATCCTCGTAGTGTCTAAAATGGTTTCCCCTGAAACAGAAGTTCAAAATGAACTTTCCGAAGTTCAAAATGAACTTTCCAATGTGCATTAGGAATCAATAAAAAATGATATAAGGGACCTTAGCCTAAGGGTCTAAATTTTTAGAAATTTTTGGATTATGGTCCAATTAAGGTTCCTATAGGCCAATAGGATTAATCCAAGTGTTGGGATGAGATAAATCCAAAGAATAAAAGAAAATACCCAAAAATGAGTAAATGCTCACATAAGATGAAGAGTTGACTGAGTACAAGGTTTATTAGTTAAAAACTATAAAAAATGAGATATTTTGGAATAATGATGCATTTTTGACACCTTGGGAGAGAGGGACTCTTGAGGTAGGCACCTAATTCACACATGTGGATGAGTTTTTAATTTAAAAAAATTGTGATATTTTTATCTCTCCTCTCTCTTGGATCAAACCAAATAAAAAAGGGAGCCAAACTGGTCCAAATCTTGTCCAAATTGAGTCAAACTGAACCTGGAAAATTCTAGAACCCAGTTGGAAAAAATCCACTAACCCAGTTGAACTTGGTTAGTGGCCTCCCTCACCTACAAATAGATCCTCAATCTTTTGTAAAAAAATATGTGAACTATACCATACCAGTATTACATTAAAATAATGATATTTTCTATTATCCCTTAAAAATCCTCTACTTTTGGAGAACTTGGAGCTTCTCTCTCTCTTTTCAGCAACTCTTGGCGCTTTCTTCTCAATATACTAAACCAATTGATTAGTTGGGGGCTTCCTTCTAAGATAAAGAAGCAAGCCAAATCAAGAGAGGTAAGAAGTAATTTCATGGTTTTCATTAATATTCTCAAAAGATTTCACTTCTCAACCCCTCTCAAGTTTGAGAAGTTTTAAATTAATTGTTTTCAATGCAAATCAAGCTTCCTATAAGAATTCTAATGATTAATCATAAAAAGTTAGTTTTTATAGGATGCTTTTCTCTCTCTCCCCAAAATAAGTCATTCCTATGACTAATTCTTTAGCAAATGAATTCTTCGCATTGATAAATTCTTAATTCAAAATCAATCTTTAAGCTTATTAAGCTAGAGGTTAAGAAAATGGCTTTTTTATGCTAATAAAATTATGGTAAACTTACGATTTAATTCCATAAATTGGATTTAAGTCTAAGGATAGTATTCTATCATAATTGTATTACAAAGTCTTATTCTTTCTAGAAATATTAAAAATTATCAGTAATAGCAGATCGAAGCTATGGTAAATTTTTTAGAAATTAATACATAACTCATTTTTATGCATAATGTGAAAAGAGGACTTCCTACCATATTCTAGGATTGGACATCCTATGCGAAAAGAATGATTTTCATCAAATTCATGGGGGAAACTAATTTTTTAAGTATTTATGCATAAATAATTAATTAAAGAAAAGAGAAATTTTTGGTATTTTTATTTTTATGAAAAAAGAGAAATTCCCATGATAATGGAGATCCATGTAATTAAATGGAAAAAGAGAAATTTTGGTATATTAAAATAATGAAAATTTAATTTAAAGAGAAATTTTAGATAAATTTATTTTATGCATGAGAAAATTTAAATGATAAAAGAGGAATTCCCATGATAATTGGAATTCAATCATTTAAATGGTAAAAGTGGAATTCTTGGCATATTTAAAATAATGGATATTTTTATTAAAGAAAAGAGAAATTTTAGATAAATTTATTTTATGATAAAAGAGGAATTCCCTTGACATTTGGAATTCAATCATTTAAATGCAAAAAGAGGAATTCCCATGATATTTGAGATCCAAGAAATTAAATGGAAAAAGAGAAATTTTTAGCATAATTCAAATTATGAGTATTTATCAAAAGTGGAATTTTGAGCATTATTGAAAAATATGGGTAGAATTGATTTTTGTAAATCCCATGAATCTTTAACTCAAAAGAAGAATATTGAATAAATTTCACTTGAGAAATTTGAGAAAGAATATGAAAATATCCATCGAGAAAAAGTACCTTTAATTAGGCCAAGCAATTGGCATAAATTTAGAAAAAGTCTCATTGTTGGTATCGAAAGTAGAAAATGTTACTAAATGTGAATTGATATGAATACGATGTGAATGGATGTGATAAGATGTGAGTGGATGTGATAAGATGTGAATGTGATGTAAATAGATGTGGATGTGACGAGATGTGGATGTGATGTGATGTAAATGGATGTGGATGTGAAGAGATGTGGATGGGATGTGATGTGATGCAAATGGATGTGGATTTGGATGTGTAGAGATGTGGATGGGATGTGATGTGATATAAATGGATGTGGATGTGAATGTGATGAGATGAGATGAGATTGAGATGTGATGATATGTGAAAGGAAGTGATGTGATGTAAATGGATGAGAATGAGATGTGGACGTGATGTAATGTGGATGGGATGTATGTGATGTTATATGGATATGGATAGATGTGAATGGATGAGATGTGATGTGAATGGATGTGATGTGATGTGAAATGGATGTGATGTGAATCGGGATAGATGTGAATGAATGAGATGCAATGTGAATGGATGTGATGTGAATCGGGATAGATGTGAATGAATGAGATGCAATGTGAATGGATGTGATGTGATGTGATATGGATATGGATAGATATGAATGGATGAGATGCAATATGAATGGATGTGATGTGATGTGAAATGGATGTGATGTGAATTAGGATAGATGTGAATGAATGAGATGTGAATCGAGATAGATGTGAATGGATGAGATGTGATGTGAATCGGGATAGATGTGAATGGATGAGATGCAATGTGAATGGATGTGATGTGATGTGAATCGGGATAGATGTGAATGGATGAGATGCAATGTGAATGGATGTGATGTGATATGATATGGATATGGATAGATGTGAATGGATGAGATGCGATGTGAATGGATGTGATGTGATGTGATGTGAAATGGACGTGATGTGATGTGAATCGGGATAGATGTGAATGGATGAGATGCAATGTGAATGGATGTGATGTGATGTGATATGGATATGGGTAGATGTATGTGAATGGATGAGATGTGATGAGGATAGATGTGATGAGATGTAATATGATGTGACTAGATGAAAATGGATGAAGGACGATGGAAATACATATGATTGGATATGGATTAAGCAATGTAAATTGATGATGTAGAAGAATGTGGAATAACGAGAAATTATGTGGAACAATGTGGAAGGATGAGAGTTCGTTAGAAACTGTATTTATGACCTATTTATGACCTATTTTCAAATGACTATTTTATGTCAAGAATACAGTTCGTTAGAAACTGTATTTATGACCTATTTTCAAATGACTATTTTATGTCAAGAATGCTGGGGAAGCATTTTGACCATCTTGTGAATGAGGTTGTGGAGACCTAAGTGATAAAGTTGCGACAGCTGACAGAGAGTTAACGGAGGACGTCTCACGTAGCAAGGTCACCGAGGTCTTGACCACGATTTAAATGGTGAGCTTTTGGTACGGTGGATGAGGGACCAAGGAAGCGGCCTATGAGTGAAGCGCTAGGTGACCTCCTGCAGGAGCCTAGAGGGTGTTGACCATACGGTGCTTGGGCTCTGGGTTGCCCCGAAGATACCCACACGTGCGTCGAGGAAGAAAATGGAACAAGGAGTTAGAGTTGTTTTTTGAACTTGGGCATGGATCTGGTTAATTGTCCTTGCTGGTCCTCAACGGATGAGTCCATGGCTCTTTTATATGGATCTGTTGGTTGATCTTCCTGATCTTCAACGGAGACTCCATCTGGATTTTTATAAGTGAATATATTTCCGGGTACTATAAGCTAGGAACTATTGAAAAGGTCCCTGAGTGAAGGGGTGGTGAGCGTTCTAGTTGCCAATGATGCCATAGGTACACCGATGAAGGAATGATTGGAAATTAGAATTCAAGCTAGATATTTTGGAGGATTATGATCAGTGATACTATGGTTTCATTAAAAGATTGTTTTAAAAAGGCAATTTTATATTGGGTGTGTAAGTGGTGTGACTATCTTGAACTTTGCTTGAAGTGCTGGCTAGGGGGACTTGGGAACTCTTTTCCCTGGTACTCGGGGCAAAACATAACCAAATTCCTAAATGGATCCTATCACTATAGTGGTTGGGTGGTTGGCTAACCATGGGAGTGGATGGGGTTAGGCTGGATTGATGGATCCCTAAATGAGACTCAATTTTGTTATGGTACGATAGATGAAGTAAATCCTAGATAGTTCTTGTTCTATGGAAAAGAATCAACGGTTGTGCCTCTCGATGAGGAAAAACGATGGTCTCTATGATCCAAGTGCAAGTCTTTTCCTTGACCTGATCATGTGACTTACGGGTTTGGTCAGATCAGTTTGGTTAGTTAAGGCTCTTGACTACGTTAGAATAAATATATCTTGGAGGAATCGCCCTTGCTTTCTGGGCGAGAGAAGTTTTTCCGGGTTCGGTTTTGGAAGAACCGAGGGATTAGTCTCTTGTCTGGATATCTGTGGGTGAGGCCTCGAGTGAGAGGCTTTGCCTTGCGTAAGAAGTGCTACTTTCGCTGTTAGCACCCCCGATTTCGTTGTGCGGAGGGGACAGGGATCTTTCACGTGGTATGAGAGAAAATTGGCTAAAGTAGAACAACCAAGAAGCCAGAAATGTCAAAAATTTATGAAGTACCAGTAAAAGATTGTAATTGTGTGATGAAATTCATACAAATTGATATTCAGAATGAAGATTCATAAATTGGAAATTGGGTCTTCAGATGGAAGTACTACAATTGTATGGAATCCCTGACTTGCTTGAGGCCCAAATATGATGGTATTTACCTTATAACTCCAAGGACCATGACTACCCGTATATAAATACCGTGGGTATATTGTGGGTATATCTGCAGCTCTTTATTGACATTATATACGAATAAATCTAAGACCTTGAAGTTATAAGCAAAAATGCTATCCAGAGGATGAATTCGAATGCTTGTTGATATGATTTAAGAATTTTGGTTGAGAATTGATGAGTTGATTTGGATTTTGATTGAAAGATGATGATTCTTGAATTTTGGTCGAAGGAAGATAAGTTGAACAAAGCCACAATGAGGATGAATGGGACGAATCCCAGTGATGATGTTAGTAACTGGGATGACGATTATGACTTCAGCAAATCACTATGAGATTAATGGATTATGCTGTTAACCTTCAACCTAGTGAATCTAATTAAGGGATGATAAATTGAGAACCTACATAACTGAAATTCTCATGGAGGAATGTTTAGATGAAATTTTTGGTATGATGGATCATTATTGTGTTAAGGATATGAATGATATGTTCTGAATGAATTATTCTCTGATAATGAGTTCTGTGTGTAATTCTTGTCGAAGGGATCTTTATCCCAGGATTTTGCATGGATTGACCAGACTATAAGGAACCCCATAATTGAGTTGGATCTAAAGTCAGAATTGAATTATAAATAAAGTGATCTTTTCACCTGAGCGTCATGGTGATTAATTTGGGAAAAAGGGACTTAACAACAATTTTCGTATTGATAGGATCATGGATCGAGGTTGTTGTGGTAGGAATGTCAAATCCCCAACTCGATGAGGAAGAGCTCGACCCGGATGTTCGTAAAACTCTTCATAGATCACAGCCTGGACCTTTCAAGGGTGAAGGGGAAAACCTGGGCGAGGTTGTAGAGAAGTGGATCGAAGCAATGGAAGAATACTTCGATGTCACCGTGTACAATGAGAAGAGTAAAATGGCTCTTGCAAGACTGAAGAGAATAGAAACAACTAGAGTGGCATGGAGAAACCATTGCGAGACCGTCTGGATCGGAATACCCAGACATGGAGTGATCTCAAGATTTACCTAAGGAAGAGATTCTTTCCTCCTGGCTTTTTGGAAACAAAGATGAACGAATTCTTAGACTTAACCCAGGGGAGCAAAACTATTGAAGTGTATCACCAAGCATTCGCTCTCCTCCTCAAGTACTCGCCACTGCTGGATGAAGAATAGTTGATGGCCAGGTTCATTCGGGGACTGAACGAACCTTTTGAATATCCTAGTGAAGAATTCCAAGCCAATTTTCATGGCCGAAGCAGTGCGGATGGCGAAGGATTTTGCTAAGGCCTTTGATGTCAAGGTCCCGCCGAAGCAGTACCATCATCTTTCAAAAGATTTCTAGCTCTAGAAGGTGATTCCAACCTTCCACTGCCTACTAAGAGACAACAAGGTCAACCTCAGGATATGGAAAGTTCTAGAATGGAAGAAAGGTCCTTTTCTCGGAACTTAATCCCTTGAAATTCAACTTCAGAAGTTCCACCCTTGAACAAGGAAGTGAAATGCTATAACTGTCAAGGATTTGGACATCGCAGTATTAACCAACCCTCAGTTTCAATCCAAAGTAATGCAAGACCTCTGCCTCAAAATAGGGGAAGTCAAAGAGATATGTTCCCAAATCGGCCGTCCACTTCCAAGGCAGTAACGCTAGAAGTGATTGAAGAAGAAGATGATGAAAGAGATTATACTCCACCTGCGAGATGAGGACATCTCGCATTTTTTAAGTGGGGTAGGATGTAAGATGCCTCCCTCCAACTTTTTAGATGTGTAAAGGTGTAAGAACCTCCCCTTCTATTCTTGTAATTATTCCCCTCTCTGAAATAGAAGAAAGATCTTGTTTTACCATGTTTTGGCCTAGAGAGAGAAAATATCTAGAGAGAGATAATCTAAAATTGAGATATCTTTGGATATAAAAATCCTCGTAGTGTCTAAAATGGTTTCCCCTGAAACAGAAGTTCAAAATGAACTTTCCAATGTGCATTAGGATTCAATAAAAAATGATATAAGGGACCTTAGCCTAAGGGTCTAGATTTTCAGAAATTTTTGGATTATGGTCCAATTAAGGTTCCTATCCAATAGGATTAATCCAAGTGTTGGGATGAGATAAATCCAAAGAATAAAAGAAAATACCCAAAAATGAGTAAATGCTCACATAAGATGAAGAGTTGACCGAGTACAATTAGTTAAAAACTATGAGATATTACTAAAAAAAGAGATATTTTGGAATAATGATGCATTTTTGACATCTTGGTAAGGAGAGGGGGGACTCTTGAGGTAGGCACCTAATTCACACATATAGATGAGTTTTTAATTCAAAAAAATTGTGATATTTTTATCTCTCCTCTCTCCTGGATCAAACCAAATAAAAATTGTGTTATTTTTATCTCTCCTCTCTCCTGGATCAAACCAAATAAAAAAGGGAGCCAAACTGGTCCAAATCTTGTCCAAATTGAGTCAAACTGAACCTGGAAAATTCTAGAACCTAGTTGGACTTGGTTAGTGGCCTCCCTCACCTATAAATAGATCCTTAGTCTTTTGTAAAAAAATTTATGAACTATACCATACCAGTATTACATTAAAATAATGATATTTTCTATTATCCCTTAAAAATCCTCTACTTTTGGAGAACTTGAAACTTCTCTCTCTCTTCAACAACTCTTGGAGCTTTCTTCTCAATATATTAAACCAATTGATTGGTTGGGGGCTTCCTTCTAAGATAAAGAAGCAAGCCAAATCAAGAGGTAAGAAGTAATTTCATGGTTTTCATTAATATTCTTAAAAGATTTCACTTCTCAACCCCTCTCAAGCTTGAGAAGTTTCAAATTAATTGTTCTCAACCCCTCTCAAGCTTGAGAAGTTTCAAATTAATTGTTTTCAATGCAAATCAAGCTTTCTATAAGAATTCTAATGATTAATCACAAAAAAGTTAGTTTTTATGTTTAGGATGCTTTTTATGTATATCTCTCTCTCCCCCCAAAAGAATAGTCATTCCTATGACTAATTCTTTAGCAAATGAATGCTAAAGAGGTTAAGAAAATATCTTTTTTATGCTTTTATGCTAATAAAATTATGGTAAACTTATGATTTAACTCCATAAATTGGATTTAAGTCTAAGGATAGTATTCTATCATTATTGTATTACAAAGTCTTATTCTTTCTAGAAATATTAAAAATTATCAGTAATCGTAGCGAAAGCTATGGTAAAATTTTTAGAAATTAATACAACTCATTTTTATGCATAATGTGAAAAGAGGACTTCCTACCATATTCTAGGATTGGATATCCTATGCTAAAAGAATGATTTTCATCAAATTTATGGGAAACTAATTTTTTTGTCTTATGCATAAATAATTAATTGAAGAAAAGAGGAATGTTTGGTATTTTTATTTTTATGCAAAAAGAGAAATTCCCATGATGATGGAGATCCACGTAATTAAATGGAAAAAGAGAAATTTTGGTATAATAAAATAATGAATTTTATGCATGAAAAAATTTGATAAAAGAGGAATTCCCATGACAATTGGAATTTAATCATTTAAATGGTAATAGTGAAATTCCTGGCATATTTGAAATAATGGATATTTTTATTAAAGAAAAGAGAAATTTTAGATAAATCTATTTTATGATAAAAGAGGGATTCCCATGACATTTGGAATTCAATCATTTAAATGCAAAAAGAGGAATTCCCATGATATTTGAGATCCAAGAAATTAAATGGAAAAAGAGGAATTTTTAGCATAATTCAAATTATGAGTATTTATCAAAAGTGGAATTTTGAGCATTACTGGGAAATATGGGTAGAATTGATTTTTGTAAATCCCATGAATCTTTTACTCAAAAGAAGAATATTGACTGTATTTCACTTGAGAAATTTGAGAAAGCATATGAAAATATCCATCGAGAAAAAGTACCTTTAAGTAGGCCAAGCAATTGGCAGAAATTTAGAAAAAGTCCCTTCGGTATCGAAAGTAGAAAATGTTACTAAATGTTAATAGATGTGAATACGATGTGAATGGATGTGATAAGATGTGAGTGGATGTGATAAGATGTGAATGTGATGTAAATGGATGTGGATGTGAAGAGATGATGGGATGTGATAAGATGTGAGTGGATGTGATAAGATGTGAATGTGATGTAAATGGATGTGGATGTGAAGAGATATGGATGGGATGTGATGTGATGTAAATGGATGTGGATGGGATGTGATGTAAATGGATGTGGATGTGAATGTGATGAGATGAGATTGAGATGTGAAAGGAAGTGTTGTGATGTAAATGAATGAGAATGAGATGTGGACGTGATGTAATGTGGATGGGATGTATGTGATGTGATATAGATATGGATAGATGTGAATGGATGAGATGTGATGTGAATGGATGTGATGTGATGTGAAATAGATGTGATGTGAATCGGGATAGATGTGAATGGATGAGATGCAATGTGAATGGATGTGATGTGATGTGATATGGATATGGATAGATGTGAATGGATGAGATGCAATGTGAATAGATGTGATGTGATGTAAAATGGATGTGTTGTGAATCGGGATAGATGTGAATGAATGAGATGTGATGTGATGTGAATCAAGATAGATGTGAATGGATGAGATGTGATGTGAAATGGATGTGATGTGAATCGGGATAGATGTGAACGGATGAGATGTAATGTGAATGGATGTGATGTGATATGAAATGGATATGATGTGAATCGGGATAGATGTGAATGGATGAGATGCAATGTGAATGGATGTGATGTGATGCAATATGGATATGGATAGATGTGAATGGATGAGATGCGATGTGAATGGATGTGATGTGATGTGAAATGGATGTGATGTGAATCGAGATAGATGTGAATGAATAAGATGTGATGTGATGTGAATGGATGAGATGTGATGTGAAATGGATGTGATGTGATGTGCTGTGAATCGGGATAGATGGAATGGATGAGATGCAATGTGAATGGATGTGATATGATGTGATATGGATATAGGTAGATGTGAATGGATGAGATGTGATGAGATGTAATATGATGTGACTCGATGAGAATGGATGAAGGACGATGGAAATACATATGATTGGATGTGGATTAAGCAATGTGAATTGATGTAGAAGAATGTGGAATAACGAGAAATGATGTGGAACAATGTGGAAAGATGAGAGTTCGGTTGAAACTGTATTTATGACTTGTTTTTAAATGACTGTTTTATGTCAAGAATGTTGGGGAAGCATTTTGACCATCTTGTGAATAAGGCGTGGAGACATAAGTGATAAAGTTGCAACACCTGACGGAGAGTCCACGGAGGACGTCTCGCGTAGCAAGGTTGACCGAGGTCTTGACCAGCCTCGGTTCGATTTAAATGGTGAGCTTCCGGTACGGTGGATGAGGGACCAAGGAAGCGGCCTATGAGTGAAGCGCTAGGTGACCTGCGAAGGAGCCTAGAGGGTGCTGACCATACAGTGCTCGGGCTCTAGGTCACCCCGAAGATACCCACACGTGCGTCGAGGAAGAAAATGGAACAAGGAGTTAGAGTTGTTTTCTGAACTCGGGCATGGATTTGGTTGATTGTCCTTACTGGTCCTCAACGGATGAGTCCATGGCTCTTTTATATGGATCTGTTGGTTGATCTTGCCTGATCTTCAACGGAGAATCCATTTGGATTTTTATAAGTGAATATATTTTCAAGTACTATGAGCTAGGAACTATTGAAAATGCCCCTGAGTGAACAGGTGGTGAGCGTTCTGGTTGCCAATGACGCCATAGGTACACCGATGAAGGAATGATTGGAAATTAGAATTCAAGCTAGATATTTTGGAGGATTATGATCAGTGGTACTAGGGTTTCATTAAAAGATTGTTTTAAAGACAGCTAAATCTGTGAAAAAGGCAATTTCAAATTAGGTGTGTAAGTGGTGTGACTATCTTGAACTTTGTTTGAAGCACCGGCTAGGGGGCATGGGAACTCTTTTCCCTGGTACCTAGGGCAAAACATAACCAAATTCCTAAATGGATCCTATCACTACAGTGGTGCGGTTGGCTAACCCATGGGATTGGATGGGGTTAGGCTGGATTGATGGATCCCTAAAATGAGACTCAATTCTATTATGGTACGATAGATGAAGTAAATCCCGGATAGTCCTTGTTCTATGGAAAAGAATCAACGGTTGTGCCTCTCGATGAGGAAAAAAGCGTTGGTCTCTATGATCTAAGTGCAAGTCTTTTCCTTGATCTGATCATGTGACTTACGGGTTTGGTCGGATCATTTTGGTTAGTTGAGGCTCTTGACTACGTTAGAATAAAAATATCCAGGAGGAATCGCCCCTGCTTTCTGGGCAAGGGAAGTTTTGTCGGGTTCGATTTTGGAAGAACCGAGGGATTAGTCTCTTGTCGAGATATCCGTGGTGGGCGAGGCCCCAAGTGAGAGGCTCTGCCCTGCGCAAGAAGTGCTACTTCCGCTGCTAGCACCCTCGATTTCGTTGCGTGGAGGGGGCATGGATCTTTCAATTCCCTACTTTTTCTCACATGAAACTTCTTAACAGAAGGGGAGGGGAGGGGAGGGAGGGGAGGGGATGGGGATGGGCGGGGAGGAGACTTTACGTGTATGAAATGCAGCATCCGCAGCTCCTCCAAGTCAGCGACAATCTCCTCTTCGTCCATGCAGAGAGAGAGAGAGAGAGAGAGAGAGAGAGAGAGAGAGAGAGAGAGAGAGAGAGAGAGAGAGAGAGAGAGAGAGAGGTACCTTTAAGTGCAAGCTCTCCCTTTTATATATCTCTCTCTCTCTGTGTCTGTGTCTCTAACTCATGTTTGTTTGTTGTGTTGCAGGGTATTGGAGACATCCTCTCCACTTGATGTGCTCCCCTACTTCTGGTTGGCCCTCTGTCGACTGAATGTGCATCCCCCCTTTTGGTATG
>NC_141068.1:18583156-18620656 GCF_041138505.1 Cibotium barometz | reverse complement strand
TAGTTACAATTATAATTTACACACTCACACACATAGTAGTCATGCATCTACTTACTTATATGTATGTATGTATGATTGACAGAGATGGAAGAGGTTACTTACATTTTTTTTTTGAGCACATGAGGAGTACTCTTTCCTTTGAGGAAAGGGTGAATTTGGCTGCAGAATTTGAGCGTCACTTCTTTCATAGTCTAACTTGGTATGGGGCCATGGCCGGGGTTGAAGCTGTTGGATGGAACAATGTTTATCAAATTATTATACGTTTAGATTTAGACAAATTAGATGAAAACATTGTGCTGATGAATATTAAAGAAAGCCTAGGCTTGATTGATTGTTATGAAATAGATTATAATGTCCATGGTGATAGAGATCAAGTACAACAAGTATTTGATGAAGTTATTAAATGTATCCCAAAGCATAAGCTCCTTCAAAAATAAATATGGTTGTGTTCTTTAGTGACCATTGGTTCTAGATTGCTTTTGGTATTTTAATAGTTTTTATTTTTTATTCTTTTCTTATACTCTTCCTGTCGCTAAATATAAAAAAGATCATGATTGTTATTAATGTATAGTTTGATTATGCCTTATGCAAAGACATGTCATTAAATATCTTAAAGTTGACCTATGATAATAATAAATTGTAAGATATGATCTTCTTTGAGGAAATGCCACAATTGGGGTTTTTTGGATACCAGCCTAGCCCAAAACGGAAAGTTCTTGGATTTGATGGGTGTGATGATATTAATCCTTGATATATTTATGTAGTCTTAGAACCTTATAGGCTAGATGGCAATCTCAAGCTCCTCTTAATCAAAGAGGCATTGGCATTACTAGATGGCTTTTACATTGTGGGTAGTAGATGTAGGAGCTACGAGGAAAAGTGCTTCATTTTTAGGGAAATACTGAAGTGCATTCCATTAAGGAAGTTGGTAAAGCTAATGTAATAAGCTTTAAGATTATTGATGGATGTCTCTTCTCTCTCTCTCTCTATTTGTATGTCTCTCTCTCTCTCTCTCTCTCTCTTCACTTTCTCTCTCTCACACACACATAACACACAATCACATAATACGCAAATAGTTCCTCTTGCCTTTTATTGTGTATTTGGTGTGAAATGTAGCCAGGACTAGGTGAGAATAATAGAGAGATCAAAAGTTTATTATTTTTTTGGCCTCTCTGTGTGATTGTGTAGAAGCAAGCACAAGGACGATAGCACCAAAGTTGGTGCTTTCGAATCCAATTCTCTCTTCAACTTGAGGTTAGTTTTTCTTTGCCCTTTTTGTCTTTATCTATTTGTGTGTTTGTTGTCAATATGTGATGCATAGATAAAGATTTTTTTTTTGTTCATATGTTTGGTTAGCTAGAGAGAGAGAGAGAGAGAGAGAGAGAGAGAGAGAGAGAGAGAGAGAGAGAGAGCACATCAAAATATTCTCTATATCTCTTTCTATCTCATGGAGTGTGTTGCCACATCTAAAAAAAATATAATATTGATATGCTTGGCTACCTAAGCTAGAAGCATTTATTAGACTACTGCCTTTCAGATTGTAGAGAGAGTTCTAGAGATAGAATAATGGGTCTTAGAGAATTTACAAACTATAGTAGCCTTGGAGAATATACACATGTAGTAGTCTTATATTAGCTGAGAAACGTTCTTGAAAAAGTTAAAAAAAAATTAGGCTACCTAAGCTAGAAGCATTTCATTTATTAGACTACTGCCTTTGAGATTGTAGAGAGAGTTCTAGAGATAGAATAATGGGTCTTAGAGAATTTACAAACTATAGTAGCCTTGGAGAATATACACATGTAGTAGTCTTATATTAGCTGAGAAACGTTCTTGAAAAAGTTAAAAAAAAATTATGGTTTTGCCAATGCATTATTTTTAGAGAGACAGTTATATGTATCTATAAGAGTTATCAAGGAGGTATCTACATGTATATAGGTAGGTTACTAGGGTTAGTTATATGTTGAAAAAGATACAAAGAGATATTTGTAGAGCCTTAAGATATTAATTTTGGATTTCAGCAAATGGAGATTCAGAATGATAATAACCACTCAAAAGCTGTACTGGCGGGGCGAATGATTCTTCCAATGAAGAAGTAGCTTTGTCTACCCCGCCTGAGTTAATGAATGTTTGAGCTGCAAAACACCTTGCTCAACCAAGGTCTCTATCCGGACAACCAAACTTTAAACGTCTACAAAATATTGTGGACATATGCGAGCGCACTGAGAAAAATCAGGTTGCTTGTAAGGAGTACTTAGATGCTCTTTGGGATGAGATCCGTGGAAGTGGCAGCCAAAGGGGAGATACGCTAAGATGAGTTGTCTCATCATCTCCATCGCATCCTTAACAATAGTGGTCGCATTCTTTCATGGAGAATATGCATGTTGAAATTGAGGATCGTTTAGGTGGATGTAATGGGAAATGTAAAGAACAAGTGGATTCTCTAAAAGATTAAGTACGTACTTTAAGCTTGGAGGTATTGAGTCTTAAGATATTTGTTAATCCACTCAATGCTATTATGAAAAAGATGAGCCGTATGTTAGAAGCTTGGGTAGTTCCTTAGAGATTTTTTGAGAGTAATGATGCTTTTACTCAAGGGACAAATTGTGTTGCAACTTTCAGATTTGGCTCTCCATTTTGGGGATATTTATGAATTTTCTATTTTGGGGATATTTATGAATTTTCTATTTTCACAAATTCAATACTTCTCTCTTCTATTTTATTCTATCGCACTTTTTTTTCCTGTGTCTCAACATGTATTTCTTCTCTCTCTCTCTCTCTCTCTCTCTCTCTCTCTATCTCTCTCTCATTGTATATGTTATTACCCTTTATCTCTATAGGAGATGGATTGTACATGTTATATTCACTTATGTATTAAAAACTTCTCTAAAAATTACATTGTTATTGAGCTGAGTCTATTTGGAGTAGGGTCACATGTATGATAATGGTTGGTTGACGTAGAATAAATGTAATAAGGTAATATTATGTTGCTGTTTGAAGTTAAGAATGTTTATAAAAAGAAAGTTAGTATTCGTTATTTTGTGTTTCGAAGGAGACTGAAGATGGTTAGGACCTGTATATACTTGAGTTTGAACCAAGTTTATCGGCTTCAAATTTTGGAACGGACAAGGGCTTGCATTCAAAAACAAAATGTTGCTAATTTAACAGATTACTTTAAAAATGAAATTGGAACATTTGGAAGGGTTGAAATGAGGAGGAGCATAGAGGATTCCATGGTGGAATTCACTTAGATTCAAGAAAAAGAGAAATTGCAAATGCTACGATACTTCAAGAACCTATCAAAATGAACATTCGAATGCTCAGGCACATAGAGATATGAAACGAGGCCCTTTTTCATTTGATTTAAATGAGCTACATGTGGATGATAATTTTCATTCTATTTGCTGTGTCATTGGTGATGTGAAAGATATCAAATCCGAATGTCACTCTATAAGGCGTGTGTTTTCATTTCCTTGGAATATTAAGCACCTAGCAACTATAATGGTATATTTCGGAGATTGTAATCTTCACTCATTAGGAGCCCTGTCTTATAAGTGCCATTTTTATGGTACACTAATTTGGAAATATGAGGTGTCAAGAAAGCTAAGACAATATGTGGGCAAACACTGTTGTGGAAGTGGGAATGTCTTTTTACTACCTTTGGAAAATCCACCTCCTGCATTGGTTGAGTTGTGACTTTGGTAATGATAATGCAAGTAAGGAATACAAAAAGAATATACTCTCTTATAATAAAGCCTTGGCATTCATTTCATTGGGTGCTCATTTGGATAATCAGTTCACTACTCAATTTTTGAATCCATGGTACTACCTATCAACGTGTTGGTTCTGTAATACCTGATTGATGAAACACAAGATGCGACTCCTCGATTTGCCCAACTATATGTGTATGATATAGAGCATGAATTAGAGAATAGACTTCATGGGGCTTTCTTTAATTCATAATATACTTGAGAGGTTGCAAACAATGATGTATGGATATAGTCCGTACTACGCATGTGCACTTCGTACAATGAGAGAAATGTTGTAGTCAAGTCGACATGTAGATTTGAGAATGGTTATCTCACTGAAGCGCGATCAACTTCAAGGCAATATTTGGTTCCTACAGGAAGTGAGGTAGCAGCTATCATGCCGGGTCAAGGAGATGATTTTCATGTGGGGCATAGAGATATTCAAATAATGTCGCGCATAGGTGCTATAAAAAAATATCTAACCTGCACCGTTCATATATGCCTCTATTATATGTTCTTCTATTTCCTTAAGGAGAGAAATGTTGTATGGATATAATCCGTATGCCTGTGCACTTCGTACAATGAGAGAAATGTTATAGTCAAGTCCACACGTAGATTTGAGAATGGTTATCATTGAAGCACGATCAACTTCAAGGCAATATTTGGTTCCTATAGGAAGTGAGGTAGCAGCTATCATGCTGGGTCAAGGAGATGATTTTCATGTGGGGTATAGAGATATTTAAATAATGTCATGCATAGGTGCTATAAAAAAATATCTAACCTGTACCGTTCATATATGCCTCTATTATATGTTCTTCTATTTCCTTAAGGGAGAGGATGGTTGGCATGTTGTAATTCCACTCAATGGTAGGAATAGACAAGGTTCAAATGAGGAGAAAAAGACCGTAACTCAATGGCAATATTATGCATTTAAACTACAGATAAGGGAAGATACAAATGCCTGCCTTCTGCACGAGGGTCAACTTTTGCAACAGTACATTGTTATGCATATAGTAGCATGGAAGAATCTAGATTAGTATGGATACGCAATAATCAGAAAGCATTGAGTGCTGAAGTATACAAAGGTCTTGCAGATATGGTTAGTTCAAATGATGGGGTCAATAGAGTCTCTAGGGGCATTGCTAGACGCATGGTAGTTCTACCATCTACATATACTAGGGGGCCTAGATATATGCATCAATTGTACCTGGATTCAATGATAATTGTTAGGAAGATGGGTAAATTTGACTTGTTTATTGCCTTTACTTGCAATCCTAAGTGGGATGAAATAACCAATGCTTTAGTGTTGTGGGTAGGTTGCTTCAAGATCAGCACAAGTCTTTTATGAGAAGCATAAGGACATGATGAACTTATTGGTGAAAAAAGTAATATTTGGAAGGGTATTGGGATTTGTTTCTGTTATTGAATTTCAAAAAAGAGGCTTGCCACATGCACATATATTATTGATATTGGAAAGTGGATGTAAACCTTGAGATTGCTCACTATGATATGTTGGTATATACTGAACTTCCTGATAAGGTGATGTTTCCTGAGTTGCACAACATAATTAGTCATTGTAATGTCCATGGACCATGTGGGGAACTAAATATGCGATCTCCTTGCATGGTTAAACGGGAGTTGCGAAAATCGGTACAGTGGAAAGTTTTCTGAGACTACTAGCATTGATGACATTGGATATCCAACTTACATGCGGAGAGATGATGGTAGTTTCATCCAGGTAAAACATCATAGGGTGGATAGTTGATGGGTTGTTCCATATAGCTTTTCTCTGTCTATTAAATACAAAGCCCATATTAACATAGAAGTATGCTTTAACATTACAGTCATACTTCGAAGTATGTATACAAAGGACATGATAGAGCTACTACAGGGTTGCAAGACACACAGGGTTATTGATGAGGTTAGTAAATAATTGGATGAACGGTACGTGTCTACGTCAGAGGCATGCTGGCGCTTATACCAATATGATTTGCATGATGAAAAGCTTGATATACAAAGGTTGCATGTTCATCTCCCGATGCACAATAATGTGATATTCAATGACTGAGATAATTTGCGTGATATCTCTGATTGAATGGTTCAGAGCTAATTAATTGTATGTGGATGCAAATAGCTTGCTATATGTTGATTTCCCTTGCAAGTGGGTGTGAAATTCAGCTCTTCGATCATGGACTAAAAGGAAAAAGGGAAAATATGATTGGATGTATGTATAATGTTAGTCTGAGTGCAGGTGAGCAATATTACTTACAGATGATGTTACTTACAATGTGCAAAGGATGTAAATCTTTTGAGGATTTACGGACAGTGAATGGACATTTGTACCCCTATTTTAAGGCTGCATGTGAAGAGAGCGATGAGGAGTGGTATATGTGTCTCCAAGAAGCTGTATTTCAGAAAACAGGATTCCAATTACGTCAATTGTTTGTCATTATAATGGTTTTTTGTGAGCCTATATACCTTGGACATCTTTGGAATAAATTCTCCACCAAACTTTCACATGATTTTTTCCATTCCTTGCAGTAGAGAAGGTGTGCCGATATTGGTGTTTGTTATTCTATAGTAAATAATCAAGCTCTGTTGCAATGTAAGACCTCTTACAAAATAGTATGGAAAGCGGCTACATGATTTTTAAGGGTTGCCTATTCCTGATAGATCAAGTGTTGCCATTGTCAACAATGGTTTGCTGATGGAAGAGATGATGTTTGATTCTGTTCATCAACAGGTTGATTTGTTTGTTTCCATGTAAAAGAATCGAAATAGTTGTCAATCAAGTGCATTTGATACTATCCTTGAGGCTGTTTCTTTAAACCAGGGTGGTGTATTTTTCCTTGATGGACCAGGTGGATCAGGCAAAACATATCTTTATAATGCCTTGTTGTCTCGATTACATGGAGAGAATCAAGTTGCATTGGCATGTGCATCGTCTGGAATAGTTGTATTGTTACTTTTAAATGGTCGTACAGTGCACTCCCGTTTCAAAATCCCATTGGTGCTCAATGCTTCTAGCACATGTGGTATCAAAGCTAACAACCCATTAGCTGAGGCGTTGAAGCTTGCAAAGTTAATCATTTGGGATGAGGCTCCAATGATGCATCGGTATGCATATGAAGCACTAGACATAACATTGAAAGACATTATGAAAAGTGATACAATGTTTTGTGGGAAAGTTATGCTCTTTGGTGGTGACTTAGGCAAATCTTATCGGTTGTGCCAAAGGGATCCTGTGAGGATATTGTTGATGCAACGTTATGCCGGTCACATATTTGGAGATATGTGAATGTCTTAAAGCTCACCCAAAACATGCGGGTTAGACAGAGTGCTTATGATTGTACAGAACAAGAATTTGTAAAATGGACATTATAAATTGGAGATGGCTCTATAGGCCATCTAAACACAATCAAGGCAGAGTGGTAATTCCACCACGAATATTGATCCATGGGAACTCTTTTTGAGTTTGGTAGAATGGGTATAGAAAGATCTTTAGAGAGTGGAGGATTATGCATGCTTCTTCAAAGACCGTGCTATTCTTGCACCACGAAATCTAGAGGTTGATGAGGAAAATGAACTAGCCTTGAGTGCATTGCCCGGTGTTGAAAGAGAGTACCTCAGTGTAGATTCAATTTTTTCTTATGAGAATGACGTAATATTGTATCCAATTGAGTACTTAAACAGTTTGAACTTGGGTGGTGGTTATCAACCTCACTGCTTGCTTCTAAAGATTAATGCTCCTATCATGATGCTTTACAATTTCGATCCTTGACGGGGAATTTATAATGGTACCAAATTGATATGCAAGCAATTTCACTCAAAGGTGATAGAAGCAGAGATCATTAAAGGTACAAACATTGGAGACATGGTCTTTATTCCCAGGATAACATTCATACCTACTATGATTCAATTGCCTTTTGACATGAGAAGGAGACAATTTCATGTAAGGTTAGCTTTTGGTATGTGAATAAATAAGTCCCAAGGACAAACATTGAGTGTATTGGGACTTTATCTAGTCACACAAGTATTCATACATGGCCAATTGTACGTTGCTATGTCACGTATTAGATCATCTAATGTAGTGAAAGTGTGTGTAAAGCATAGTATTGAACATGAAAGCAACATAGAAGGTTCAAAGGAAGTCTTCACAACCAATGTTGTCTACAAGGAGGTTTTCCAAATGGCATGCATTAGAATAAAAATGTAATCTATGCCCAAAAGATAGAGAACGAGCTATTGATACATCAGCTTACAAATGCTAGAGACTACTCTTATGTATCAGAATAAAAATGTAATCTATGCCCAAAAGATAGAGAACGAGCTATTGATACATCAGCTTACAAATGCTAGAGACTACTCTTATGTATAAGTATTTGAAAAGAGAATGTTTGTAAAGATATGACATGTGCATTCTATGTTGTCTTTTTGTGAAATCTTTCACATTGATGCTACTCTCTTTGGTAATATCAAATTCATGTGTATAAATCTACTTGCATTGAGCTAAAGCTATCATGTAGATCCACAAAAGGAAGTGCCCCATCATTGCTCAAGAGGTGATTCAAATTGTTAAGATGGTTGAAGGGGTTCGGTGAGTCCCTGTTTGTTTTTTTTAACATTTAGATAAGCAAATGTTTACTTTTGACTTGCTTTTATATACAGTGGTATTATTTATTTTTCTTCCTTAGCATAAAATATTGAACATATATATATATATATATATATATATATATATAGAGAGAGAGAGAGAGAGAGAGAGAGAGAGAGAGAGAGAGAGAGAGCTTAAAGTTTTATGTAAATGATTAGTGTAGTGAGTGTTATATTTGATATCACGGGTATATTGCCTAGGATGGATGTGGCAAGGAGGTCATTTTCATTTGTTTATGGTTAATGGAAAAGATATTGAAGGTGATATTTTTCGATGGTTGCTATAATATAGGTATTATTGTTTTCCATAATCTATTTAATATTCATGGCTCAATTGTAGACCCTTGATTTTGGGATGGACAAGCAACAACATCTCTAATTATCGAGCTATTAGAGAGCATCGATGTTTTATGGTATATATAGAAACTTGCTTTTAATGTAGCTTTTGTAATTTATTTGATAAATTTATTTTTTTCATAACACGGAATATCTTTATTTTTTAGAACCCAGATTATTGCTAGGTTTATATGGTCGAGATACTTACAATGAGAGTTTTGGGCTCCTTGGAATTTACAATCTAAGATTGCAAAAGATTGCGAATCAACTTCATGTACATGTAATGTTTGTGGACTATGAAAAGCCTGATAGGTTAGATTTTCGGTGCATAGGTAGAATGTTTCAATTTGTTGTCTACAAGCTCGTTCAAACCCCATTCGCCTCAAATATTGATCCACCAAATGAGTTTTGTAAGGTTTTTTCCTTTTCCTTCTTTTTTTTTTCGAAAATTATATCTTGCAACAATAGCTAATATTTTTTATCTTAAATTGATTTTGCCAGATGGAGGCGAGGAGTATAGGCTTCCAAGGAGAGATAATCCAGTTGCCCGAAGATTGTTTTAAAGCTTTGTTCAGGTGTGTTAAGATTATCAACATTATATTGGGTTGGAATGCTAGATGTATATTTATGCCAAGTTTGGTGCTTTATTCAAAGAAATGTAAGTGCTTTAGGAGCTTCTACATGGATATATATGGCAAGCATGGTGTGTTTATATATAGGCTGGCAAGTTGAGGACTATGAGGCCCATTATGGGCTTCAAATATAAGGCTTATCTCTACTCACCCTCCGAGGATGAGCTTTTTTTTTTTGGTGGGAATTGATTGGAATTAGAAAGTGCAACACAACACACACACACCCATGTGTGCCATCGCTTGTGCAATGAGAGCTTGAACCCATGGCCTTGGAACTCTAGAGCAACACCTCTCTCCATTGCACTAATTTGCGGTTGACAAGGATGAGTCCTTTGTTTTGATACATGTAAGAATACTCTTGCCCATCAGGGATGAGTCAAGCAAAATCTATGCCCCCCTTTCAATCAACGGTTTTAACCCTTCCAAGAGTGCTTATTTTTTTCCCTTCCTCCCTTCATGTCCGACTGGGTGTGGCTCTCGGTCCACGTGCGATGTTGGCAGCCCCCTGTCTTGGCATGCATTGTATGCACCCCTTCTTTTGTTGTCTCCTTCTCATCTTTTTTTCCCCCGCACCCTATTCTATGTGCCCCCCCCCACCGTTTCAATATACCCTTTCAAAATAAGGGCGTGCCTTCTTCTAAGGTTCCTCCAATGATTTTTTTTGTTTCCCTTTCTAAACTGCCCTTTTTCTAAATTGTGGGTATGCCCATCTAAAGTTCCCTTTTCCCTTCCTTGCCCATCGTGTAGTCTGGCTGTGGCTCTCGGTCCACATGCGGTGTTGGCAGCCACCTGTCCTGGCACCCATTGTATGCACCCCTTCGTTTGTTGTCGCCTTCTCATCTTTTGTTCCCCCACACCCTATTCTATTCCCACCCCCCCCCACCATTTCAATATACCCTTTCAAAATAAGGGTGTGCCTTATCTAAGGCTCCTCCAATGATCTTTTTTTTTCCTTTCTAAACTGCCCTTTTTTTGTTGCCCTTTCTAAACTGCCCTTTTTCTAAATTGTGGGTATGCCCATCTAAAGTTCCCTTTTCCCTTCCTCCCTTCTATTGCCCATCGTGCAACCTCTCCCCTTCCATCAAAAGCTGTGCCTCATTTTAATCAACGGTTTCAGCCCTTCAACAATGAGTGCTTATTTTTTTCCTAAAGTATATATATAGATAAAGCCTTTTAATTTCCTTTAATACCAAAATTTTTAGCCCCCTCTTTCACATGAGTTATGCTCCTCATCCCCACCCATTATGTGCAACTTCCAGATCAAAGGGTTGCAACCCTTTCAAAGCTTCCCTTTTATCAAGGATTGTAACACTTTCTAAACTTGCTTTTTCATGCACCTTAATCTCTACCTTCTAGAGGCTTTGTTTTGAGTGCTCCCTTTATGCTATGTCCCTCCTTCTTTTCGTGTGTTTATATGATAGCAGGGTCAAACATATTCTTTTTATTTCCCCCTAGGTGTGTGTGCAAGCATGCATCCCACTCTTGGCTTGGCTCTCTCTGGCTCCTTCTCAATTTCCCATTCCTTTTATCAAGTGCTCAGTAATATTACTACTACACTTGGCATATTTGTTAATGATGACATTTTTCCATTCATTATTACTTTGCAGTCGCTCCTCTCTCAAAACACCATCAGATTTTATTTCTCTCTTTCTAAACATAATGATATTATTGCATCTCTTTTATGTGTGGTTCCATTGCAAAATGTTCCTCTTCTTGATGGGCTTGGGTCCCTTTGACATGGCGTATCTTCGCTTCTCATTTTTGTGAGGTTGCGCTCCATCTCATGCTTGCTTTGGCACTGACAATCTTTGTCCATGTCAAAATAGCTCCTCAAGTCTGACCAAGTGAGGTCATCATTGGTGTGAGATAAATATTATGTGAGATGCACATAACAGTAGTAGTAAATGAACACCTATGGACACAAAACATGTACATGCATGTAATGTTCACTGACAATCTTCGTCCCTGTCAAAATAGCTCCTCAAGTCTGACCAAGTGAGATCATCATTGGTGTGAGATAAATATTATGTGAGATGCACATAACAGTAGTAAATGAACACCTATGGACACAAAACATGTACATGCATGTAATGTTCACACAATCATATGCTCTAGAGGCTCCAAAAAAATGCAATATGAACCTCCCCCAATATTTATGGCTTCACAGATGAGGAGAGTAATCAATTCCTAAAAATCAAAAAAGTTCTCTTGAACTCCAATGGAGGTCTGAAACTCACTGTATTCTTTTCCAAGACCATTGTTAATCTATTTCTAGGGTTAACAAGAGCTATTGCCATTATCTTACATCAAGGAGTCAAGGTAGACACACCAAAAGGTAATACATTCAAGATATGAAGCAATGGTGTCCAAATCTACAACTTGGACGGGTACCCGTAATGGTCCGATAGAATATTTATGGTGATTTCTGCTTCAAGAGCGTGTGATAGTATGTTAGGATGAAGTCCCTGTTGCATGCAAATGAAGATCAATACAAGGATGCCAAGGATGCAACAAAAAAGATACTTAGGGCTCTTGTAAAGAGTTCCACTTTGTAGATGAATGTGGGAGAGGGCTTCACAATAATCCCACATGGGAACTTTTGAGAGTTCTAGAATTTTTGTATAAAAGGTGGCTCATTTGAGAGCATGGACACATTGGGCAAACTCATGTTTGAGCTCTCTTGAGACTAGCTCTCCCTCTTCTTCCATAGAGGTGCAAGCTCTTCTCACTCCCCATCAACATTGTTGTAAGTTCTATTCTTTTGTTAATTCAATGCAATGAGTTGATATTTGTCTCTCTTCTCTTGTCAATTCTCTAGTATGCATGTTTCTTATTGATAGCTTCAAGAGTTGTGTGCATGCTAGGGAAATGAGTATTTGAGAATGAAGAATGCTTGATCTTGTGTAAGCAATAGCTAGGATTTCTTCTTGTTTGGATGTATGGATGAATGGAATGTGGAGTTGAGTGAGCAATAGCAAGATTGAGCTTGAGTGTGTGTTGAGTCTATGTCAATAGTAGTAGTTTTCTTAGCATTCTCTCCATCAAATGGATAAGCTTTTGTGCACCGGTACGGGTTGAATCCCTAGCTCCGAAAGGGATGCAAATCCCATTGGATTGAGCTAAGTGTGGATCATACTACTCTTGCTACAAGTGAGAGAGTTATTCCGTCTCTCCATTGTTGCATGCAAATGAAGATCAATACAAGGATGCCAAGGATGCAACAAAAAAGATACTTAGGGCTCTTGTAAAGAGTTCCACTTTGTAGATGAATGTGGGAGAGGGCTTCACAATAATCCCACATGGAAACTTTTGAGAGTTCTAGAATTTTTGTATAAAAGGTGGCTCATTTGAGAGCATGGACACATTGGGCAAACTCATGTTTGAGCTCTCTTGAGACTAGCTCTCCCTCTTCTTCCATAGAGGTGCAAGCTCTTCTCACTCCCCATCAACATTGTTGTAAGTTCTATTCTTTTGTTAATTCAATGCAATGAGTTGATATTTGTCTCTCTTCTCTTGTCAATTCTCTAGTATGCATGTTTCTTATTGATAGCTTCAAGAGTTGTGTGCATGCTAGGGAAATGAGTATTTGAGAATGAAGAATGCTTGATCTTGTGTAAGCAATAGCTAGGCTTTCTTCTTGTTTGGATGTATGGATGAATGGAATGTGGAGTTGAGTGAGCAATAGCAAGATTGAGCTTGAGTGTGTGTTGAGTCTATGTCAATAGTAGTAGTTTTCTTAGCATTCTCTCCATCAAATGGATAAGCTTTTGTGCACCGGTACGGGTTGAATCCCTAGCTCCGAAAGGGATGCAAATCCCATTGGATTGAGCTAAGTGTGGATTATACTACTCTTGCTACAAGTGAGAGAGTTATTCCGTCTCTCCATTGGCGCCGCTGCCGGGGAGAAGACTCAAATCCGGTTGAGAGTGTGTGGAAACCACCACTATTTCCTCTTTTGGTTGCAAAACCATTGAGTGATTAAGGTTAAGTTCGGGTGTGCGATCCCGGTGAGAGAGGATAAGGTTAGGATAAGAAAAAAAAAAACCATTGAGCGGTTGAGGTTTCTCCCACATTGTTTTTTATGTTTCATTGCTTTTATGCTTTTTCAAGTACCGTTCATTATGCTTACCTTCATTGTTTTTTGTCATTTCATTCTTTCATGCTCTTCGTTAACACGTGATTAGTAAAAAAAGAAAAAGAAAAGAGGTGCGTTGCTAAGCTCTTCCATAGCTTATGCAAGCCCCATAGACTCCCAAGCAAGAAGTCCGCTTAAGGATGAGAGGGGAGAGGGAAAGAGAAGGGAGATAGGAAGTGTTGGAGGCGACCTTTCTTTTGATGTTTTGTTGTGTTGTTATCGTGTGGAGAGGCATCTCCATAATTGCAGCAAAGAAAAAAATAAATAGATATATATATATATACATATATCTATTTATACACATATATATACATTGGAGAGGCTGTGGGCGGCCAGTTGGAGTGAAGGTGGCCGTGTGGCGTTGGAGATGGAGTGAGGGCGGCCTTGTGAAAACGAAGACTGCATTGCAGGCGGCTTAAAATATATATATATATTTATATATATATATAATACATTGAAGCTGGCGTTGGCTGCAGAAGCGCTGAAGCGCTGTGGAAGAAAGAAAATATAAATCTATATATATATATATATATATATATATATTTTTCAGCTGCATCAAAAGCTACAACGTGAGAAGGCTAGTGAAAGAAGACGAGAGGCGCTGGTCGTTTGCATCGAAGGCATCGTCTGCAACCTTGGCCGGTGTGGAGCTGCATCGAAGGCGTCGTATGCAGCGTGCAGCAGACGGGTTTTTTTTTTTTAAACAATTATATATATATACGCATAATTGTTTTTTTTGACGTTGGCATAGGTGGGCGCAGCTTGCACCAGAAGCCGGCTGAAAGAAGGCGTAGGCGGCCAGTGAGGGTGCGAAGGTGTAGGCGGCTAGTTGCTGGGTGGCCGAGCTAAGGCGAGTAGGCGGCTAGTTGCTGGGTGGCCGAGCGAAGGCGAGAGGCGCCCAGTTGAGGCTGACCGTGCGGAAGCGTAGAGGCAGCTGGCCGGCGAGAAGCAGCTGAAGCCGGCGAATAAGAAAAAGGGCCGGCAGCTGCAGTTGGGGAGGCAACCGACAGCAACTGAGGCCGGCGAAGAAGAAGAGCAGCGAAGGCCAAGGCGACTGCGCTGAAGGCCACGAAGGTGTGGAGCTGCATCGAAGGCGTCGTCTCCTGCGAAAGGAACCAGCAGTAGCAAAAGAGGCCGAAGCCTGCTGCAGCTGAGGAAGCGAAAAGAAGAGCCCAGGTGATGTTTACGACTGGGTCAGAGGGGAGAAGGGCCGGGTGAACGTAGCTGCAAAGGACAGCTGCTGCTCTGCTGGCGGTAGCTGGCTGCTGCAACAAACGGGAAGAACCACATGGATGCAGCAAAGAATCCGGGCGAGCCGAGCGGTCCGAGCGGTGCGGAGGCGAAGGATAAGGTAGGTGGTGCAAATTTTAAGTTTTTTTAAATTTTTTTATTTTTCATGTTTTTTAAAAAATAATCATAATAAATATAAAAACAAAAAAACAAATATTTTTTTTTAAAAAAAAAGAAAAAAGAAGAAGAAATAAAAAAAAAGGGGAAAAAAGATAGGAAAAAAAAAGAGAAAAAGAAAACAATTAAATTTTTTTTTAAAAAAGAAGAAGAAATAAAAAAAAAGGGGAAAAAAGATAGGGGAAAAAAAAGGGAAAAAAGAAAACAATTAAATATAAAAAAAATATAGAGAGAAGAAATTAAAAAAAATAAAAATAATAAAAAAAATAAAAATAAAAAAAATTAAATTATTTTTTTAGGAGTCCATATTGTTTGCATATTTTTTATTTTTTATTTCTGTAATTTTTAGCATAATTAGAGTGATTTGCATTGTTTTAACTTTTTGTTATAAAAAAAAAAAACAAAAACAAACATAAAACAAAACCAAAAATAAATAAATAAAAAAAAAAGAAGAAGAAGAAGAAGAAAAAAACAATTTTTATTTTTGTATTTTGAAACCAGTGTTCATCATTTAAATTTTTGCATAATTAAAGAAGCTTGCATTTTTTATTTTTATTTTTTAGAAGTTTTGTAAATGATGCATAATTGGTAAACTCATATTTTTTGGCACGAAATTTATTTAAAAATAAAATAAAATAAAATAAAATACAAATAAAAACAAACAAACAAATAAACAATAAAAACCAAAAAAAGGAGGAAAAAACAAAAGAAGACAAAAGAAAATTTTTTGATTTTTTAGGAGTCTACTTTTTTGCATAATTTGTAATTCTTCATTCTTTAATTTTTTGCATAATTAGTTTAACCTGTATTTTTTAATTTTTGTAACTTTGTGCATAATTAGTATTTTTTTAGTGTGAGTCATAATTTTTGTGTAAATTTTATTTAAAAAAAAAGGTAAAAATCTTAAAAACATAAAATCATTAAAAAAAACATTTAAAAAACAAATAATTAAAAAAAATAGGGTAGATAGTACACTACACATATTCTTTTTAGTTGCCTTTAGTGGTTAGGTAGGGTAAAATATATATATATATATATATACATATATATATATATTTTTATCAAAAAAACAAAACAAAAAAACCAAAACCAAAACAAACAAAAACAAAACGAAACAAAAACACATAAAAAAACCAAAACAAAATTTTGACCTTATGCACTTGCGGTCGGGACGTCGTGTAGATTCTGCCATAGGACCTAGGGCACCTTCTAGAGTACCTACGCAGGAAAGTGGGACCCAATCGGTAGGAAATTTGGCAGATATTGCTGAAACACTTTCTGAATCCCAATCCGATACCCTTTCCTCTAGAACAACTAGTTCATTGTCCATGGACAATCTAGGGCCGACAAATAGTCATCCCGTAGCCCCAAATAGGACACCCTCAAGATCCTTTAATCCATTTGAAGCCGACACCATGGGGTTAACACTTAATGTGAGACTCCAATATGTCTACACAAATGCTCAAGGAGCTGAGATCTTTAGGGATCCACAACAACGGTATCTTGTTAAGATCGCAGACATTTTCTCAGAACTTGATAGAGCACCTCTAGTCAATGACCAGGGTAACATGTATATGGGTGGGGATGGGGTTCGCTACGAAGTCACCTACCATCCAGAAAAGGTCGACAAATTAGGGGAGCTCTCTAAAACCGAGTTCTTAGACTTATCAGAACTTTCCAGAGCAAGGGAGTCTAGAGATGACTGGCTCATCGAGCCGGACATGCCTGGACCATCCAATGCCCAGTCCTCAAAGCCATCCATAGATGATTTACATCTTGTAGATCTAAATTTGGAAAGGGATAGGAAAGGCAAGAGCAAATTGGATCAGGGGGCTGAATGCCAATGGGAGTTTGTACGACAAATTTCAGTGACAAAGGTCTTACAGGATGACCCACTTCAAGAGGTCTATAAGGACTCGTTAGAGGGATATTATGCCACGACTAAATTGCCACAGCTAGATCTTCCTCTAGCTCATGTGGTGGTAGTTGAGAAGCTTGCAGGACACATGAACAGAATAATTGATAAATGGGCCAATGAATACCGAACCTTAGATTGGAAGGAGATTCGGGAACTCACGTGGAAAGGACAACCATTATTTATAGAAGTGTTATCAACAAATACAGCCAAACCAGGAGAGACAGCCTTTCTTGGAGAAACTGTTGCTCCTCCCCTACGAGAGTTCACTAGAGAGGGACCTTCAACATCTAAGTGGACCACTGCTAGTAGCCCAACTCTAGCACCAAGATATCGTCCTACACCAAACGTGCGACCTCAGGTCACACCACACCAACATCTTTCTCACTATAACAATCGGAGGATAGGGGAGCCAACTCAGCCTCCCATAAATGCACCTCCCGAAATGAGGGTGACAAGATCTTTGGAAGGGTTTGGTGAGGCTGGTAATAGGGTACCCACACCAATTTTGGAAACATGTGGACCATCTTTCCAAAGAGAGGAACAATTCCCACTCAGAGCGAGAGGCCGTAGGCCCTATGACGAGTATTCAAGACAAGTAAGGCCATCAACTCTTCAGAAATTGGTAAAGAAATATGAAGGGTCGGGAGATCCATATGACCATGTAGCAGCTTTTAGGCAAGCAGTTCGAGCTGAGCAAGTTGCTGATAAGCATACTCAAATAGAAGGGTTTGGACTCACCCTTGAAGGAAAAGCCCTGGCTTGGTTTCAGGCATTAGAAGCTTCAGACAAAACTTCTTTACGAGTTTTGGAAGAGAGATTCATTGCTGCTTTTTCCTTGATGGGAATTCAACATGACACGGTAGCACACATCTACTCTTTCAAGCAAGGCGAGAATGAGAGTGTTAGAGACTGTGTAAATAGAATGAAGCAGTACATTAATCGTTGCCCAGAAGATGAGAAGCCCGCCCAAAGTTGATTAATTTCTATCTTCTTAAAAGGCCTCAAAAATTCGACACTGCATACACATCTCTATGCGAAGAAGCATACAAGTTTCAATGAGTGTTGCCATGATGCTATGGATTTCACCGATAACTTCAAGTTCCAAGATGGTTCTGGCCCTGCGGTGAAACCTAGAAATCAGTGGGGTGATGACCAAAGTTCAGGGTCTAGCGCGCTAGTAAATCCAGACCAGATAGCTAACCTAGTACTAAGGAGATTGGGACAGACCTATCGTCCACCCATGCAGCCACAACAACAGCAGCAGAGAATGAGGAGTGTGCTTCCTACAGGTCCTCATCTTTGTGGAGCATGTGGCGGTGACCATAAAACAGAGGACTGTAAAACCTTTTCTCCTCTAGTCACAAACCAACCCACAAAGAAGTGGTGCCAAGCCTGTGCTTGGAACTTTACTCACACCACACAAGATTGTACTCGCATTGCGAGAATGAGACAGGAACGTGAGAAGCCGAGGGGTGGAGTGGCTCCACAAATGTATCAACAGTATACTAGTTTTGAACGTAAGCCACCGATGACACAAGAACAAGCACGACCTGTTCTTGGTGCTCAACCTCCTGCTCCAGGGACTGCTCCTGTGAGGGTTGTCGACTACGACAATTCAAATATGTGTAGAGACTTGGTAAACCCAGGCTATGTGGAGGAAGAATACGCATCATATTCATCCAAAGATAATCTCTTTGAAAGTCCCGCATACCCAAGCCCAGCACTGGATGTTCAACCAGGGGAACAAAACTCTTTAATATTGCTAGGCGGCTACCAACCTAGGACTCCAGGCCCCTCAGGTCAATGGCAGCCAAGGAAAGTAGAGGCCAAACCAATGGGCCCCTGTTATGAGTGCGGAGAACCCCATTGGGCTCGTGATTGTCCACATCGCTCAAGGCAAGCATCTCGGTCAAATACAACAGTACAACAGTTTCCACCAATCGAAAGATATTGTCTAGGGTGTTGTGTAGAACACTTCCCAAAAGACTGTCTGCTGAAACCACATGAGGAAGGCACCTCTCAACCAAAGGTTTCACTCAACCTTGTAGGCACAGTTCCATCGCCACCTTCATCTGAGAATGAGGATGTCGTGCCACTTAGAGTCATGACTCGATCACAGACAAGAAACGCTGAAATACAAATTGATGAGACACCTCGAACTAGGGACGCAAAGACAAATCTAGTGGACAAAACCCTACAGTCCAGTAGAAAAAAAACCACTAGGAGGAAGAAGAACCGAAACAAACAAACTAAAAGTACATCCACTAGTTCTCAGGAAACCTCTAAACAAAACATGAGGGATAAAACTTTTACTTCCCAAGAAGTGCATGAGGAACATCAACCTCAACCTGGGTCTAGTGCTAAACAAGATGAGGCTAGTACAACTGAGGATAGTTCTGGGGGTTCTGTTTTTGTGGATAAAGTAAATGAGATTCTAGAGGCCATCATTGATGCTCATAGAAGTCGCATTGCAGCTTTATCTGAGCTACCCACGAAGCTTCAAGAATACCCAAACCCTCGTGAGGAGAAGATCAATCTAGCTGTACATCAGCAACTCATTAGGGAAGCTCAGTCAATACTTGAGGGACAACCACCACCTATTCCTCGGGGCCCAACCTCTCTTACGCCAACATTAGAAACTATACCGGAAGTGTCATCAAGTAGAGAAATGAAAAGTGAGCTCATTTCACAAGCTCATAGCGAAAGGTCTGCACCAATTGACACTCCATTGAAAGATGACATTCTGCCATCACCTAGCCTTGTCTTCCCATGCAATGATGAAGTTATTGATGCTAATGAGGACATGGCAAATGACATGTGGGCCGCAGTAAATGAGAAAATTAATGGGAACATGTCTTCTGTTAGTTCGCCTCCATTCTCTGAGGTGGATTTTACCAGAGGCACGGAAAACAAATTTAGACACCCAAGCATTCAGGAGGAAGTTCAAACAATTGTTTCTCCTAGAAGTAAGCATACAATGAAAACCTTACCATCATATCTGGGAGAATATGAGAATTGTTCTCAAACCTTGAGGATACCCTCCATGCATAAAAGGTTGACAAAGGAGAAAGATATGAGTATGGTGCAGGCTATTTTGTCAGCACCAGTGGCTTGTACCTTACCTTTGCTTGAGTTGATAAAGCTTAAACCTGAGTTGTGGAATGATATTGCCACATGTTTGTCAGAGCAGGTATTGCTACAAAAGGGTCACCAAGAGTGTACTATACACTCTGAAACAAAGCATGTAATGCCAGTTCCTATCAACAAAGTAGGAAAATTTTGTGAAGACGATCAGGGAAATGCTACCCTCCCATTAGAAGTGCAAAAAGTATCTTCAACTGCAATACTTGATAGTGGTGCAGGAGTGGGCATTGTGACAAGGTCCATTTGGGAGAAATGGGGCAAACCAGCTATTAGGAGTACAAGGATGCGCTTGCAGCTAGCAGATGGAAGCTTAGAACATCCCCTTGGGCTGCTTGAGAACATATTGGTCACCACATGTGGGATTGAATATGAGCATACCTTTGCAGTAGTGGATTTTGGAAAGCATCCAAACTACGAAGTGATATTGGGTAGACCATTCATGCGACAATTTAAAATGATACAAGATTGGGGATACAATTACTTGTACCTCCGACATGATTCTATCATCACAAGGGTCAACCTAAGGAATCACTCATATCGTGATGTAACAAGGTCTCCAATAGATGAGTTTGATTCTGCTTCATCTGAGGGCTCAAGAGTTACATTGTCAGATGGGCGAGAAGACTTATGGATGTGTGGAGCCTCATGTAGGGATTTCAACACTGAGAGACTTAAGGGTAATCGAAGTGTATCAGACGAGGCATACATTCCACAACCCTTCCCTGAGCATTTAACTGATCCATTAGAATGGAGTCATGTCCTTGCAACATTATCGACATGTGCCTTACCAAAGCCAATTCAATTCTGTGACTCAGATGGATATGACATTATACCTATACGAATGGTACAACCACGTACCCTTCTAGATGATTTGTACTATAGGGATACATCCACAACAGCACTGCATGTAGAGGAAGTCTCTGCTACTCCACGAGCTTTGTCGTGTCAAAAGGGTAATGTTTCTACCTTACCCAACCAATTCTCGAAATCTGCTCTTGAAGCTCCAAAACAAATGATGTGGATAATTGATGAGTACTCAAGTGAGGGCCATGGTTGGCATGTTCCAACTACTCTAGTTGCTGCTCAAAGAAGGCCAGGTAAGAAGGAATTATCAATGTGGCTACCCAAAGCTGCGTACAAACTTGTACCATCTAGTCCAGTTGCTAAGCCTCTTAAGAAGCACATCATTTCCAAGCCTAAAACTCGGATTGTTACTCGATGGGTCCCCAAACAGGTTCTTAAAGCACAAGGTTATTATGAGGGTGCAACAGCAATTTGGCTTCCAAAATGCCATGCTTTGCTAGGGGTAAAAGAGTGTTTCAAAAAGATTTCAAAAGAAACCCTTGATTTTCAATATCGGTGGGTGCAAAAGAATTCAACACAAATTCTTCAAGAAAGGAAAGGTGGCTGTGATAGCACCTACAAAACTACTTGTGTTGATCTTCCTAAAACATGTATTGAAACACCGGCTGTCCCGATTTCTCCTTATTACCCAATTCCATCATCAACTGGTGTACCTAAGACTCATCCAACTTCAAATGAGTCTCATTTGAGCATAGATTCTAGCAATTCAATGCCTAAATCCTCTTATCTTGCTCAAATTCCAAGACAATTGATAAAAATCCCACCCAAGAAGGACATACCTAAAACCAAAGATAAGGCATTAACACTACAAATGAAGCTCTTTGGTAGATCAATGTTTGAATAGTGTGGTGCCTTACGCCTTTAAAGGATTATGTTCTTTTTGAGATAATCTCCACCACCAGCGCAAGGGTAAGTTCAACGACTCCACAATAAGATCGACAAGCCAGGGCACTTTTCTCCCATTGGGTTTTTTCCCCTCGGCTATATTCGGTGATTGGCACCACTAACAAATTTTATTCCTTTGTTTTCCTTTTTGTTAATAAAACTTTCGCAGAGATCTTCGCTAAAACAAGAGCATCAAACACGCCCCAATAGTCCACCTATCGTGCACACAAATTAGGAAGGGGGGAGACATGCTACGCTTACAAAGATCAAGGAGGAGTAATCTGCACCAAAATCAGCAAATGCATCAATGCAAACGAACAACATCAACAGGGCACTACAACAGGTGTATTCAAATCTTAATCTTTATTTCTTTATGTGCTCTTATCTTTCGAATATATGGTTTGCATGTTCACACAATATTGGCTGGTTTGAGTTTTTGATTAGTTGTTAAAATATGGTGAGTGAATTCTAGAGTCTTAGAAGACTTAGTAAAAGATATTTCTATCTAAAGACAGTGTAGGATATATACCAATGGAGTATGCCAAGTACTTATGTTTTCAAGGTATATTAGTTATCCCTAGTGGTAGTTACCTCTTAGATATGAGCTAGGTGCTAGGAGTCATAAAAATTTATGAGAATATACCCTAAAAAATATATATATATACAAAGTGAATTGAGACATGAAGTGTCTACCGCCATGTGAAATGCTTGGTAGGACCTGAGGTTGTCTTAGCACCTTGGGGCCGATGCCTTGGTTTCCATGGGGTGAACACTGATGTCTAAAAACTTCAGAAGAAGAACTTTGAGGAATCTATCGCCTTGATAGATGTTGGTAGGACTCGGGGGTACACTATGGGCCCTCACGATCGATGCTTTCATCTTCAAGGGGTACTCCTTAGGTCATAACAGAAAGAAAAAAGGTCTGTCGCCCTTGAGATACTTAGCGGTCTTTAGATTCTCTTGGCGGAGGTCTCTTGGCCATTGCTTGGGTCTCTTTGGGATAGAACCTTAATCTTTATCACCTTCTACACACATATCAAAAAAGAAAAAAAAATAAAAAAAAAGAAAAAAAAAGAGAGTTCCAATCACCTTTGCTCATATTTAGGAGTAGGTATGCCATTTAGGAGTAACTTACATACTGGTAGGACATTGAGACTACGGTCATAACCTGCGGTGTACAAAGCACACTTGCCTTTACGTAGCATTATCTACTACTTAAGTCTCACTTTGACTAGTCTTTACTCACCTATTTTAGTACTCATTAAAACTTTAATCAGCCCTGCACTTGTATGCTCACGTGTGAAGTCATCATTGCTGATTTTTCTTTTCTTTTCTTTTCTTTTCAATAAAGGACTTTACTCGTATCAATTGTTTTTGTTGCAGCTCTTGCTACTACCGCGCTCGAGGACGTGCGCAAAATAGGAAGGGGGGAGTGTTGCATGCAAATGAAGATCAATACAAGGATGCCAAGGATGCAACAAAAAAGATACTTAGGGCTCTTGTAAAGAGTTCCACTTTGTAGATGAATGTGGGAGAGGGCTTCACAATAATCCCACATGGGAACTTTTGAGAGTTCTAGAATTTTTGTATAAAAGGTGGCTCATTTGAGAGCATGGACACATTGGGCAAACTCATGTTTGAGCTCTCTTGAGACTAGCTCTCCCTCTTCTTCCATAGAGGTGCAAGCTCTTCTCACTCCCCATCAACATTGTTGTAAGTTCTATTCTTTTGTTAATTCAATGCAATGAGTTGATATTTGTCTCTCTTCTCTTGTCAATTCTCTAGTATGCATGTTTCTTATTGATAGCTTCAAGAGTTGTGTGCATGCTAGGGAAATGAGTATTTGAGAATAAAGAATGCTTGATCTTGTGTAAGCAATAGCTAGGCTTTCTTCTTGTTTGGATGTATGGATGAATGGAATGTGGAGTTGAGTGAGCAATAGCAAGATTGAGCTTGAGTGTGTGTTGAGTCTATGTCAATAGTAGTAGTTTTCTTAGCATTCTCTCCATCAAATGGATAAGCTTTTGTGCACCGGTACGGGTTGAATCCCTAGTTCCAAAAGGGATGCAAATCCCATTGGATTGAGCTAAGTGTGGATCATACTACTCTTGCTACAAGTGAGAGAGTTATTCCTTCTCTCCAGTCCCAAGTGATGTACTTTATGGATATATTATGAGAGTAGTCATTGTAATAGCATTAGGCCTCTTATGAGCCTAAAGTGCCCGGCTAGCCCACAGTTTAAGTGAGTGTGAACACTTATGGCCATGTATATAAGTGAAAATCTCTCAGCATGTAAAGAACTCTCCCATTGTACAATTGAGTGTAGCTCTTGGTAATCCTCTTGCTAATATCTCTCTAATGCATGCTGCCAGGCGTTTTTTTGAGTGGTATTTCGGGCTCGTGTATATATGGATGCGTGACGTGTGTGAAGGATTTGCTTTTGAGGGCGTTGCCAGGTGTACAGGGTGGACGGATTTGGTTTTGGGCTGGTTGCAGGCCTGTCCGGTGAGCGGTATGCAGGTGGTTTCAGCTACTCGATGGCCTTGAAGTGTGTGCGCGTCCAAAGGATGAGTGGGCACTACCCGGTTTGTGTTGAAGGTATGGAAAGCATGGGCAAATCAAAATGAAGTGGCCAAGGTAGTATTGGGCATTTGGTGTGAAAGCTAAGGGAGTGGCCATCTTAGGCAAAATAAAATAAATATTTAATATTATATGGCCAAAAAAGAAACGAAGGCGTGGAGCTTTGAGCTGCCGCCAGCGAGTGTATTCCAGAAGCTAGGAAGGTGGCAGGTCGGCGCAGCGTGCAGTAAAGGTGAGACCGCTGTATTGTTGTGGAGAGGCTCTGTGGGCGCAGCTGCAAGGAGTGGAGAAGGCCAGGAACGTGTGTCAGATGGGGGGTCTTGGGCGCAGCAGCAAGTGGTGAAAAGGCGTAGCTGTATGGGAGCCGCCTAGGAGTTGTTGGCGAGGACTGAGACGCCGCCCAGGTGACAGAAGGTACACACAGGGAGCCTCCCTAGTGAAGAACCGCAGCGGAGAGAGAACAAGGCGAGTACAGAGGTGGCTACGGTGACGGGAGCTGGCATTAAAGACTGGACGTGGAAGCCTTAGTTAGAGGGCTGGCGATGGATGACGTGGGCTGGTGTTACTGATGAGACGCCGGCTATGAAAGAAAGGCGGTTTTTTGTGTGTGGCGCAGCAGCAGCTGCAAGGGAAGTGGAAGCACAGAGGGTTGTGACAACTGGTGGTAGCCGTATGTGCAGCCTTGTTGGAGAGGTGCGCAGCTGGTAGGTGGCTGTCGTGCAGAGGTGGTGGGGCTCCTTGTGAAGAGCCAGAAGTGAAGATTGCAGATAAGCTGCAGAGAAGTGTTCAAGCGGGCTGCTGACAGTGTTGGAGAAGGCAGTAGCTGGTGGGGCGCTGCCTGTGGGAAAGAGACGGGTGCTGGCATCAAAGTAAGCTGCTAGCGAGGACAAAAGGGGAGCAGATAAGCTGCAAGTGATAGGTTGGCTGGTGTGGGCCGCCTAGGAGACAGGACAGTGGACAGAGTGGGGGTGCCGAGTGAAGCACAGAGAGAGGTTGGTGTGGCTGCTTCGTGGTGGGCCGGTAGCAAGGCAGATAAGCTGCCTGGGTTTGTTGCGAGGCTGATAGAGGATCAGCACAGAGAGAGAGAGAGAGAGAGAGAGAGATGATGGTCGAGCTGCTGCTGACGACACATGCAGAAGTGATGGGTTGCAGAGGACTCGAGGGTTAGCTGGTGTGGGCGCCTTCTGGAGTGAGAATGGCCGGGTTCATTCTGATGTGATTGGTACAGCAGGCAGACGAGTGGATTTCGTGGTGATCAGGGATGTGGTGTATCCTCGGCTGACAGGCCTGAGTGAGTGTTTTGTTTGTGGGTTGTGTGAGTAAGGCTTCTGTGTCGGGAGAAGCTTGTATGAAATGTTGTAACTGAGAATATATTGCTGGATGTTTGCTTTGGTCTACGGTGCCCCTGTTTGGTGCTGTCTATTTGGCGTGGGTTGGGTGGTGAAGTGCGAGAATTGTTCCAGCCGGTGGCTGGTGGTGCCCCCGTTCATGTGTGTTATTCCAAGTTTGCGAGGTGGAAGGGCTATAGAGGCAGGCTTTTCTTTCTTTTTTTCACCTGGTGCCCCCACTGAGGAGTTGCTTTGGCGTTGTTTGACTGAAAGGGCGTGTGTTCGGCTGAGGAGAGCTCAGGGATTGGTACAGGTTGTCATGATGTGGTCTTATCCAGAGTTTCATGGCAGGAAGGGTGAAGATGTGTGTGACTTTTTGGAGCAGATGGAGATGGCATGCATTAGTAACCATGTGACAGATGAAGAGCAGGTTCTGAGGCTGATAAGGATTTTTTTGAAGGGAGATGCCCGAAGCTGGCTGAAGGATTTTGAAGCACAGTATGCTGGTGTCTTGACCTTGGACAGGTTGAAAGAAGGCCTTTTGGAGCGTTTTCAGCAAGTGGAGGATGCTAGTGTGCTTTGGCAGGAGTTGAGCATCTTGAAGCAGGTACATGGGCAATCACTGGATGATTTTGTGCAGGTATTTACGTGTTTGTGGAGTAAGTAGTGCATGACATTAAAGCAGGGAGTTCCTCCTATGTTTCTGAAGAAGAGTTTGTTCATTGATGGTTTGCTACCTCATTTAAAGGTCAGGGTTGAGTTAAAGAATCCCAGGTCATTTGATGATGCTGTTAGGGTTGCTAGGGAAAAGGAAGGCAAGGTTTTGATGCAGATGGAGATGAGTATTTATCCGTATGAAGGTATTGTGTCTGTGAGAGATAAGCAGGTGAATTTGGTTGAGGTGGATAAGAGTCCTATGCAAAGCTTGATTGGACAGGAGCCTCAAAGGCCGAGACAGGTGCAAAGGGGTATGTTTTATATGCCTTCTGACTTTTTTCCAAAGTCTTTGAAGCATGTGCAGGTGGATGAAAAGCAGGTGAAGGAACAAAGTGAAGATGAGAAGTTGCCAGTGGATTTTTCTTTGGATTTGGAGATCATAGCTGTACAGGACAGTGAGTTGAAAGGTTCTATTGAAGATCATTTGGATTTGGAGGATATGCATGCACATGGAAGTGAAGGGGATGATGCCTTGGGATTGGCTAATGATGAGAAGAAAGAGGAGCTGGATACAGGATGCTTTGACGAAGATTCTTTGTCAGATTCTACAAGGGTGGAGGATGGGGTAGAGACTTCTGATGAAGTGAAGATGGCTTGTGATGCAGATGTGGAGAGCGTGGAGGAAGATCCTATTATCCTGGATTTTCTGAGACAGCTTGATGATATGGTACCTGTGATGGATGGTGTGGATGTTGTTCCATTGGATGCATTAGGTGTTGGGGAGTCTTTGGACGATGATACCAGGGGGGTTGGCAACACTGAAGAAGGTATGCATGTGGATTTGGCTGATGAAGAGCATTGTGTGGTGAGCATTGTGCCTGAGGATGATATTTGGGAAATTGCTAGCCTTGATGAGCAGGAGCCAGAAGTGGAGATGGATGCTGATATGATTGAGAGTGTAGCTAAGGCTACCTTACGTGTTGCTGAGATGCTGAAAGCAAAGTCCATGGATGACAAGGATTCTGAGCCAGTTGAGCTGTATGGTTGTGAAGAGATGCCTGAACCAGTGGAGTTGGAAGTGTTGGTGGATACTGCTGTTGGAGAGGATGTGGATTTTGGTGTGCAGAAAGGTCAAAATGTTGGAACCTGGCCTTCATTGGTGTTGATGGATGGGATGCTAGATGGTGTAATGCCACAGGTTTTGAAGACAGGGAGGTTTATTGTGGGTAAAGAGCAAAGGCTTGAAGATGATGCTGTGTGGTCAGAGTCGGTGAATGCTGATCAGATGATGAATAGAAATGATTTTGTGGCGCATATGGTTGATGTTTGGTGTGCGGTGATGCAGCCATGGTGTTTCATGGATGCTGGGGAATGGGATGGTGAATTGTTGTTTCCTTTTGATCCTGGTGGATGACTACTGGACTATGCTGAATGCTGCTGAGCATAAATGCTCTAGCAGATGGGGGGGTGGCAAAGTATGCCAGGCGTTTTTTTGAGTGGTATTTCAGGCTCGTGTATATATGGATGCGTGACGTGTGTGAAGGATTTGCTTTTGAGGGCGTTGCCAGGTGTACAGGGTGGATGGATTTGGTTTTGGGCTGGTTGCAGGCCTGTCCGGTGAGCGGTATGCAGGTGGTTTCAGCTACTCGATGGCCTTGAAGTGTGTGCGCGTCCAAAGGATGAGTGGGCACTACCCGGTTTGTGTTGAAGGTATGGAAAGCATGGGCAAGTCAAAATGAAGTGGCCAAGGTAGTATTGGGCATTTGGTGTGAAAGCTAAGGGAGTGGCCATCTTAGGCAAAATAAAATAAATATTTAATATTATATGGCCAAAAAAGAAACGAAGGCGTGGAGCTTTGAGCTGCCGCCAGCGAGTGTATTCCAGAAGCTAGGAAGGTGGCAGGTCGGCGCAGCGTGCAGTAAAGGTGAGACCGCTGTATTGTTGTGGAGAGGCTCTGTGGGCGCAGCTGCAAGGAGTGGAGAAGGCCAGGAACGTGTGTCAGATGGGGGGTCTCGGGCGCAGCAGCAAGTGGTGAAAAGGCGTAGCTGTATGGGAGCCGCCTAGGAGTTGTTGGCGAGGACTGAGACGCCGCCCAGGTGACAGAAGGTACACACAGGGAGCCTCCCTAGTGAAGAACCGCAGCGGAGAGAGAACAAGGCGAGTACAGAGGTGGCTACGGTGACGGGAGCTGGCGTTAAAGACTGGACGTGGAAGCCTTAGTTAGAGGGCTGGCGATGGATGACGTGGGCTGGTGTTACTGATGAGTCGCCGGCTATGAAAGAAAGGCGATTTTTTGTGTGTGGCGCAGCAGCAGCTGCAAGGGAAGTGGAAGCACAGAGGGTTGTGACAACTGGTGGTAGCCGTATGTGCAGCCTTGTTGGAGAGGTGCGCAGCTGGTAGGTGGCTGTCGTGCAGAGGTGGTGGGGCTCCTTGTGAAGAGCCAGAAGTGAAGATTGCAGATAAGCTGCAGAGAAGTGTTCAAGCGGGCTGCTGACAGTGTTGGAGAAGGCAGTAGCTGGTGGGGCGCTGCCTGTGGGAAAGAGACGGGTGCTGGCATCAAAGTAAGCTGCTAGCGAGGACAAAAGGGGAGCAGATAAGCTGCAAGTGATAGGTTGGCTGGTGTGGGCCGCCTAGGAGACAGGACAGTGGACAGAGTGGGGGTGCCGAGTGAAGCACAGAGAGAGGTTGGTGTGGCTGCTTCGTGGTGGGCCGGTAGCAAGGCAGATAAGCTGCCTGGGTTTGTTGCGAGGCTGACAGAGGATCAGCACAGAGAGAGAGAGAGAGAGATGATGGTCGAGCTGCTGCTGACGACACATGCAGAAGTGATGGGTCGCAGAGGACTCGAGGGTTAGCTGGTGTGGGCGCCTTCTGGAGTGAGAATGGCCGGGTTCATTCTGATGTGATTGGTACAGCAGGCAGACGAGTGGATTTCGTGGTGATCAGGGATGTGGTGTATCCTCGGCTGACAGGCCTGAGTGAGTGTTTTGTTTGTGGGTTGTGTGAGTAAGGCTTCTGTGTCGGGAGAAGCTTGTATGAAATGTTGTAACTGAGAATATATTGCTGGATGTTTGCTTTGGTCTACGGTGCCCCTGTTTGGTGTTGTCTGTTTGGCGTGGGTTGGGTGGTGAAGTGCGAGAATTGTTCCAGCCGGTGGCTGGTGGTGCCCCCGTTCGTGTGTGTTATTCCAAGTTTGCGAGGTGGAAGGGCTATAGAGGCAGGCTTTTCTTTCTTTTTTTCACCTCACACATGCTAGTGAGTGTGTATGAGTGAAGTGAGGTGAGAGGAGGGACGAGTGCACGTAGTGCAATGCGATGGGGTGACAATGCACGTGGGAGGCTACGTTGGAATTGTTACTCAAGGAGTGGTCGAGCTTGAAGACCTCAAGGGTTACGAGCTCGGCCATCGGAAAGATTCCCATGACAGTTGCGGTTTGCTGGGTAATCTTCTTGTTGGATGTGTTTCGAAACGAGGGTTTGGGTGAGCCATAACACTTTTGGCATCGTTGGCTGGGGAGCCATCCCTTGGTTTTTTTAATCATATTTCTCTAATCTATGTATTACCCATTTCCCATTGTCTTGAGTAATGGTTCACCATGAAAAAGATATAGTTTTGATGGTGATTTGTGTAAAATTTGGTGAGGAACAGCTTTCTTTCTTTGTTTTGTAAAAGAATGCCTTTTTGCTTAATTTTTAGCTTAAATCTTTGTTTTTGTTGTTGTTAATTTGGTTTGTAATGTTCCTAAGGCTTACACATAGAGTGTATTAGGCTTTATTTGCTTCCATTGCATCAAAAAATATAATAGAATGCATTTTTAATGATTTTTAGCTCTCTTTTCTAGTTTAATAGAGTGAAAATCGTTAATTTTTAATTAATTATCATATTTTTTTAAAGATTTGTTTGCATAAGTATATTAGCAATCAATAAGGGTAGCTTAAGCTCTCACAAAATTTCTCAAAACATAAAAAAACTCTTGGAATTAACTAATCTTCACTAATGGACTGGTTTTTCTCGTTTTTAGGAGTGATTTATCCATTTCTAAGAGTTAAAAAATTCGTAAATATATTGTTTGGAGTCCATTTCGTTCATGTAAGAGGTTGAAATTAGTGTTCTAGAGTATTTTGAGAGCATTTAGATGCATCAAAACACCTAATTACATTAATTTCTTTATTATTTGAAAGAATTTCGTTCTCTTTTGCATAAAGAGAAGATAATAAAATTAGGAGTTTAATTAATATCTAATTATGGATTAATTTACACATTAGTTGATGCACATAGCTTAGCAATTTTATACCCTATCCAATGATGTGCTCAATGGTGTGAATTAATTAGTGATTAGTGGTTAATAATAGCTTTTAATTAGTCCAAAAAGAGAAAAGATTACTGAAAGAGTTAATCTTTGATTAATTCTTAATCATATTTTTACACAACTCATTAGTAGCTAATGAGCATTTAATGTAAAGATGCCAATGAGTTGTCAACTTGTTCATTTTGGGAGACATTTATGAAGGATGTAAGGGGGTGTCATAAAAGTGTTGACTTTTTTTTATTCCCACTTACCTTTTTGGAAAAATCCCCATATCTCCCCAATTTAAAATTTAAAAATATTCCCTCCACACAAGAAATGGCACCTACACACTGCATCGATGACTTATCAAAGAACATGACTGTAGAGATTTCCAAAATCATGGGCAAGTACGATGGAACGATTGATCCTGCTCAATTCATGCAAATGTTTGAATAGAGTTGTGAAGCCTTTAGAAATCCAAATTGCCCCATCAAGGTACATGCATTGAACCTTTGCTTAGTGGGAAATTCGAGTCGATCGTTCATCACATTGATGCTTGTGATTAAGGTGAATTTCACGACCTTGAAAACAGCCTTTATCCATGGTTTTTCAAGATAGCGTTATCGATGGAGTGTAGCAAGAGAACTCTATTCAATCAAGCAAAAACAAAAAGAAACCATTAAAGATTTTATCATTTGGATAAAAATATTGGACTCATGATGTGAGCCATGGGAGAATCTAAACGATGCTTAATTGAAGAGATGTTTCATGATGATGGACATAAAGAAAAATAGCTTACACAACTTGATCATTGTATCCAATTCGGAAACATTTGATCAATGATGTAAAGAAGCAATACATTGTGAGGTGAATCCTAAGCCCCTTCAAAACATGATGTATAGATGGAAAAAAAGAACATATGATGGTGTATGGTGAATCATAGGTGGCGAAGAGACACATGTGTAGTAGTGCAAAGTGGATAAGCGCAGATGTGTGAAATAAGAACAGAAAGCGTATGGTGATGCAAGAACAGAAAGCGTATGGTGATGCAAGAAAGCCGGGCGGTGATGCATTCGAGAAGAAGAAAGGCGGTAACGGGATTCAAGAACAATGGAGTTTTTTTTAAAGGGACTCCCCACAGAGGTGGCTAGAGATCACACCAGTGAGAGGAGTGTAAGAGAAAGACTGTAGCGGAGTAGACTCTTGCAGTTCCATTTTCTTCGTGAGGGTTGCAAGCTAGAGTGCATATTTTCAAGTTTGCAGAAGAGAAGAAGATAGAGCAGTGTGAGGGGAGCTGTTTGGATCAGAGCAGAGGAAGAGCTGGAGATAAGAGCCAACCAAGAGGTGTGTTCCCTGGGACTTCTGTGCAACGCCTTTGTCAGAGACTTGATCCTTTTCGATTCGTCCTCGACTGTAGCTGTTGAAGATGGATTTTTGAAGTATTGTCATCGGGGTCTTCTTGCAAAGGATCCTTGAGCTTATTGTGTTCTTTTTTGATATGTTGGTGCCCAGGTCCCAGGGCTGTTGGGACACTATTGTTTAGTCTATTTGAAGAAATCCGAGTTTGGGTTGTATCAACTGTGTATGGATACAAAGTCGTTTGCTTTGATGTTCTAGATGTGGTGGATAGTGTGTTGTTTGATTAAGTTCTTGGTGATAGATCTCCTATGTGTATCTATCGAATGACTACTGAACTGGTTTTATGAGTCAGTTGTGTGTTAGCTAGACATCAGAATGATTAGCTGATGATGTAGAGGGCTTGCCCTATCCTGTTTATGAGTCAGTTGTGTGTTAGCTAGACATCAGAATGATTAGCTGATGATGTAGAGGGCTTGCCCTATCCTTTCTGCTCTAGTTGTGTCTTCTAAATTAGTTTACTCTATTTCGGACGGTCGGGTCCGTCTCAAATAGTGCAGTCCAAAAAGAGAGTCAGAGAAGTATCAGCAAAGGGCATCTAATTGGTTCAGAGAGGTTCTGAAGTAAGGTTTTGAGGCTAGCTAGCGTTGGAGAACAGTCTAGGAGTCTAGAGGACAGGTTTTTGACAGGGGATAAGTGGGGAATTTCAGAAACAGTTTTCAGTCAGTTTTGAGTCAGCTAGAGACGTTTTGGTCAGCTGCTGCTGCTGGATGTCAGCTGTCGTTATAGGAAAGGCTTCAAGGTGTATGATCAGAGCTTTTGGAGGTTAATGATGTTGACTTGAGAGGATAGCTGAAGGCTTCAACTGGATTAGATAGGGAGGTTGGGAGGGTGTTGAGGTGTCTTATTGAGTGAGCTGGAGGGCTGAGGATAATTGCTAGGTGAATTGGTGCCCTTGGAGCTCAGATTTTAGTATCCCCCAGTTTTCTAATCCCATTATATTTTCTTCTTGTATGTATGTAGGTGGTGTAACAGAGGCCACCACACAACGTTTAGATGACAACATGATGGAGGATGTGATAGAAAACAGAAGCAGGAGGGAGCACACACAAGAGAAGAAAACCCTAATCCATATCCATCAATCATAAAGAAGGAGAGAAGCCATAGTCATCATCTCTCTCACACACATAAAGGAGAACACAACATAGTGTTATGTCCACACTACAAAAGTAAACCTAATGTAATGTCCACACCACACATGACCAGCTGGACGCGGTCATAAACACACCACACGATATCTATCTACCATACTGTCACTCTGTCAGCACCCATGTGCTATCCTCCAGCTGTATACGAGCTTGACATTTCAACACTCCCCCTCAAGCTCGACATGTCCATCTCTAGGACTCCCAATCTAGTACGGAAATACTCGAACTTATCCTTACCAAGTGCTTTGGTAAAGATATCTGCAACCTGCTCATCTGTCTGCACATATGTCAAATCAACATGCCCATCTAGCACTTTCTCTCTGATGAAGTGATAGTGGACCTCAATATGTTTGGTCCTGGCATGATAAACTGGGTTGCTAGCAAGCTGAATACTACTCATGTTGTCACAATGAATGACAACTCTCATATCACTCTGTAACCTGACATCATCTAGCAACTTTTTCAACCACATAGCCTCACATGCAGCTATGGCTGCTCTACGATACTCTGCCTCTGTGGTAGATAAAGCAACTGTAGGTTGCTTTTTACTGCTCCAACTCACAGCTCCACTACCAAGGCTGAAAACATAGCCACTGGTAGACCTCCTGTCATATGCACTACCGGCCCAATCTGCATCTGTATATCCATAGACATGCATGTCTTTTCCTGCCTCATAGTAAAGACCATAATGCACGGTAGTTTTGACGTATCTCAGAATACGTCACAGCATCCAAGTGAGGTTTACGAGGACTCTGCATAAACTGACTCACCAAACCAACTGCATAACTGAGATCTGGCCTCGTAATGGTCATGTAGATAAGGCTACCAACCATTTTCCTGTACATGGTGATATCATCAAGCTCATCACCCAAATCAGCCCTAAGCTTCATGTTTTGCTCTAATGGTGTCAACATTGGTTTGCATGCTGTCATACCATACTTTGCCAGCATGTCAAGTGCATATTGCCTTTGCACCAACCATATACCCTTGCTTGTTCTAATCACCTCAATGCCAAGAAAGAACCTTAAATCACCAAGGTCTTTCATATCAAACTCTTTGCATAAAGAGGCCTTAACCTCATCAATGCCTTTCCCACAATCACCTGTGATAATCAAATCATCAACATAAATGACTATCATCACGATACCATCATGTGTCTTCTTCACATAAAGTGAAGAGTCTGCATTTCCAACCACAAATCCAATATTGACAAGATATCTGCTGATCTTGTCACTCCAAGCACGAGGTGCTTGCTTCAAACCATAGATTGCTTTCTTTAACCTGCAAACAAAAGTCGGATATTTTGGATGTACATATCCTTCTGGCTGTTCCATGTACACCTCTTCTTGTATTTCACCATTCAAGAAAGCATTTTTTACATCCATTTGATGTAAAGCCCAACCTTTTTGTGCTGCTAGTGCAATGATAGACCTCACTGTAGCCATCTTAGCCACTGGGCTGAAAGTTTCATCATAATCAAGACCATAAGTTTGTGCATATCCTTTAGCGACCAGCCTTGCCTTATGTCTCTCTAGGCTGCCATCTGACTTGCACTTTACCTTATACACCCATTTGCAACCAATTGCATTCTTTCCTTGAGGTAACTCAGCCAATTCCCATGTATCATTTTTGTCCAAAGCATCCATCTCTTCATCCATGGCTTTCTCCCATACATGCTCTTCAATAGCCTCTGTATAGCATGTAGGTTCCACATGCTTTACCATAGATATCATGTATGCATAGTGCATAGCAAAATCTCGATATGTCAATCTTTCAACTGGATATCTGACTCTTTGGGATCTCCGCAATGCATGCGGGTCACTCTGTACACTTGTAACTCTAGCACGTGGTGGCACATATCTGTCCTGTCTAGCACCAGGTGTGCGTACAACAAGTATGCCGAGCTCCTCATCCAAACTCTCAGAACTAGATGACTCATAACCTGTGATTCCAATTCCTTCGACTTTCTTCTTGCCTTTATCCATAGCACTACTCCCAGTGCTCACACTCTCATGCCTCAAACGTCCTGACCATGGACGTATACTGCTACTCTCAGCTTCTGCTGCTGGCCCAGACATAGTAGTAGAACTAGAACTTGCTTGTGGCAAGTTCACAGGCACATCTACCTCAAGTGAGTTAATGACTCCCTCATCTTTTTCTTTGTACTAACTAGCAAGCTCATCAAACACCACATCTCGTGAGATGACTACTTGTCTAGTTTGAGGGTTATAACATTTGTAGGCCTTTCGATCCTGTACATATCCAACAAATACACATTTCTCTGTCTTAGGATCCAACTTCCGTCTTCTTTCGTCAGGCACATGGACATAAGCTACGCATCCAAAGACTTTGAGATGTCCAATGTCTGGCCTGTAACCTGTAAGCCGCATCTCTGGCGTGCTTCCATGAATGGCTGCTGTAGGTGTTTTGTTCAGGATATACACTGCAGTAGCACATGCTTCTGCCCAATAGTAATCTGGCATGCTCTTTTCATTGAGCATGGCCCTTGCCACTTCACATATGACACTATTCTTTCTCTCAGCCACACCATTCTGCTGAGGTGTATACCTGCATGTCAACTGTCTTCTTATCCCATGCTTCCTCAAGAAATGCTCAAAAGCTTTTGAGGTGTATTCACCACCTCCATCTGTTCTCAAACATTTAATCCAACAGCCATATTGCTTTTCTACAAGAGCTTTGAAATCCATGAACTTTTCCAGCACTTCACTCTTCTCTCTCAGAAAGTATATCCATGTCATCCTGCTGAAATCATCTATAAATGTCACATAGTATAGACTGCCTTTGATAGATGGATTTTGTGCAGGGCCCCATACATCACTGTGTACTATCTCAAGTGGCCTGTTACTCATATTTCCTTCTCTAGGAAACCTCAACCTTGCCTGCTTTCCAAACTGACAGGCTTCACAAACATACATATGTCCATCATATTTGAATCTAGGCAATCCACTGACAAATGTCTCTTGTTTGCATGTTCTTTAATCTCTGTATATTGACATGTCCAATCCTCTTGTGTCACATGTCAATGTCCTGCACAATCCCATTGCTCTTTGAAAACATGGCTGAGCTCAATTCTGGTATGCCTGCATCCAATTTGAACAACCTTCCTTCCTTCTTGCCCTTGGCAATCAATCTACAGCCATGCTTAAAGTCTTCCACAAAACAGCCATTCTCATTGAATCTTACTTGTAGTCCCTGCTCAACCATTTGACCTACTGATGCCAAATTCTTTGTAATGGATGGTACATATAGTACCTCTAACATATTTTTCACATTTCCATCATGCATCCTCAAAGGCACACTGCCAACATGTGTTATAAGATGCTGAGTATCATCTCCTGTGACCACATAACCATTTGTATCCAATGGTTGCATCTTCTCAAACCACTCACCATGACATGTCATGTGGTTTGAGGCACCTGAATCCATATACCATGACTCATCTCCAGCATTCTGAGAATCCATTATCCCCATAATGTGCTTCATTGCAAAAAGATAATTTGAACTCCCATCATTGTTACTAGTAGATGCATAATTTCCATGTTGTGGTCTTCCATTCCTGACATCATTCTGCTTTTTGTAACAATCTTTTGCCATATGTCCAAGTTTGCCACAATAGTGACATTCAATCCCATTCAAATTTTGTTGAGGACCTTGCCATCGTCCTCTACCACGAGCACCTGTTCCAACTCTCTCCCTATGGGATTGAAATCCACGACCTCCACGTGATCCAAATGATGACTGTGAATTCTGAAAATTCTGATTTGATTGTGGTTGAGTAGACCTGTCATTCCAACCACGTCCTCCACGGCCTCGAGGGGTAAATCTCCCCCTGCCTCGAAAGCCTCTAGATGAGTAAAAAGCCTGATTCCTTGCATGCTCATCATTACTGGATGAGGATGCACCACCTGTAAGACTCATACCACCAAGTCCAAGCTTTAATTCTTCCACAATGAGCAATGACACAAGCTTATTAAAGTCTGGCATTCCTCCCAACCTTACTGAGATGGAAGTGTCAAAAGATTTGTATTCTTTGCCTAAACCACGCAATGTGAGAGCAACCAAATCATCATCATCCATTGGGGCATGGATTGATGACAAGGAATCTGCATAACCCTTGATTTCCTGAACATACTCATGTATACTCCTATTCCTTCGTGTTACACTGTGAATCTGTTGCTTTAGTTGTATCTTCCTTGCACCAGTGTCTGTCTCATACATTCGGCACAATATACCCCATGCTTCTTTCGGTGTATCTGCATCTTGGATGTAAATAAGCAAGGCATCTGTTACACATATTGAAAAATAATGCAATACTTTCGAGGATCGCTCTACCCATTGCTTGTGA
>NC_141068.1:18470656-18570656 GCF_041138505.1 Cibotium barometz | reverse complement strand
TGGTCTTTCCCCATATCTGTGGTGTCATCTGCTCATCTGGCAAAATCTCAATGCCTTTTCTTTGACCGATGTCTTGTTCTTGATGGTACATCTTCATGGCCTGTCACATGTGTTAGATAAAATAAATGTATACTCACCTTCTGCAAAAACTAGACACAAGCTAGTCAACAAACAAGTATGCATCATTCGCGTCTACTGAGTACTTTAGGTACTAGCCAGGTAGTCTGAAGCCCAGGAGACTATCACACGCCATAAATCCAAGCATTGTCCATACATCAAAAACACCACACAAAGTCAAAAAAATTCAAACATACATTAGTATGCAATGCACAAGTAATAATCCTCTTGTTCATGAACTGTCTTGTCTGGTTTCATCGAAACCGTGCTGAGCCATCTCGCCACTAGGACCTCTTAGACTATCCTCAAGGCCATCTGGTGGTCACTAGGATCGCTGGCATTGTTGCCTCCCAGATACAAAGCTTGCTCCTTGGGCTACCAGGCATCGTTGCCACCTAAACTAGAGCATGTCCAAATAACCATTATAAGTAGGATAATGATCAATTCCAGTCCAATATATATACAATGAAGAGAGCTAGAGACACAATCCCTCCCTCTTGAATTCTTGATTGCAAGACGTCTATATATGTACTTAAAATACATATGGACCAACCACTTCCTCATAAGCTCGAAGTATATCTGGATAGTCCTAAAAGTACTTCTCTGGTATCCATTTCGCATTCAATAGCGAATAACTCTTGAATTCCAAGAGAGCTTTCTGACCACTGTCTTTCCTCTCTTTCTCACAGAATGAAACACAATCTGTTTTGTCTCTTTCACCCCTGGTGGATCCTTCAAAACAAGTTTCTCTAGGGATAACCCTCTACATGGTTCCAATAAACTGTCATGGAAGGCATTATGTATCCAATGGTCGAGAAGGTCCAACCAATGACATACATGGTTGATCTTCTTGGTATCCTAAGAAAGGTCCATATACCATCATTCCCATTTCCTGACTTTGGGAATACAAAGGTAAATCCATAGCGTCCTTTCTCATACTAGGTCAATAAAAAGTAGCTCTCTAAAGCGTGAAGTGTAATCAAAGTATCTTTATGCCCCATGTAGGGAGGAGCATGGCACTCTTCCATTACTTTGGCCTCAATTCCTTGTGTCACTCATAACTTGGATTTGCATCATAAGAAAACCCTACTTGATGACATATAAAGTCACCAAATCTCTAATCTGCAATCTGTTTCAAGACATCTTTGAAATCCTCTTTGGTAAGCATAAGGATCCTTCATCAAAGTAAAATCCATACGGTAACCCATAGAAACCGCATGGCTGAAGAGTCTCCGAGATAATGCATCTGCTTCCTTGTTATCTTTGACATTTATCGGCCACAACATGGCCCGCTTGGTTCAAGACTGCTCCAATGCAATCTCATCATGTTCAACCACAAAAAGGTCTAGAATAACCAACACCGGTCCTTTGCTAGCATAAAGTCTCAATGCTTCAAAAGGGTTTTGTTTGAGCTTTGGTCCATAAAGATTCCATGGCTTTATTTGTCGAAACATGCAATGGGCTAAGCACCACTGCAAACTATTTGTCAAACTTCCTGGCATGATGTCAATCTGATGATCTTCCGATATCTACGGCTTCTTTGCCTTTATTTCTCTTACATGTCCTGAGGAAACTGCATTTGAAAGAGTATGCCTAGGAGTAACTTCCTTGTCTCCTCCATGATAAATAGAGCGGGTAGCTCTAGATCCTCTTGCAATAGTGACTCCTTCCTTTGGCCCAAAGATAGGCTTTAGTAGCTTCAACTCCTTCGGCTTCGATGGCTCGATTCTTAAAAATCTTCAAACATTTGAGACCACATTTGGTCCCGTTCCCGCTTGGTTCTCCATGCAAGGAATTCTTCGTCTCTGAAAAATTGCCTGAACTGCTGAAAGTCATGGTACTCTTCTGATGACATGGCTAAGGTCTCATGAGTAATGGATCGACGACCCTAGTTCTTATCTTGAAGTCCTCGATCGGCCTGATAGTTGTTCCCTTCATTAGACCCTTGGTTTCCCTCCTCTCTCGACATGGCTTTGTCACCCCAAGAAAGTTTCTTCAAGAGAAATCCTGCTCTGATACCACTGTAAGCCTAGCGGGACATGCAGTGATAGACTCAACCATGTGTCCAAGAGATAAAGATATAGAGAGAGAGGGGAGACAGAGAAGGGAATAGGGATCTTACACAGTACACCACATTGAGCGGGGCACAGGCCCCGCCCCCTTTCACGAATATATTCAAGAACAATCCACGAGTACGCTAACCAGGATCAATACAATCAATGAATACAAAACAAACAGATATGTCAATGTAGGGTATCCAAGTCGATGTTAATGTCGTTGTCGAGGCACGAGATCTCTGATGCCGTGCACACCACGAGGATGACCCACAAGTATCTCTCACTGGCCTAGTACCAAATCTAATATCCAAATCCAATGAATCCAAATCCAACTCCAAGTCCAAATCAAGTCGAAGTCCAAATCCATGTCCAAGCTCTATGTTCCATATCCAAGCTCTATGTCCAAGTTCCAGTAGTCTGAGTTCCCATGAGTAATCTCCAAAACTCCTACAACCTTGTTGATGAAGAAAACCATGGAAAATCTCTTTCTGGCAAGAAAACTAATATAAAACCTGTTTTAATGGTTTTTGGGCAATTAAAAACCTCCAAAAAGCACTTTTTGGGTTTTTGAAATTTCTATTCGCGTGGCTCCGTACAGCTCCGTACACGTCTTCGTATTGCCTATGCATATGCCCATACAAGTCTAGGGCTGACCGTATATTTGAAAAGCAAGTTGGAGAAGGTGTTGATGGCGAAGAAGAAGGTCTCCATGATCATAATGATGCCCACACACACTCCACGATCTCCTTCAACCTTCAATGATCTTGTTCATGGTCCTATAAGAGAAGTCCAATCCTTTTTATACTTGTAAGAGACCCTGCTTTTTGCCAAAAAGCCTTCATGCTTTTGCTTTGCCTTTTTATGCTTTGCTTTTCTCTTTTTGCCTTTGCTTTTGCTCTTTTTACTTTTATAAATAAAATATTATTAAACTTTTAGTGCTTTGCTTTTTTGGCTTTAAGGCCTTGCTTTTTGGCCTTAGAGCTGCTTTTTGAGAAAGCGCCTTTTAGCTTTTTGGTCCGGCTCAATCTCCTCTTTCCAATGGTGCCCTTGACTCGCGATCAACCCTATTTGACTTTTTGCTTTTTCGTGCTTTTTTGACCAAGAATGGTGCTTTTTCTTAATCAAACCTTATGGACCTTGTCCCCATGTCTTCTTCCACCTATCGGGTGTCCAAGCATGGATTTCATCATGTGAAAAGAGCTAGGAGGACCAAATAGTTACAGGGGGAAGCTGGGAACATGCACATGACGTCCGATGACGATTTGGTGTGATATTATCCACACGCTCACGGCCACTTGGGCCAAAATATAGGGAACTTCGAGGGCTACGGAGAGGAAGCGCGGCCAGTTTATGAGAGAGTGGGACATTGGTATCTTTTTCACGTCCTCTCATTCGGGACCCTATTGGCAGCACAAGGCTCCTAATTGGTTGAGATCTCCACCTTGCTTGGTGTGAAATCTCCATTTTGTAAAATTTTTTCATACTTAATAAAAGTCTCCTTTTTGAAAAAAAAAAATTTCAGGGAACTTCGAGGGCTGCACATAGAAAACATAGCCAATTCATGAAGAATGGGATCATGGCATTTTTTGGACTCTCGTATAAGGCCTTACTGGCAACACAAGGCATCGGATTGGTTGAAATTTGCCCTACTCCCTTCTTGTAAATTTTTTCATACTTAATAGAAGTCTCTCTCTTTTTTTAAATGCGAAGTTTCATCCCGTCTTACATAAGAATGGCCCACTTTGCTCTGGCAGGCATAATGACCCCAACAATGAAGGGAAAAATAGTGGCCGTCAATCACTCATATACGTACACCCTTTGGTCCTATCAGCACCTGACCAAAAGGTGTGCCCCGATAAGATCTTCCCACATCTATTACACTGACCAAAGTGTTCCTGTGAGAAGATGTCCATATGACCTTCCTTGACTACATGGTGAAGCTACTTCCTAATGAACTTCTAGCAAGAAAGAATATCACCAAGACCTTGCACATTCCATGAGACAACTCTCACAGTTCCGATCTAGTATCATATCTTTGGCACCCCTCAAATGTGTGTGAACAATACAAGTAAGGAGTGGAAACTTCTTTGGGATGTTGGCAAACTGACGGAGCGTGGTCACCACTACCTGGAGATTGCGATGCATGTACATCACACTGAGTACTAGACTAATTCGCTACACATCTTGAATCATTGGCTTCTGCGGAGTTTGCATCTTCAATGAGAGAGGCATAGGGGCTAGGGTGCTCCACTAATGGGTCTAGTGGAGCAAGAGGAGGTCGTCTCCCGTCCCTAACCATAACCCAATACTGTTGGGTCGGGGGTGGAGCGGCAGGAGGCACCGAGCATATGTTTCTCATGTCTGCCTCTTCTCTTCATGTTTCTAGGACACTTCCTAGCAATATGGCCTTGGGAGTGGCAGACACGGCACTGATTTGGTTTCCCGGTAATCTCTATCATGCAAGCCACTAGTCTCTGTGGCAAGACACAATCACATGTTCCTCTGGGATGGCTGGGTCAAAGACGAGAACAATAACTCCTTCGTACCCCGTCTTAGCTGGCGATGACGGCTTCCAAGGAAGCTGAGGGCGGAACCAGGTAAGTGGAGGGATCTCCAGTACCGGGCTGAAGGCAGCTCCTATTGACCTCAGAAAATTACAGTAGGCCATTGGGAGGCCAGGAAATGTAAGTGTAATGGGAGTAAGGCGTCGGTGTTCTTTCACTAGATCAAAATCTGTGCGCGATACCTGAAGAGGAAGATCCTTTTAGGACCAAGTGGAAGAGGACTACTAGGCAAAGCCCGGAGTGTGGCTTTTGTCAAAGCCTACTCGGATGAAGCCCCTACCAAATAGGCGTACATCCTGGAAATGTTATGCCAACTCTGGGGGTAGGTCTCCTAGGAGAAAATCCTGCACTTGAGAGTGGGCAGGGTGGGATCCATAAATCCAACCAATAAGGTAGTGCTGAATTTTCTGTTCAATGTCAATCTGTAAGGTGTGGAGCTTGTCTTGTGAAAAGTTTATGGTTCTCCCGGCCGAGGGGGGTGACGAAAGATCGGTGTTTGGCGTTTGGCAGAAGCCATCAAGCCAATCAAAGATGGAAGGCGACTAATGTATTCTGTACTGACGACTACAGGCAGACTACAGGCAGGAGGAAGGGTGGGAAGACAGCTGACTAATGTATTCTGTACTGAAGACAACAGGCAGGAGGAAGGGTGGGAAGACGGCGGCTGCGGGCAAAGGCAGGAGGTGGCAAGCAAGAAGAGGAGGGAGGCAGACAGGAGGAAGAGGTGGGCTGGAGAAGAAAAGCACAGAAAGGAGGGGGGGCAAAGTGAAAGGCGGGCAGGAGGAGAAATGCACAGCAAAGAAGGGGGGGACTAGGTTACGAGCAGACAGGTGTGGGCAAGAGCTGCTGCACAAGTGCACGAACAGGGAGAGTGCAGAGCAACAGTATGGGGAGCTTGTTTTCACAATTCTCACGTTTCTATTATTTTGAAGTGTTAATTTATGCCACATAGAGATGTGTAAGAAATGGCATTGCCAATGATGATGCAAGTTGCCTACATCAGCACAAACTTTTAAAGGTTTTGTTGGCTAACATAGAAGATTTATCTTGGAATGTGCAACTATTGCCGAGACACTATATGGGCTACAAATGCACGAGAGTGTTGAGAATTATCGGCCTTAATAACATGATACATTGAAAGCTTACAGGTGAGGTGGTGGTGCTGCTGATTTGCATACTTATTTGCCACTTCAACACTCTATTGATGTTGGTTTTCTCCTTTAGAAGCATTCCCCTCTGTCTCGCTGTCCTCGGTATCACTGTTAGCCATGTTTCCCTGGTCTAAACAACTATCATGCTTCACTATCCTTAGAATACTTTTGTCCTCCCTCTCATTCTCCAATATAGTACCCAAAATGGCATCGTCTTCAAATGAGACGCTTAGGTGGTGCTCGGGGTCTTTCACCTTTAAAACAATGGCATTCTTAGCAGACATATGTTTACCTTGACGATCACATGCATTCTCTTTAGTTTCACCATTAATAGATGACACAAATATAGACCTAGACAACCAATCTTTCCATATAGTCCTCTTATATTTGTCCTCCTCCATGGTGCCTGATGCAACAAGCCTGTACACAAAGACTTTCTTCCTTTGTCCTAGCCGGAATGCCCTACTCATAGCTTGTTTTGTGACTGCCGGATTCCAAACCATATCAAGAAAAACTACCCTTGAAGCCCCGGTCAAAGTGATACCCTCACCACAGGCTTTTGTAGATGCAAGTAACACCCTTACATTCCCACCAGGCTTGTTAAAACAATCAATAATACCTTGTCTGTCATCTAGAGGGAGGCTTCCATGCAGCTTCAGGATTCGTTCTCCCTCGAGGAACTTGAAATCCGACTGAAACAAGTCCTCCAAAAAGTCGAGCGGTGTGATGTTTTGGCTGAATATAAGAAGCTTCTCATTCTTCACCTGACATAACCGCACAAGCTCCATGATGAACATCACTTTGACCCCTTCCCGAGGATCCTTTACTAAATCCCCGACCCTTGTGAGGTTCACCTTAGCACAGCCTTCTTTACATGAAAATTGCTTGAACAAGTATGGATGTATGCATATGCTAGAGACCACATACTCAAGTTCGAGGGTGTTTCGGCGGCGATCCCACACTTTTGCAATCTCATCAAGAAGCTTTTCCTGTACAGGAGATGCTTTGAGCAAGACAGTGAAGTCTTTTAATCCGGGCAGGCTCTTCAAAACCTCCCCGGCATAGTAGTGCACAAATGAGTGGGTCATGGACCTCAATCTCTTGATGGTGTTTTCCAAGAGCTTCCCCCGTTTGCGTTGTCCATTCTCGAGGGTCCTTCCTATCTTTTCCATAAACAACCTTCTAGCCCTTGCTTCCACCTCCTCCTCTGTCCCTTGGTCATGGAGGATCTCCTCTGTATCTTCATCCTCACTACTACTGTATTTGTCGGCATCCTGCTTTGACAGTCTTAAGGCAGCAATCTCTTTTGCCCTCCTCGGCCTCACAGCAAACCTGTCACCTTTTGATCTGTGCCTCCTTCCCAAAGACATACCCTCATCCATCATCTCACACGTGTGATCCCCCTGAGAGTGAAACACATCCTTCATAAAGGTGGGCCTTACCAGGTGAAAAGTATTAAACAGTTCGCAGCAGTTGTTCTGGAAGATGGTGCCTGACAAGAGGATCCGCAATCTGGTCCGGACACGCATGAGTGATTTACGAAGCTTGGAGTCGTGATTCCTTGCAAGGTGTCCTTCATCAAGGACAAGCAAACCCGGACTTTGCAGCAGTAACTGCCCAATATTGCGTGAAATGGCTGGAAGTTGGGGGTTCTCGTCATCCGTGAGACGGGCGAAGAGTGCATAACTGACCATCAGAATGCTGTCCTTCTTGTGCCACTCTGATATTGCCTGCATTCGATGCAAATCGATGAGATTCTTTGTGGATACTTTAGAGCCGGACGCCAAAGTGAGGGTTTTGGTGTCTTCATGTTCTTGGAATACCCTCTTCCTACGAGAATCGTGGGATGTATTCAGTATATGGATAGGGATATCAACTTTCCACTTCTTGAATTCTCGTTGCCATGGGCGTAACATGATGGTGGGGGCAAGAATCAAAGGTCTGCAATTCGGATTCAGTTGCAGATAACTCTGCAAGAAGCTAATGATGAGGAAAGACTTTCCTGTTCCTGGAGCATGAGAGATGATGCATCCTCCCGTGTCTTGCCTTCCATTGTTCTGCATGGTACCTGGCCCCATTGATCCAGTGAGGTTTCTCCATAAAAACTCGAATCCATCTCTTTGATGAGCATGCATTTTCTCTTTTAGCTCTGGGATGAGATCCCAGACAGATGACTGCATCTTGTCTGCACCATCATAGGATTGGCTACCTGTTTGAAAAGTAGTGAGAGAGTAACTTCCACTATCTTGGTCACCTGTGAGAGACTTCGCAACTGTTTCCAGTTCTTCCTCATTCTCCTCGGTGGTGAGCTCTCCATCATGCCGGTGCTTTGAAGAGCTTCTGTGTACCTGTGGCATCAAACACTTAAAGATTGAGTAAATTAGAAGAGCGTTACATACATACATACATTTATATCCATGTGTGTGTGTGTGTGTATGTGTGTGTGTGTGTGTGTCATGGCAAGAAAGATCACTATGCTCAAAACCTTCTTTCAGCAAGAACAGCCTTGGTCTATCATGTTGGCTATTCTGTGTGGTCGGATGCGCACAAATGCTTATGGTCGCTGGTGGGTTGATCCATCGGAAGTAGTGCTTGGCAAATTTCAAGGTAAAATCCCTGGTTGTCCATTTTCTACTTCCTTGATTCAGGATTGGAAGAAAGTGCTCTCCCGCATCAAATGGTCTCCCCATCTTGCCTCTATAGCTTCCTCGCTTCGAATGGAAAGCATACATTGGAGTGCTGTTTTTTACTCTCCCCTTGCTGTACAACAACCAATCAGAGCTTACAATCTTATGAAATTGGGCATCCGGTTCATCGATGATGTAGTGGATACTACAGGGCAAATTCTTTCTTTTCCGGCAGCTTGCCAACAATACAATCTTGGGATGCATCATAGATCTATATGGAAAGCTATTGCAGATCTCTTACACCCTTTCATTCCGATTCCAACATTGGATGTAAGAGACAGGCTTCAAGATTGGCATCTTCAGTCTTCAGGCTCAAGATTATCCTCTCAATCTTTGCATCAGTTGACCTCTATACAGGCTTATCGATTGATATTACCTCCTCCATGGATTGCTCAACATGCTAATTCTCTTTGGCATCTGGATAAGTCTTTAGCTTGGTGGAAAGCAAAACTGACTTTGATATGGAAGTTGAAAATGCCATTGAAACAGAGACTCTTTCTCTGGAGATGCATTGTTGGTATTTTTCCAGTGGGAGTGAAATTGGCTCAAAGAAGGATTGCCTCTCCTATTTGTCCAAGATGTCATCATACTACTGAGAGTGTTCCGCATTTATTGTGGTCTTGTTCATGTTCCAGAATCCTTCTAGACAAGATCTCCTATTTTTTATCTCTCAGATTTCCTGCACACAGATTCTACAAGTTTTTCTGGATGTTTGGCACCTTATCAGCTTCATTGTCACAGTATTCTCTTTTCTTCCATTGGATCAGATACTGGGCCTTGTGGACCCTCTGGCTACAGCGAAATCATACATATCTGAATTCACCCCTTCACCAGCCTTATGAGTTCTTCCGAGCCTCGTTGCGGCAGTCTTTATATGATGCTGTGCATGAGGGAGATTTGGATGTTTCTTGTATTCAGCTTTTCTTTTACTGTTTCTGATAGATAGGGCATAGGCTCTTTTCTTGAGCACTGCCCTGCTCTTGCATAGAACTTTCTTACTGCTGTTTTTTGAGTTCTAGGGTTTAGACATCCTCCTGATGCCTAACCCTTTTGTACATTCATGATATAATGCAATTTCGACTAGTTTTACTAAAAAAAAAAAAAGTGTGTGTCATGGCCTTTACATGTGCGTCTCAGAATTTTTCAATCGATAACTATGGCATATGTGCAAAAAAAAAAATTTTTTCCAGAAAGGAGACTTCTATTAAGTATGAAAAAATTTTACAAAATGGAGATTTCACACCAAGTAAGGTGGAGATCTCAACCAATCAGGAGCCCTGTGCTACCAATAGGGTCCCGAATGAGAGGACGTGAAAACGATACCAATGTCCCACTCTCTCATAAACTGGCCGCGCTTCCTCTCCGCAGCCCTTGAAGATCCCTGGATTCTCGCCCAGGTAGCCATGATGGTGTGAATAATATCACTCCAAATCCTGCAAAGACACTAAGAAACAAGAACGGGAGTACCCTCAATGGCCTCGGTGCATATTCCAGGCTGAGATGCTAGCAATAATCTCCCAAGAGCTGTCTAACCTCTGTGCCGGAGGGACACAGTGTATGATGACGGCCTTCCAAGAAAGATCCAGTAATCCAGTCGTTGGGAATGGCTGCATCAATCTGTGCAATCCTCCGGCTAGAGCCTCTCAAATGCTGCGTGAAATCCAATCTCTGTACCTCGGTGAGGCTCTGAAACCTCTTCCAAGCCAGCACTGTGGGGCATAGGGTCTCCCAGCCAGCCCAAAGAATATGCATAGCTGCCCCAAGAGGCCTACCATGCACATCTAAGATCAAATCATTCCACCGCTGAACGCGGGGGGATGTGTACCAAAAAACTCCTCAGGTAGTCCCAAGCCCGTAGGAGGGACCTAACCAGGGGGGATGAAGGGGAGCGGTGAACTGCATCTGAAAAAATAAAGCGTGAGCTGAGAGTCCAGTCACCTCCGCAAACAGGGACACACTTCGTGATCTGCTGCATGAGAAAGTCCTTCCACGGCTCAGTGCCTGGAAGAAAACCCCTAACAACTAGCTTACAAAGCAAAGCCTTACATTACACCTCAGGGTCAATGATATTCAATCCCCCTTCCTACTTAGGCCTGATAACGGTTTTCCAAGCAACTCTAGCCCTAGTGTGTGCATTTCCATCAAGCCCTGACCAAAGAAAGTTCTGAATAAGGCGACGAAGCTAGCCAATGCAGCCCTTGTGAAAAATCTAGCATGAAGCGATAAACCAAGTCGTGGCTAGCAAAACTTGGTTAACCACCAAAGCTCTAGAGGCCAAGTCGAGCTTCCTCCTACTCCAGTGATGAAGTTTGCTTTTAATGCTTAAGAGCACTGGAGCAAACTGTTGTGCAGGGGAGATGTCAACGCCCACCTGACAACCAAGGTATCTGGCAGAGCATCCTCTCTCAATCCAAGTAAAACCAACATCTGTACCCCAATCTGCAAGAGGAGAATCACTGATCCAAAAACCAACTGACTTATGCCAATTGATAGTAGCTCCTGCTACCAAACAAAAGGCCTCCAAGGCTGTCCGGAAAGAACATAAACAAGCATGTGAAGCCTCAAGGAACAACGCCGTATCATCTGCTAACTCAGAGTCCAAAAACTCTTCCTCCGTGCATAAAGGCAGCCTGAGACCCACAACACCAGGGGCAGCCCGAAGAAACCTGCTCATAGCCTCCGCTACAATGAGGTACAGTAAAGGGGCGAGGGGACAGCCCTGCCTCACTGAATGGGAAATCTGAAAACGCTCACCGCGCCCCCCACAGGCTAAAACAGTGCTATGAGCCTCCCTGTATAGGCAAGACAACCCTTTGATCCAGTTTTGGGAAAACCCCATGTGTGCCATAGTGCCCTCCAAAAAATCCCAATCCACTCTGTCATAAGCTTTTTCAAAATCAAGCAAAAGAATGGCAAGAGGCTGCTGACTAGACTTTGCCCACTCGACAGCTTCCCAGAAAGAAAAAATGCTATCAAATATACTCCTTCCTTGGAGGAAACCATTCTGGGTATCATGGATAGTCCTTTGGAGAATCGGCTGCAACCTTATACTCAAGGCTTTAGCTAAGATTTTATATGCAGATCCAAGGAGGGTGATGGGCCTCCATTGCTTGATGTCAGTCTTGTCCCCACTCTTGGGGATAAGATGAATTAGCCCCTCCGTGAGGTATGGAGGCATCATACCCGACAACCACATATCCTGAAGGGCAAGAGTGATAGCATCTCCAATATGATCCCAAAAAAGAATAAAGAAGGCGGGAGAAAGACCATCATCCCCTGGGCATGAATCACTGGAAAGAGCATGCAGTGTGTGAAGGAATTCATCCTTCGAGAAAGGGGCATCCAGGGAAGAACACATAGCATCTGTAATGATGCCTGGGCATGCACTCCCAAACTTTCTGCCGTGCCACATCTCTCTGAGGAGAGGGCCCCTCTGCAGTCAACAATGACTGATAAAATTCTGCAGCAATACCCCTCACCTTATCAGGCTCAATTTGAACCTCACCCTGTGAGTCCTGCAAGTACCTCACAGAATCCCTGCTATGGGAAGGCCTGTGCGCTGAAAAAAACTCTTTGTTGCATCTGCCACCCATCTGAGTCCAAAAGGCCTCGTTCGCATGAAAGGCAAACTCAGCCCTCCTGTCCATGGCTAACTGCAACTCTGCTCTAACTGTGGTCAAGAGGTCTGTAATCCAAGTCGCATGTGGATGCTTTTCATGTTCCCTCTGAAGAGCAGCAATCTTACGCCTAATAGCTCTCTCCTTGTCCAGAGCCTCCTTCTTAGACAAGGCAGTGCTATGATAATGATGGCTGGTCCTCTCAAGAGCTAGCGCAATATTATGACGAGGATCAGGACCGTCACAAGATCTCCATATCTCTCTGATCTCAAGGGAAATGTCAGCATCAAGATAAAGAGAGTCAGGGATACGGACACGGGGAGAGGCCGAGCGAGCCCCAGGCTCCCTGAGACACAAAACGACGGGGCAATGATCGGATTTGGTGGTGCCAGGCATAATAGCAATGGTGCCTCCTCTGTCCAAGGACCAATCATCCACATAAAACCTGTCCAGACGTGCAAAGATGCTCTCATCCCCGCTCCTGCGGTTATGCCAAGATAAAGATAAGGAATTTGGCCTTCTCTGGAAATCATCCTCAGTCCAGCAATCCCTGCCAAAAAAGGAAAGCGTGAACCTCTCCCATGAGGTTCGCTCCAAAGGGTGTAAACCCCCTTCGCGTCCACCCTTCTTGTCAGAAGGTTGCTCAACCATATTAAAATCTCCTCCCACCATCCAATGATCAACCTGGGGAATGACATTTGTAATGGTGTCCCAAAAGGCCACCCTTTCACCTCACACGTTAGGTGCATAGATATTCAAGATTCACAATTTCTCACCCTCATGCATGATCAAGATCCACTGCGCTCTAGCAGGGATGATAACACCGTGCCCAATAACATGAGGTATAATAGATGCTGCCACTGAAAAACAAACACCCCCTCTAGTCCCAACTGCCGAGGACCAGAAGGTGTGGCCAGAAAGCATCTTACCAGTTTTGCCACACTGAGATCTATCCAATTTGTGTTCCTGCAACAAAAGCACATCCATAGACCCTCCTGTAACAGCAGGGTGAAACTGGTCCTTCAGAAGGCGCTTCTACCACGGGTGGGAAGCCCTCCAAGGCCCTGAACATTCCATGAGACAATTCTCATGGAAGAGAAGAGGGTGACCCCGATCTAAGAAGACGATGGGCAGCCTGAGGACGCCTCTCATAATGCTGGAGGACGGGAAAATCCATGGGGCAAAGTCCACTGACATGCCCTTGTCCGAGGCCCTGCACAGTACCTGCATATGTACAAGAAACCTGTTCGCCTTGCGGGGCATCAAGGGCAATGACATTATGCTGAAAATCCTGCAATACATGATTCCCACTGTGCTGAACATCCTGCATATCGCCTCCTCCAAGTAGAGAGGACTCAACAAAATCATCCTGATCTGAGATTATCATCTCTCTGCAAAGATGCATCAGCTGACACATCCCTCTGACCAGAAACATCATCTATCTGTACATGATCCGAGGAGGCCTTCGCATCAATTGCACTAGGGGGGCGGGCGTGAGAGACAGCTCGCCACACCTGGCGGATTGAAGGACGGGAAGGAACTAAGGGAGGTGGTGCCTGAGAAGCACGCTTACGAGGCCTCCTGCAACCTCGAGCCCGAGGACAATCTCAAGTAAAGTGACCCTGTTGGTGACAAACCCGGCATTGATCGGGTTTACTTGCAATCTCCATACGTTGCTTCAAAGGGCCACAAGGGCCCGGAAGCAAAACATAGTCCTCAAAGAGCTCAATGTCACGGGCAAGAACCATACCCTGGGGACAGCATCCGCCGAGGCAGTGACCACCTGGGCAGAATATGTCGGCAAGGTGTGAAGTGGGGGCACTTGAAGAACCAGCCCAAAGGTAGACCCGATGGCCTCTAACATAGGCCAATATGCGCGAGGAAGACCTGGGAATCTGAGAGTAATCGGGAAACGGTTCCGGTCTTTCTCAACAGGGTCAAAATAGTTGGAGTAGGGAAGAAAGAATATATTCCTCGGGCCCAATGGCAAAGGGCTGCCCTTCAAAACCTCTGAGGCTGCGTCCTCAAAATCAAAATCCACTTGGAAGAAACCTCTTCCAAGCAACCTGACATCTCGAAAGTGTAGAGCGAGGTCGGAGGGCAGAGCCACTAGGACCCAATCCCAAGCCTGGAGACGGGACGGGTGAGATCCAAAGATTCTGGCAATGAGGGTCGTTTTGGAGTCTTTCTCTATTTCGGCGTAGAGGACCACAAGCTCGGCTTCGGGAAAAACAATGGTTGCCCGGCCGAGGGAGAATGATTAGCCATGATGCTAATCGAAGAAAAAGGCCGACTTGAACCCGGATGAGGAGCAATCCGAACCAAGGGGAAGAGGTAAGGCAAGGAGGCGGAGAAAAGGAAGGGAGGGTGGAAAAGGGAAAAGCAAAAAGGAAAGGGAAGCAAGGGGGAGATGGCTGGACGCAAAGGCGAAGAAGGGCGGGGGAAGGGCAGCACAACAGGACTGCGCAGAGGGAAGAGGGGAGGCGGGGAGAGGAGGGGAGGCGAAACAGCGCAAACTAGAGGGCGAAGAAGGGCGGGCAGAGGCAGGGGAAAATGGCGATGGAGGAAGGATGGGAGGCAGAGTGTGGATGGGGGCAAAGAAGGCACAGAGGCGGAGGGGCGCAGCGATGGAGGAAGGAAGGGAGGCGGAGGAAGGAGGGGGCGAAGCAACCACAGAGGCAGAGGGGCGCAGGTCAGGGTTCGGGGAGCTAGGCGGTCCTCTCGTTGCTGTCGCTATCTTCAGAGGTTTTCCGGTTTAGCAGACATTCGCATATGTGCAATTTTACTTGCTGTTGTTGATTTGGCATAAAATTGATATTGATACCTTTATGTTTGATATCTTGGAATTGCTGTGCAAAACCAAGCATCATATGAGAGTCTGCGTCTTCTAACGATCTTTGGCTGCACTCCTAAAATTCATGGTGGACTACATATACTTGATCTGCATTATCATCTCTTGACAAGAAAGGCCACCATGATTCCCACTTTTTTTCAACATCAGTAGTTGTGGGCCATAACGCTTGCAAACATGTGTGCTTCTATCAAGACGAAAGCTTATGGCAATTAGCACATTTCTCACTGGGAAGCAATGCTTAGTAAATTTGACGGAAAATTTCCGGGATGCCCTTATGCATCTTCTTCTTCATGATTAGAAATTAGCCTTGTCTTCCATTCAGTGGCATGGTAGAGATGCACTGACTCGGAATTCTCTTCGATTGGAAATCATTCATTGGTCTTCAGTGTTTCCTCAACCACTTGTAGTATAGGAACCACGAAAGGCCTGCTATTTGGCCTCCATTGGAGTTAACACTGTGGCGGATGTTGTAATAGATGACGGATTTGTGTTGACTTTCCCATAAGCTTGTCTGAAACATAACTTGGTTCTGCATCACAAGCGAATGTGGAAAACTATTACTACACTGTTGTGGCCTTTTGAACCCATCCCACCCCTGGATGATCAGGACAAACTTCATGATTGGCAACTTGTTGGTCATATCAGTCCTCTTTGATTGGATGCACTTTCGGCAAGTAATGTGTAGAAATTGTTGCTTTCTTCCCCGTGGATCCAACCTCATGCTGATACTTTACAGGGAATGCATAAGAATACTAAATGGTGGAAACAAAGGCTTCAACCAATCTGGGGTTATAAGCTACGTCTCAAACAGCGTCTATTCTCTCTTGATGCCTTGTGACAATACTTCCAGTTTCCACTTTTTTTTTGGCAAAACGACATACATTGACTCGCAATCTCCAAAGTCGTTTTCCATCTTTCAAAGGACGAAAATTCTTCTGGATTTTTGGTGTTTTTCCATCTTGCATAGCTGGATTTAACACTTTCATGATCTAGACTAAAGGCTAGGAACGATATTATGTTTTGACAACATTCTCTAGATGCTTATGCTTTCTTTCGTGCGAATCTTCGCTAGTGCCTACATGATTGTCGACAGTTGGAGGCTATTGATACACCGCTTCTAGCTTTTTTCATTGGATGACTTCTCTCTGAAGTACATCCTCCCCATGTGCATTGCTCCTTGGTAATAAAACACTCGTTTTTTTTACTTTTTAAAAAAAGTGTGCGCGCCACATCTTTTTGGAGAGGTGCTCGAACGAGCGAGCGAGATAGGTCTGGCTGTGAGAGTGTTATGCTTGGTCCCTAGCTTTCGAACATAGAATTCTTCTGCATCTCCATCACTTGACTATCTGTGTGTCTGCGAAAGGTCACAGAGATCTTGTGTTCGCAGCGGGTGTGCAGTGTGTTCAAGGCTGCCGAGGGAGACAAGCTGCGCCATGCTCTCCTGTTGTGCGACCTCTGTTTTTCTATCGTGTGCGTCCTCTCCTTTGTTTTTTTTATCATGCGCAACCTCTACTTCTGATGTGTGTGCAATCGTTGCTTTCCTATCACACAGTTTATCCTTCGATTGTCACCCCTCTCAAGCGTTTTTCTGAAAATGCAGTGGTAATTTTCTTCCCTCGGAAAATGCCCCAAGCCCAGGAAGTGACACAATGGTTGAAATCAATTTGGAAAAGGGGTTTTGTTGATGGGGTGTACTGAGCCTCTCGTGGCTTTTTTGAAGTGCTTCTCTCAAATAGCATACATCGTACTACGCTTTTGGAAATGTCGCCTTTGATGTATGGCACACAGATGGTGCATGTAGTGCCCTAGTCACGTATTAAGGATTATCAAATGTGATTTAAGCATAAATTCCCAGTGTGGGTGGAAGTGGTGCACTTTCCACAGGAATTCAAGGCTCGTCTCCCAGGCATAGCAGCATCACTAGGTAAGGTTATATGCCCACCTAGACCCATAGGAAATGGAAATCATTTTTGTATTTTGTGGGACACTAATAAACCCACTATCCCTCGCATTTCTATTGGGGTGAGCAGACGTGGAATTGGTCCTTTAGCTATTGGCAAAAAATATTATGAGCTTAATTGGGGTGTGTTTACTGGAGCCTATTTCCAATGTCGTAAATTTGGGCACATAGCCTCGCAATGTCCATCTATAATACACTATCCCCCTCCAAAAGTTGTATATCCACCTCAACAACAAGAAGTTGTGCAACCTGTCAACAAGGTGGTTTAACACAAGAGCTAGGGTTAAGATGCACGAAAAGTTCAAGGGTAAGGCTTCAATGCATAATGGAACTCTGGCAAATAATAAAACACCAATTACTGCAAAGGACAAAGTAAAAGGGAAGGTTGACAAAGATGGAGTTGTGATTCCAAAGAAAACAGCTAAGTAGCCACCACTCTACATATCATATCTAGAACTGGACTGAGCCACAAATTGTACAAGGTCAAAATCAAAATCCTTTTACAAATGTTGCGTATAGAAACTGGGCGAAAATCTGTAAAGGAGGCACACAAATTGTAGATAAAAATGATGTAATGTGGCATGTATTACACGATGTTGGTGTGACCACAGCATGGATGTCAATTAACTTTCTTATATTTTTTCTGATAGAGATGTCAATGACACCAGTAAAGTGTGTGACTTACAATGTTCAGGGCCTTTGTGATTCGAATAAATGGAGGCACTTTTGGTACTATGTAAATAGAATGAAGCCTGATGTGTTGTGTATCCAAGTGCATAATGAGCATGAGTTTGGTGGTTGGTCAGTATGGGCACTTCGTTGGTTATGATATATTTTATGCGGGAACCGGTAGTTTTTTTTTTTTTCCGAGAAAAGATCCTTTCATTAGTTATAAAAAAAAACGCCCACTAGGCTACCAAAAACCTCTCCTGCTCATAAGAAGGCAGAGCAGAGATCTAATCAAGGCAGCTAGGGAGACTCTTCCTAGGTGCAAAAAAGTACAATAAAGGTACAAATAACTGAGAGGCTATATCATACAATAGGGGGGGGACGGGAACCGATAGTTATTCAGGACTTGCTTTCCTTGTAAGGCATGAGTTGCAGCCTGTGTTTGAATTCAATGATCCTCATGGGAGATGGATTGTTATGCAATGTATGTTGCAAGGAGAAGTATATTAGTTTGCAAGACTTTTATGCTTCTCAATTGTCATCTGCGAGACAAAGGTTGTGGCGAACTTTTGCCTCCTATCCTTGGCTCACACATGCTTTTGTGTGTGGGTATTTCAATAACTCCCCTAGAGAAGAAGACAATACTTCCCATGCATCTCATATGCTCGTCAATGAAAGACATGAATGGCAAAATTTCATCCTTCATATGGATGCTAGTGATATGTGCTGGCCAATATGGTACATGTACCAAAAAAGAATGCGATCTGCTCCTGCGAAGCTTCGCCCCATCCCCCCCCTCCCGTCTACCCTCCCCCCGCTGCCCCTCGCCGTCGCGTGCCCCCCTCTCCCCCCCCCGTCCCCCGCCTCTCCTCTGCATCTCTCCCCCGCCTCCTTCCCCGCTTCCTCCCCCACCATCTCCCCCCCGCCTTCTCCTCCCCCGCCTCCTCCTCGCTTCCTCCCCCGCCATCTCTCCCCCCCCCCCCCCCTCCTTCCTTGCTTCCTCCCCCGCCATCTCTTCCCTGCCATTTCTCCCCCCCCGCCTTCTCCTCCGCTTCGCAGCTCTTCCCCCCGCCTTCTCCCTCGCCTCCCCCTCCGTCTCGCCCTTCCTCCCACCGCCCCCCCCCCCCCCCCCCCGCCTCAGCCCCCCCCTCCCCCCTCCCCCTGCTCCGCCCCCGCTATCCTCTCACCTTCCGCCTCTCCGTTTCCTCGTAGGGCTGTGTCCCTCCCGTTGGTGACCCCGGTCTCTGGCCTTTTCCCTCTGGAGGACTCCATGGAAGCTGCTCCGACTACCCCTGCCAATTCCAGTCTCCGTCTAGAGTTCACAGCTGCAGATCAGCAGTTGTTTGTTTCCACAGTATCCGCTCTTGAGGCCTCCTCCTTGGTCTGCAAGATAGTGGGTAGCCGTCCGATGCGGAGAGAGCTTCGCGACCTTCTGCAAGGCAGCCTCGTTGGCGTGCCTGCCAAGATCGTCAGCGTCGATTTTTTGGGACGTGGCTACTACCAGGTGGATTTCGAGTCCCCCCAGGCAGCTCAGACGGTGCTGGCTCGGAGCCCCATTGCCCTCCGCTCATCCCGGGCATTCCTGGCGCGATGGACTCACGGTTTCGACCCCGCTTTTGACCCGCTAGCAGGCACGACAGGTTTCCCCACCACTATCTGCTTTCCTGGACTCCGCAGGGAGTACTTGCCCCTCTTGTCATCCATTGGCAAGGCGTTCGGGCAGGTGGTGGAGACGCCTCAGACAGCGGCCTCAGTGATAGCTCGGGCAGCAGGACTCCCGGCCATTCGTGTTGTGGTTCCGTCACCGGAGTCCCTCCCGAAGACGATCCTCCTCCCTTGTCTTTCTGGAGGACATCTGATACAGCACGTGGAGTATTCGGGCCTCCCCAGCCAGTGCTACATCTGTCGAGAGATGGGCCACCTCGCACGCGGTTGTCCCCGCAAGGGGGTTCATCCTTCACGCTCTGCCGCCTCTGGACCCCCTTCGGGAGGCCCGAGGGGTGGCCATCCACCTCAGAGACCGGACATCCCTGGCTCGTCTCAGCAGGCGCCATCATCTGACGAGCAGGCCCCGGCGGAGGATGCCGCGCAGTCCCAGGAGGCTGGCGGATGGCAGGAGGTTCGCCGGCGGAAACGCCCGGCCCGCAGGGACCGTCGCAGACGCCAGCAGGCAGCACAGGCTGGCGGACAGGCGACCCCGGCTGGCGTCTAGGCACCTACCCGCACTTATGCTCCAGTCAGGGATAGGCGGCCAGCAGGTCCCACCCCGATGGACGAGGATTCAGTCTCAGTGCCCGTTGAGGCCGCCGGTGGAGACCCCGCTCCCGCCTCCCCCCCGCGGGGAGCCCCGCCCCCTCGATGGAGCAGATTCCTGAGGATCCCGGGCCGCACTCTGCGACCCCCGGCCCCTCTTCCCTTCACTCGGAGAGCACTCCTTCCTCCCTCCCCTCTCCCCCCCCAGCCCCCCCCCCCCCCCCCTCCCGCCTCCCCCGGCGGCCCCCCCTGACACCTCTCCTCTGGCAGATGCCTCTCCATCCTCTCCTCGCTCTCCCCCCTCCTCTCCGCGAGCCACCATCCCTCCCTCGGCCTCTCCAGGATACTCCTCCAGACCACCCACTGCCCCGGGGCAGCGCAGCTCGGTAGGCCAGAGTTCAGTTCGCGGCTGTTCCACCGCCACTCCGGGCCGGTGGAGATGGCGATCATAGCTTCGCCCGCCACAGAGTTCTCTCCAGCCTCCCCTGGGGGGCCCCCGCGAGTGATGAGGCTCCCAGTGGATTATGGTTTTTTCAGGTGTCTCCAACTGGATGCTGGCCCGTTTGAGACACTGGTCGCGCCCTTGCGAGTTTGCGTGGTGTGCCATCCCTCTCGTTCTCCTTCAGTGGTGAGCAGCATGGTGGCCTTCTCCTTTCCTCTCAATGTTGCCCTAGACACAGCATGGGATTGCAACTCTGTAGAGGAAGTTTTGCGTGATCAGATACTTGAGTTTTCTCACCACTTCAGTAACCTGGGGCTCACGGACCTATTTGCAGACCCGATTACACTCAGCCCGCATGAGCTTGTTTGGTATAGGAGATTGGCGGGCGGATCCGGTCCACACCTCAGTTGAGGCGGTGCTACTGATTCTCCTCCACGCCGCCCCGAGGGTGCAGCCTACCTTTAGACACATATACGCAGAGGATTGGTCTCACGCCTATGCCCTGGACAGGGCGAAGGCGGAGTGGGGCTGGACACAGAGACAGGTCACCCTCTTTTTGGAGAGACTCCGCACCCGGACAGACAGTGACTATTCTCCCTCCAAGCCGGCGCCCAAGACTCACAGAGTGGAGGGCAGCTCATCCGGGCCGGCTGAGAGGGGTGAGCCAGTGGGACGGCTGCTTCACTTGCCATAGCTCATCCATGAGGATCCTCTCATGGAACATCCAGCGTCTTGGTGGACCTCGCTGCTACATTGGTCGGGGCAGACTTCGCCAGGAGATCCAGAGGGCTCTCGTTGGAGGACCCATAGATATCCTTTTCATCCAGGAGCACCACCTTTCTGCCGGGCGTACCCGCACCTGCGGGGGAAGATCTTGCCAGGCAGGAGTCACACTTTTTGGTCACCGGCATATGGCTCCCAGGGGAACCAGGGGGGGGTATGCATCTCAGTCAGCGAGCAGCTTCTATCCGAGGTTGTGGATTCTGGCACTCTGGTCCAGGGTCGAGCTCAGTGGATCATCCTTCGGGTTGGGGAAGACCGCATTGGCTTCCTCAAGTTCTACGCCCCTAATGGGGCGACAGGGAGAGCTGAGTTCTGGAGCACCATTAGGCAGTCCCTCCCCATGGCAGACCATTGGTGCCTAGGGGGGGATTGCAACATGCTGGAGGACGCAGAGGACAGGATGGGGGGCAGCCAGGAGACCATTCATGGGCCGGAGCTCGCTGCCTGGGAGGAACTAGTGCTGCAGGTGAGAGGCCAGGATCCGTGGACTCTCTCGGAGTTTGGCAGGTTGCAGGGGAGTTTATCTTTCTCGCGCTCGGATAGACGGGCCACAGGAGTTAACCTTTCCCGCATCGACAGATTCTACATTGATGAGTGGGCTTGCGATAGAGGTGGCACTGTGGGTATACTTGCAGGCTCCTCGTTTTGAGACCACTTTCCAGTGCTTCTCCAGATCGATGACCCTACGAGAGGAGAGCGAGGCCAGAGCGTCCGGATTCCAGATTGTCTCATAGAGGAGCCTGAGATTGCGACCAGAGTTGAGCAGGTCTAGCAAGAGCTTCAGTTCAGGAGAGGATCGGCAGCCAGCGATCTTGATAGGGGTTTGCAGGAGATCAGTAGGATGCTCAGACAGGCTGCCCTGGACCGTCTGGAGGCTTTCAGAGAGCAGGAGAGGAGCCTGCGGAGGAGTCTAGCTTCCCTTCAGAGACTTTAGGAGAGGGAGCCTACGAGCCCTTGGATTTCAGAGCAGATGGAGTCAGCTTGATCAGAGATCAGATCCATCGAGGAGAGGAGGGTGGAGTTTCGATTCCATGCTCGAGCTTCTTTTTGGACACAGGCTGGAGACAGAGTGACTCGAGACTTCTTTGAGGCGACAGGGCCTCGCTTCAGACGAGAGGGTCTCAGGCGTCTTCGGCAGGTTGATGGCCAGGTGGTGGTGGATCCCCCCAGGCTTCGGGCGATCACCACAGATTTTTACAGGGATCTGCTCTCTGCTGCTGAGCCAGCAGATGACAGGGTGAGAGAGGCTTGGGAGGCAGTCTGGAGCTTCACGAGACCGGTTGTGCCGGCCCATTTGCAGCACTCCCTTCTCTCCCCCTTCTCGGATACGGAACTGGAGGAGGCTCTTCAGGCACTTCCTCGGGGCAAATGCCCTGGTGAGGACGGTCTCTCAGTGGCTTTCTTCCAGAGGTACTGGGGTCTCTTGCATAGGGGTTTCAGATTGGCATTCTAGGAGATCATGGAGTCGCGAGACATGCCGGACAGCATGGCAGAGGGGTTGATTCACTTGATCCCCAAAGAGGGAGGAGACAGACTGGAGATTAGACAGTGGAGACCGATCACCTTGCTAGGCATGGCCTACAAGGTCCTAGCTAAGGCGATCAGCAGGCGGCTTCAGCCTCACCTTCCGGACATCATCCACTCCACGCAGACAGGCTTCATCCAGGATAGGAGCATCCTGGATAACATCTTCTCTTTCTGGGAGGCTACGGCTTTGGCTAGATTTCGACAGGAGGATCTGGCAGTGCTCCTTCTCGACTTCGAGAAGGCATATGATCGGGTGGACTGGGCCTTCTTGGAAGGCACTATGGAGAGGATGGGCTTCCCCCCTCAGTGGATCCGTGGGGTCTCTGCACACTACACATCGGCCCATAGCCAGGTGTTGATACAGGGCGTGCGCAGAGAGAGGTTCCAGCTCTCGCGCTCGGTGCGGCAGGGGTGCCCCTTGGCGCCCTTTCTTTTTCTTTTTGTGGCGGAGGCCATGAGCACTTTCTTGACGGCACAGGATACAGGTTTGCGGGGCCTCCAGCTCCCCATCCGCACCTCGGCGGAGGAGCTCCTAGACTCGGAGTTTGCGGATGACACTGCTGTCTATCTTCAGGGAGGGGAGGAGAACCTCCGCCGCTTCACCTCAGCCATGGACAGGTTTTGCAGAGCTTCATGCGCTTTGATCAACTGGCACAAGTCGTGTGGGTTGTGGGTCAGTTCTGTGCCCCCCCGACTTGGAGGCCAGTTGATGGGTTTCAGTGGTGGCTGCCCCCCGGCACTACAGTGCGCTATTTGGGATGCTATGTGGGCATTGACATATCTCCGGAGCAGCAGATAGCCCCCCTTCTTCTGAGCATTCGGAAGAAGCTTCTGTATTGGAGTACCGCTCGTCTATCTCTGGCTGGCCGAGTGGTTGTGGCCAACCACTCGGCCAACCTGGTTGTGGCCAACCAGGTTCTGCTTGCTACCATGTGGTACATCACTTCTTGCTGGGCCTTCTCGCGGGCGTGTATTAGCCAGGTGCAGAGGCTCATCACGAACTTTCTTTGGTCCGGTGGCGACGGGCGGCCCGCCAGGGCCAAGGTGGCATGGGCTGTGATCACCCAGCCGAGGGAGAGAGGCGGCCTGGGCATAGTTGATCCTATTTGTCAGAGTCGAGCTTTGCTTGGCAAGTTGGTGGTTCGTGGCCTCCTACCAGGCGCTGAGCCATGGAAGGAGTTTCTTGTTTCCAGGATTCTCAGCCGCACTCCTTCTCTTAGCGGCCCCTGGACCCCCAGCATCAGGTGGATCTTTACAGAGCAGCGATCCAGAGGAGTGGGCCTTGGCTTCGAGGAGCGTTTTGCAGCTAGCCTTCTGAGGGCCTGGGAGCATCTGAGGCCGTCACTCTTCCAGACTCCCCCGGGCACCGATGTGGAGCGCCTGAGGCAGCCATTGATCTGGAACCCCTTGATCCGACTTCCCAGTGGTCATATGGTTGGATCGCGATCTCACGTGTCGTGGGGCCCGTTGAGCTCCGGCCCAGCCCAGTCCCTAGACGACTGGATATGTTTTCAGCAGCTGCCTCTAGAGGCTCAGGAGAGGGGACTCAGCGGGATGAGGGGCAGAGAGTTGATGAGGCAGGACATTGAGGTGGCCATCCCCCAGGAGTGGCGGACTCCAGTACAGGACCCTCCACCTCCACAGTGGATGGGCGTCTTTACTCGGCATGAGATCCTTCTAGCGGTCTGCGGCTCAGCAGAGAGAGTCGCCCCACTCACCTTTGAGGCGGGAGAGGGAGGCCAGCTTCAGAGGACCCGACTAGATTTGGATGAGTTCCAAGGTTGTATCTTTCAGAGGGTGCGGGTGGTCCGCTTTCATCAGAGACAGTGGCATGTAGACCCCTCACCGGCCTCGATAAGAGAGGACTATTCTTGGAGATTATGGGCTTGGGACAGCAGGCCTCTTATTCGCCTTCAGTGGGATCCAGGCGAGTGGCTTTGGCGAGATCCCTACTCGGCCCCTACCAGCCTAGGCACCCCCTTTTTTCAGTACACAGCGAGGCTGGGGCGGCGGATCCAGAGGCACAGGACAGCGGGCACCCCGGCGGCGGCCGAGCATTGGCGGCGACAGGGGCTCTCCCATGCCTTCCTTAGGGACTTCTGGCAGCGCCTTTGGGCCAACTTCCGGCCCCAGAAGGTGACGCTTTTTCTCTGGCTTACAGCGCATAGAGGACTGGCTGTGGGGGCTTGGCTAGCTTTTGGCAGACACCCAGCGTCCTGCCCTCGGTGCGGCCATGCACAGGAGTCGCAGCGGCACTGCTTATGGGATTGCCCACAGGCACAGCAGGTCTGGCAGCGCGCTCTCAGGATGGTTTTTGCAGGCTCGCCAGGTGAGATGATGGCGACGTGGGGTGCGGTGGCTTGGGCCACGGACAGCGGCCCGGCCCTTGGATACGAGGACGTCCCTGGCAGTGTGACCATCCAGGTCTCTGACAGGGCGATGGCGGTGGTTCCCAGGAGGGGGACGTGCACAGATGGGAGATGATCAGCAGCATGACGGCTTGGCACATATGGAGAGCCCGATGCAGGGAGGCCATAGACCGCCAGGCGACTCCACCGGCAGAGGTCATACAGGCCCTCTGGGTGGACATCATTCACACCTTGAGAGGACACTGGGGGAAACTCAGGGCGACTCGGATCGCATGAGAGGTCGCCGCAAGGCGTTCCTCCGCACTTGGCAGCCTGGCCCTTTCCTCATCGTGAGGGGCGAGGATGTCACTTGGCACTACAGGCCTCCAGTTTGGCTCTTCTCACCTCCCGCATGTACTACTAGGTAGCCCCCCCCAGAGAGCGGCCAGCCATGGGGGTGGAGCTCCGGTGTTCACTGTGTTTATTATCCCTCCTTGTGAGGTGAGCTTTGTAGCCTTATGGCGTTTTCTCATTAACTAATAGAAGGATCGTTTTTCCAAAAAAAAAAATATATGGTACATGTACCTGGATTTATTTTCAAACATAATGCTATCAATCACTATTGGGCACATCTTGATAGATGGTACATGCTAAATGCTCGACAGTATGATGCATTCATATGCAAGCTATCGGTGGATTTTGCTGCTCAACTGACTAATCATGTACCTTTATGGATGGGCTTATATTGAACCTCCATTGAAGCATTAACACCTTTTGATTGTTAACAACAGCTATCTTACACACAACATATTTCAGGCAATAGTGAAGGATGCTATTGCGCCACTTTGGGGTCAACCGATAGAAGATTTGGATGTAGCTTGGTCTCTCTTTGCTTATCGCAAGCAAGCTGTCATTGCCGACTATGCTAGATAGTACATGGGAGAACAAAGGAAAAGGGTAGATGATGCAAAACAAAAAGTACAATCATTGACAGAACTTAGCCATTGTCATGCATTATCAGATGTACAGTAGATGGTATTGTGTGAGGCCAAAGCTTGTATTTCTCTGAATGGGCAAAGGAAGATACAAAAATGGTAGAGGTAAGGACATGCTACAGACAAATAATAGACAAAGGTTGCTCTTCAAAAGTCTGCATGCGGATAGACGAAGGCAAAAGATTCCTCGAAGTAAAAAAGCTAATGGTCATTGGACGAGCACAAAAGCTGAGCTAGCAGGCACGTGTGCAACATTTCGCTCGGATTTTTGAACAAATCACAATAGATGTCCTAAATGTAAGGCGTGAATTCTTAGCATGTGTAAACCCTATAGTGACTAATAGGGACGCCATACGTTTTGTCACTTTGTTTGGTGAAATTGAACTAGAAGATGCTTTAAAAGACATGGGTCATTGGAAATCTCTCGATGGGACGGCTTGAGGTTGGAATAATTCCAGACATTCTTGGAGGATCTGAAGAACCCAATTTTGTATATAATTAATGTTGCATGGGTGAGTGGTGAAGTGCCAGCATCGTGGAAAGAAGGGTTGGTTACATTGGCTCCTAAAAAGGAATTGTGTGAAACGCTGAATGAATGGCACCCAATCACTTTAATGCCAATGGTATGTAAGCTAGCCACCAAAATGATAGCCAACCGCCTGAAAGGTGTTTTGTATGATGGATTGCATCCTCAACAATATGGTTTTGTGCCAAGAAGGCAAATATTGGATTTGCTATGGAATATGCCAAATATACAAAACAATATGTGCTAATCATGTAGGTGGATGTGGCGATGGAATTTGATACAGTGCAATGGGATTACATAGCTCAAGTACTGGCTGCTCTGGGATTTGGCATAAAAATGCACCATGTAATCGTTTGTTCGCCGAAGATGCATGGTGTAAATATTCTTGATATTCACTACCATGTTTTAGCTCGAAAAGCTACCATGAATTCCAATTCTTTTTCGGCAAGAGCAACCTTGGGCAATCATGCTTGTAGCTATGTGTACAGGCATGAAAACTATGGCTTATGGAATTTGAGTAAATTGACATTGGAAAGCAGTGCTAGGCCGTTTTGAGGGCCACATTGTGGACTGTCCATATGCTACAAGAATGGTGCAAGATTGGAAGACTACATTGGTGGGACATGATTTTACAATCGATAACTCTATGTGACTGGAAAGTCTGCACTGGTCCTCTTTGTTTGCAGAACCGCTAGCTATACAAGAGCCACGTAAAGCATGCTTTTTGGCATCCTTGGGTATACGCACGGTACAGGATGTTGTGGATGATACAGGGAATGTGCTATCCTTGCTGCAGGCGTGCAGTGAGTAGAAAGTGAAACTTGGGTTTGCATCATAGACCAATTTGGTTGAAGATTAAAAGATTATTGCAGCCATATGAACAATTGCCTTCACTTGTTGAAAATGGCAGGCTGCATGACTAGAAAGTGAAAGGGCAAACCAACAATGCTTGGGGATTACATTTGGATAAGATAATTGCAGCTAGCGTGTATAAACATTTGTTTCCACCACCTTGGATTCATGCACATGGCAACAATCTTGGGGGGTATGCAAAAGAGTGAAAGCTAGTGGAAAAACCCCTCCAGGGTATATGGAAACGTAAGCTGCCTTTAAAGCAAAGATTGTTTCTTTGGCCTTGTTTAGTGGGTGTCCTCCCTGTTGCGGAGATGCTCGCTAAAAGAGGGATAGCTAGAGCCACCTGCTACAAATGTGCACTCGTTCTGAAAATGTACCACATCTGTTATGGCATTGTTGGAGACAAGGGAGTTCAGGACACTTTCCAAGTAGGCAGTATGGAAAGCATTTCTAGATATTTGGGACTAGTGTGCCCAACTCTCCTGACTTTGATGTTTTCTTTCTATGGACTAGACATTGGGCTCTATGGACAATATGGAAGATGAGAAACAATGCTATGTTTGGGCAGATGCCTCTTGACGCATATGCTTATTTTACGATGAATTTGCGACAATCCCTCCATGATTGCTTACTGTTGGAAGACATTGCTTTTGGCTAGTTTAAAGTGTTTTTCAACTGCTTCTGAAGTTCTTTGAGGATGGAATTATCTTGAGTCCATCTTCTACATTGTACATAAGTCATTGTTAATAGAAGCATGGTTTTCAACCCCCCCCCCCCCCCCCAAAAAAAAAAAAAAAAGTGTCACGCCTTTTGTATGTGACACCTTTTGTGTCACACAAAAGCTGTTTTCCACTGCTTCTGAAGTTCTTTGAAGATGGACTTATCTTGAGTCCATCTCCTATATTGTACATAAGTCATTGTTAATAAAACATGGTTTTCACCCCAAAAAAAAGTGTCACACACAAAAGAGTATGTGCAAGAAGAAATGGAAGAAATAATGACTTGTTTTACTTTCATGAACAAAAATAAGACCCCACTTGTTTGTTTTTTATATACCATGGGCGGAAGCATTGCTTCGATGTTGCAGCCAACAAGTCCACAAGATTGACACACTAGGCCCTCCTCTTCTTCTAGAACAAAGTCATGGCATCCTTCACAAGACATCATGTCTCGTTTCGACACAGAATCGTGTTCATGCTCCTGATTCCAAACATTAGAGAAAACATATTTTAACCCTCTTCCCAACAATAAAGTGCCCATAAAGCATTCCTAGACTGACATGAGTAGGCAAAAAAAAGATTGCAAATGAGGTGCAATTTTACCATGTCTGCTTCTTCCTTGGCCAATGCAAACTCCATATCATGCCACAGATGCTGAAGTGGGTCATCTTGCTCATTCAGGTTGTCATCCAAATCCTTTGGAGTCTCGTGAAAGACAATAGGGTCCCACGGTACCTGTTGTGAGACTGTCTTTTTGGGTGGTAGCCGCCTCCAGTCTACAACTGGAGTCTCATAGTCCTCTTTAGCCTTCCTAAAAACATCATGAAATGACCACTTTGCAGCTTTCCAAACATTTATATCTTTGAAAACTGTGAGACGCCTTTTCCAGGTGGTGCTTTGATCTCTTCGAGTAGATCTGCCTCGTTTCCTTTTCCTGGTGAGGGTGGATTGCTTATGAGAAATGTCCGCCTGTCTATCGGTTCTCTCGGAAACAACGTGATCAAGGGCTTTTCTAGGGGGAAGCTTGCTCCAGTCTAGCATTGGGGTGGCTGCCTCAAAGACATCATTCTCCATAGCTTTCTTGAAAAACTCATTAAATGACAGTTTGGCATCTTCTAGGAATCTTTCTGCATTTACACCACCTGTATGTCGCTTTTTAGGTGCTTCTTGTTGTGGCTGAACTAACTCTCTTTTTCTCTTTGTTGGGGATGGTGTGTCAGTGGTGGCCATCCTAGCTCCACTAAGGGCTCTCTCTTTGTGTGCAAGCTTGATATTCTTGCTAGTAAATCGAGTCTGTGTGTGTTGCACATGATCCATAAACTTTGTGCTACGTAAACTTTCAGAGATGAGGATGGACAGCCTGCGTTGCCAGCCTCTTTTCTTGAGCCGAATCATGGATTCAATCATAGATAAGAGTGATTGAACCCTTCTCTCCCCTTCTGTCATGTTGATACGTCTGCGACGGTTACACTTTCTCATTCTCATGTGAGAGAATTCACTGTCTGGTTGTGCTTCTGAGGCTCTGATATTACTTTCCATGAAAGACTTCCCTCCAGATACACTAAAACCATGCACATATGAACCCTTCTTGTCTTGGCTAGGATCGCCCCACATAGACTGTCCTGTAGTATCAGTAAAGCTTTCCAGCCACGTCTCCATATCAAACTCTCCCTGTGAGAAACATCTGTATTTTTTTGATGATGTGGGAGCTTCTTGCACATGCTCACATTCGAATGAGATGTCGTTTGATTTTGTTCTTTTGCCAATCATCTCCCTTGCTTCAACCCTTACAAGTTCCAATAAGCTAGCTTCTTGTGCCTGTTCCGAATGAGTTGCAATGTTGACTCCACGTGCTCTCTTATTAGCCGTGCCCTTTCCATGAGATGATGTAGCATGCTTCTGTGAGTTCGAATTCTTGAAAGATGAACCCACAGTCTGACATGGTCTATAAACCTCTGCATTTATCCTGCCTGCAGCTTCAAAGACAGCAATCTCTTTGCACTCATTGTATGGCTTAATAGACTTACCAGCATCTGCAAAGATGGGCCTGGGAAGAGACCTTGAATCAATCGACCAGACCCTTGCAATCACTTTCTCTGATCTCATCTCTCTCTGTATGTCTTTCAAGTCTGATGTTAAAGGTTTCTGAAGGATGCCAAGGTGATCAATATTTAAGTGCCTTACTGTTCCTGGCATGAGAGGCCGTGGGCTTGTCGGTCTTATAAGTTCACCTTCATTGGCACTGTATAACTGGACTTCAAACTCGCACATACATTTTGGATTATGAGTCTTTCTGTGGATGGAGATGAGCTTTCCATCATACCAGGCCTGCGTGGATAGAGTCAAATGGATAGAGTCAAATGCATTAAAATCATGTGAACTAAAAGCTCAACTCTTGTACACTAAATAAAACGTTTCTAATTGAATGCTGCATCGATTCTGACATTTCATTCAAGTTAAATGCATCAACGCTGGCTAACCGTAATAAACAAAGGAATCTACGAATGTACAAAACTTTTCTTTCATAATTTTTTTTTTCCTTGAGATGGCATTATTTTCAATCATCAACCACACACTCAAGCACACATGCTCTCTCTCTCTCTCTCATGCACAAATGCATACGTGCATGCACTTGCATGGGTGATGTATGCACGCACACACATGTGGAGATAGAAAGAAATAAAGAAAGCTTTATCAACGTCTGCACAAGGCCAGATTGGCCTATGAGACCAAAATGTAACTAAATGTATACAATCTATAAAAAATGTAACTAAATGTGTACAATCTATAAAAAATGGAGGATACCCCTAGAGATATCGTAACAAGATAGGATGAAATAAAAGCATGACATGAGGTGAGCATTATGAAAGCCAGAACTCACTGAATTTTTGCCATATTCTGCCTGTGCTGCTCTTGGAGGGGTCTGAGCTATCTCTTTGTCCTGGAAATGGGTTTACAAAGACTTGATAATCTCATCTTTTGGGGGCTGTGTACTGAGATTCTGTGCTTCTAAGGAACATGTCTCTGATGAGCTCTCTCTTTGTCCTGGCAATGGGGTTGCAAAGACTTGATAATCTCATCTTTTGGGGGCTGAGTACTGAGATTCCGTGCTCCTAAGGAACGTGTCTCTGATTTCTCTTTCAATTCACACACACTTTTGTTTTCATAAAAACCACGTCTCTATTAGGTCAAATGTATAGAGAGAGATCCCGTCAAAGCAACAGAGGTCTCACAGATGAGGAAAACCTAAAAACAATGGAAAAACAAATCCAGATGAGACTGATCTAACTGTTGTCGCTTATAGCAATCATGTAGAGATCATCACCAACGATTGATGGAAATACTAATACTTGTCAATTGAGGTCACTGGTTTTCGATTTCGAGCAATCTAAACTGTCCAGAGAGCCCAAAATTGCATCCATTGGAAAAATGAAGCCATATGTGAAAATCTCTACTCAAATCTGCCAAATATGAAAAAATGTTGAGAGAAACGTGCACCTAGAAATCTGGCATTCAAGCATCTACATAAAAGAAGCAAGAAATCTTGTGTGTCGAGGTAGCGCCACAACAAGTCTCATTGAAGTGAGAACATCTTGGACAATGAGCAGAAGCAATCTTTCTTTTTGCCGAAATGCTACCAATAGAAAGTACTTCTACAATGCGTCGTCAAAAGAAGACTCTCCATTTTTGAGGTAACTTACTTTTCCATAGCCTTTGCAAAGTTTTTTTCCACCATATCACTAACTTATTCATATTCCATAGCATATTTCCATGCTCCAAAAACCATGAAGGTGGTATAATCAATTGGTAGATCCTTGCTGCTGTGATATGTGAAGAAGGAAATTTAACAGAAACAAAAGTCTCCTCTCTATGGAATATCCAATCTTCCAATCTATCCTGCCAGGATCTAGTACAACATTCTAGAAGGGCTATAATTGTGTTTGGATTTTCTGCCATGTCCCAAACCCCATGCAGAAAAGATAGAACACATCCCTCATTCGAGGACACGAAGGGTGAAGCTTTTAGCAGTTCTTGCCGAGAAATAGAAGTGTTTATTCTCCCTTAGTAGCATCATAGTCTCCCCATTCAGGTCACCAGCGACGACAGTAGATTGTAAAGCTACGATCTTTAGCACCACAACTTCTTGAGTTCACTTGAGTAAGGTTATTAGTATGAGCCGCAACTTGTAGCTACACAGGTTCTCTATTACATGACATCCTCCTAAAGTTTGATTGCCGCATACAACCACACATCCATGACGCCCACGCTGAGTCAATGGGTGCTCACTTTACCACAATATGAACATCACTCATGTACACATGTACAAGTTGAGTTTGGGGTTTTCAAAAATCTTCACACAACGTGGTCCAGGCAAAGCATTTCCGAGCATGTACACAAAGGCACAAGTCCCAACAGAAAGACAATTCCAGAGTATTACATGAGTGGCATCAATCCCCGACATATACGACTGCCATGGACACCAGTCCAATGTACATGGTTGATTTGGAAATCCAAACCAACGACAATAAGAAAATCAATCTCATCCAGGTGAAAGAGACCACTTTAGAGGAGGGGGAGCCAGAGAGACCGAGCTGGTTGGCAAAGAAATCAAAATGAAAATTGCATAGAGTACTATTACTATGACAAACTAGGACACATGGCAACGGATTTCTATAAAAAGCAAAATGATACTAAAAGTGGAAAGTTGCAACTATGCATCATCAAGTAAACAGGGTGATGACAGAAGTGAGCAGCTGTTGTGATGCAAAACAAGGCAACTATGCACCATCAAGTAAAAAAGGATGATGACAGAAGTGAGCAGCTGTTTGTAATGCAACACATGCTCAGTTTCACTAACATGAGATAGGTCAGGATCACGAGATATTTGGTATGTGGATTCTGGCGGTTCTAACCACATGACGAGTCATGTTGAGTGGTTTAGAGCAGAAAATGAAAAAACCAAGTTATGTAAAAACAGGTGATGATATTGCGCATTCCATTGCGCATGTTTATAAAGTGCCATTGTCTATGCAAGATGACAAAATGAAGTAATTGACAAATGTACTTTATGTTTCAAATATTACAAAGAACTTGGTTTCTATTGGACATATGGTACAACAGGGTCTACAAGTGATGTTTAATTCTCAAGAGTGTTTTCTGAAAGATTTTCAAAATTAGAGCCGCTTAGTTACAAAGGGTAACAAAAATGGCAAGATGTTTACTTTGGATGTGAACATGCTTGAGGTGAAGACAACCATGTTTGCGCATGGGACAGATGATGTTGCAGATATTGACATATAGCACAAACGCATTGGGCATGTGAATATACAGTGGCTGAAGTCTATGCAGGCCCAAAATATTATTGCAGGTTTACCAAAGTTTAAGGTTGATGATATATGCATAAAGTATGTGAAGCAGGCCAAAGCGAGTGAGCATAAAATGACGCCTACTAAACAAGCTTCTCTAAATCATTTTAAAGATTGACACCTAGCCAACCTACCTTATGCACCTAGACAAGGAGGACTAGCAAGACGCGATGTGCCACATGGTGGCAAGGAGGACCTGGTAGGCCACCACAACTGGTGCGGCCAGGGATATTTAAGATGTGCTCCAGTATAAGAGCTTTGTGCCACTGGAGAAAAGGTGGGGAGTTTTCTACTGCTTTATGCCATTGGAGAAAAGGGGGCTCGTTGGATGCAGTCAAAGTCGGATTGATCTACCTTTTTCTTTCCTTTGCGTTGTGAGGAGAATCCCAAGTCCTTCCTAGACATCATGTAGAGGTAGATGGAATGTACATAAGCTGGTGTGTAATGAATCCAAGGTGGCATAAGCGGTGTGGCAACCAAATGGATAGGAGCAGGTGCACGAAACAAAAAGGAAAGAGCATGGAGCAACGAAGGAAGCGGGCTGCGCAACCTTCTGGAAGCAAGCAAGGCGGTGACGAGGTAGAAGAGGGAGAATTGTGGTGGATTGAAGTGTCGATTTCGAGAGCGTAGCTAGAGAGACCACGAGAGGTGAGAGTGACTGCAGTGAAGACATGACCTGCAGGACTGCTTTCTTTGCGCAGTCTAGAGTTCTTGCAGTTTTTCCAGTTTTCAGTGAAGACCAGTGCAGTGTGAGAGCAGAATGGCTTGTGTCAGAGCAGAGGGAGTGTCGGAGACCGGAGAAATGGCTAGGAAGAGTGTCCCCTGGGTTCTCTGTGTAGCACCTCTGTTAGAGACGTGGCTCAACTCAATATCTCCTTGACTGTAGCTGCTGAAATGAAGCTTTGACAGAGGTCTATTTGCAAGGGATTCTTGAGATTTGTGGTGTTTTATTTTTGTCTGCTTGTGCCCATGTCTCAGGGCTGTTGAGACATTGATGAGTTTTTTGTCTATATAAAGAAATCTAAGAGTTTGATTGGTGTCGACTCTGAATGGATGCAAGATCTTTGTTTTGATGTTATAGCTATGACGATTGAGTGTGTTTGATTGGGTTCATGGTGATAGGTCATCTGTGTGTATCAGTCTGATGACTGAGGAGCTGATGCTGAGTCAGTGCAATTCTGAGTCAGTGCGGACTTAGTCTGAATCATATGAGAGAAGGTACAGAGTCAGTCAAGGTCAGCTGAGTGTTAGATATCATCAGCTAAAGGTGTAGAGGACTTGTTCTAGCTTGTCTGAGTTTGAGAGAAGCGTTTGTGAGTCAGGTGTGACAGTCAGAGGACTATCAGCTGTTAGCAATCAATGGTCAGATGGGTTACTAGGCTAAATGTTGTTTCAGTGTCAGTTGTGAGTTGGCTGATATCAGATGAGTGCTCATAGTGATGAATCCTTGTCAAGTTCAAGTGTTTTGTGGGTCTAGAAGTGTTCGACATAGAGGAGAGAAACTTGCATCAACTGAGTCAGTTCAGTTTGCTTTGAGAGGACAACTAGTTTAGTGTCGGTTGTTTGTCAACTGTCATCAACAAAGAGCTCAAAGTGTGATATCTCTTTGAGTTTAGAGTAGCTTGAGGATCTGCGTGTGTCAAAGGACACGTGGAAGGAAGATTTTGATTCGGTTGAGGCAGCTGAATCAGCCGGTTCTATGTCAGTCGGTTGGGTCAGTCTCAGCCAAGTTCAGTCAGCGAGAGGTCAACAGAGAGTTAGCCAAGTGTTCAGTGAGACCCTCGAGTTGTGAGCTTGAGGTTAGCCGATGCTGGAGGATTATAGAGGAACCTGGAGCATACTTTTGGAACTGAAGTCAGCATCAACATTCGGAAGCAGTTTACAATCAGCTTACAGTCAGCTGTGTGTCAACTGGAGAGGTTTCTGGTCAGCTGGATGTCAGAGAAGGTCAGCTATGGCTAATAGGTGGAAGATCAGAGCTTTTGGAGGTCAGTGCTGACCTTGGGAGGACAGCTGAAGGAGTCAGCTAGATCAGATTGGAGAGATTGGAGGGTGTTTTTGTGTCCGAAGAAGGTGGCAGTTGGAGGCTGAGAACGAGTGCAGATTTGATTGGTGCCCTTGGAGCTGGGATCTTGGTGTCCCCCAGTTCTGATCCATTTACATTTTCTTCTTGTGTGTCTGTTGGTGGTGTTATAGAGGCCATCACCCAGTCACCACACATGCTTTGGTGTCGGAATGCACAACCGAAAATGAGAAGTGATGTGGAGAACAGAACGTAGAAGTGTAGAAAGAGAGAAGCTCTATAAACTGTGCTATATACACGAAGATCCGATACAAAAGAGTATGGGGTATTTATACCACCGTACAGTGCTGGTCGGCCAGATCAAAAACAGTTGGCTAGGACATATCACCAGTCGGCCAGATGAAGATCACTAGTCGGTGTTTGTGGCTATATGGTGGCAGTCCTATCAGATATCTTCAGTGGGATCCAGGAGAGTGGGAGTGGATTGATGCCTTCGATCCTTTGAAAAGCCTTCCTTTTTTCAGCTTCACTATTCGGAATGCCAGGCTTCTTCTCACTCGACAGATGCATAGGATCCCTACTCTCAAGCCTCATTGGGAGAGCTATGATATTTCTCCAGAGATACAGCGCAGATTTTGGCACTCATACAAAAGGAGCCAGATCTCTCGTTTCTTTTGGTTATTCTTACATGGTGGTCTCCCCACCAATCAGTGGAGATCAGTTTTCGGTGTAGCACCTTCCTGTCCTAGATGTGCGGCAGATTCTGAGTCCGTACAACATTGCCTATGGGGATGCAACATTGCACAACAGATTTGGGGTCCTTTAGCCCAACTTATGGGCAAATTGAGTGGCCGAGCAACATTGCCTATGGGGATGCAGCATTGCACAACAGATTTGGGGTCCTTTAGCCCAACATTGCCTATGGGAATGCAGCATTGCACAACAGATTTGGGGTCCTTTAGCCCAACTTATGGGCAAATTGAGTGGCCGAGCCATGCATGTGACTTGGGGGGCAGTTGCTTGGCTCTCCCACTCTGGTCCGCAGCTTTTTTATGAGGGCAGTGGTACAAATTCTGCTTTTTTCATTCGTAGAGGTATTGCCCAGCATGGTTTATTGCAGGATGTTCCTCACTCTGATTATACAACCCCTAGACAAAGGATTGACACCAGTTGGGAGATTATTGCCAGTATTACAGCATGGCAGATCTGGAGAGCTAGATGCACGGAGGCTATTGAGGGTGTCCAAATTTTTGGGTCTCAGTGCATTAGTACTATATGGGGTGATATCATCCACACTCTTATGGCTACTTGGGCTTGCATTCAGGGACCCTCTCGTTCTGCGCAGGTGTAAGAGAGTGCTGAGAGCTTGTAGATCCCATTCTCCACTCCGCCTTCCCATACAACCTGGCCTATTGCTTTGTCCCGGAGAACAACACAATGCTCATCAAACTCCACCCGTACACCAATCTTGCAAACCTCATGCACTGACAAAACAGATGAAAACCAAGGGATAGGACAAAAAGAGCCTAGGAGGAATGATTCCCCCCTCTGCCATCGAGAACGATCTCTAACCTGCCCTCGCTGTGCATAGGAATAGTGGACTTGTCACCAATAAGAATGTGACCTGCGTGCCTTCAAAGATCTTGTATAATAACTCTCAGGAAGGAGTCATGTACTTGGAAGCACCATTGTCTAAAATCCATTCCCGAGTATCCCTAGCAGTGAGTCCACCAACCGCCTCCCTGCTCGAAGAAGATGAAGCACCGGTGTCCATAATCTCCAAGTGCACAAAAACTGGAGTCTTCACGGTTACTCCTAAGGAATCTACACCCTTCTCGGTGCTCCTGCCACCGTCCCCTTCCCCGTCCCTTGTGAGGGATGCCTCCAGGGGATGTCCGACCGTCCCCGTTGCTGATCCGTCCCGACTCGGCGTCCCTCCGTTCCAACCGTCCATCCCTTCCGTCCCCTGTGACTATGCCACCAGCCTTGGACGCTGTGGAGGCAGCAAGGGGGGGCTCAAGAACCTGTCCCAGCATACAACCAATTACTGGAAAGAGCACCACGTACTCCTTGGGGAGACCAGGAAAGCATCCCCGATAGTGCGCTTAAGAACATTTGTGCCTCCTGAGGGGTCCGCACTGAGGTGCTATCAGCTAGAGCTTCCGAATCAAAAGCAATCCTGATATAACCTTTGTCAAGGAGCTGGATATTAGTAATTCAACCATGCTCAAGGGTGGTGGCCTCCAACAAGGCTATGGAGGTGTCTAGGAGCTGGAGATCTACTTCGGAAAAATGACCTTGGGGAGAGATCTGTCGGGGTAGATTAAGCAGCTGCCATGGAGTCCTCCAAGGATGATAACCAGAAACAACACAGCGGTGTCGAAAAGGGGGAGAGACGAGACCCAGGAGCAGCACAGGAAAGTGAGGGGAAGGGGGGAGGGGAGGGGGGTGCAACAGGAGGCAGCGGGAGGGGAGCAGAGGGTGGATGGGGGAGGGTTCTGTAGGAGGGAAGGGCAGATGGGGGGCTACAGGGGCAGTGGGAAGCGGAGGAGGAAGGGGGGGCCTCATGTTCAGCATCGACTCAGCCCATTCCCCAAGAGTGGCAGACCCTGATTGATTCACCACCCTCCTTGGTGTGGGTGGCGCTCTTCTCCTGCTATGACATCCCCTCTTGATCTTTGGCATCCGAGAGGACCTCCCCCACTGGCCTTTGAGCTCGGCCAGCACGGCTGCCTTCGGCCTGCAGGTACGGATTGCAGTGCCTCCCTCTAGCGGGTCTGAGTGGATAGCTTCTCTGGACAGGTGTGGCACATTGACCCCTCCCCACTCGACATTGTACGTGATCCTTTCTAGCACCTATGGCTCGAGGAGGACCACTCCCTTGCCTGGCTGCAATGGACGAGTCGAGAGTTCCGCACCCCCCCACCACCACAAGGATCTCAGCTACTGCTTCACAAATTGATGACACATTGGCCATCGCCTGACATTGGATAGCTCACCACATTTCTTTCCACGTCCTCTTTGATCTCTGAAAGGTGTGCAACAGTTTTTGCCCATGGAAGATCTCCCTCTCTCTCTCTGGCGCTTCTCACAAGAGTCCCCACAACTTTGCCTTTGGGATTGCCTGAAGACGCAGCACGTCTGATGGTGGGGTTTTGTGCTTGTTCACAATAGACAGAGAGGCAGTTCGTTATGTTACATCAGTGACCGTTGCATAGACCATGGAGGCAGGCCCGTACTCCTCTTCGACGCAGATGGCAAGGGTCACGCTCTCAGACATCTCTAGATCACCGCAATCACTGCCGCTGAGGTCCAGTGGTCCCCAAGGTCTTGTTAACAGGCCACACAAGGAGCACACGGATGGCTTAGGAGATGAATAGGTGTCCTCTCTTAATTTGGAATTCCAGTACTCATTCTGTGCATCTCAGGACATGATAAAAAATCACATTATATTCAAATTTTCACATGCTTGTGGAGCAAGAGGTCCCAAACCATGCCAAAACAGTGAAAGTTGAGCGAGTTAGGAAACAACTAGTGAATACAATGTGGTCCACCATACTGTGATGATTCTGTGGGTACTCAGATCATGCAGTAAATTTTCATGACAACATAAAAAAAGAGGACAAGATTTTTCAACGAGTTGTCCTTTTCGTCCAAGAAGACAATGTTTCCTGTTTGTCTAAATGCCCTCTTCTTTTTGAAAACCGTAAATAATGAACTGAGGTTTGGGCGCACACCTACCAGCTTAAGTTCCACCTTTCACACAAACAAGTAACTTTCAAAATAAATGCACAAAATTCAAATCATAGTTTTTTCTTTGTTTTAATCAAAATACAATCAGCCACACAATAAAATCATCAACTTACACAACTTGTTTGCATGCTTGAAGCATGTGGATGAGTCGAATAGACTGCCAAATCCATTCCTGGCTCTAAAAAGCGGCTGCAGTCATCATCATAAGCCCTTCTGACACGATGCCTCAGAAGTTCTTGTTGGATTTCTTTGTCTCCATATCCCAGAAAATGCACAAGGAACTTCCCTTTTTCGGCACCGAGAAGTTCAACATCCCACCACGCACCTTTTTCAAATGCCTCCAACACTACAAAACAGAATATTTAGTGAAAGAAAAAATATCTTATCAAATACAAATTTGACCTTCCGATCTCATGATACACAGAATATAATTTGGTCTTGGAGTATTCTTGCACACACTTCTCCTTCCAGGTTATGGATCTTATGCCCGAAACTATATTCTTTACGATGGTTAGAGAATGCATGAGGCTAAATCTGAAGAACCTTTGGTTGGTGGTGATCTTCTCTTGTTGGAGGCAGGATAAAAATCCTCTGGATCCCTTGCCACCAAATCTATTTATGAAATCTGTCAGGTCATCATTTTTAAATCTCAGATTGTGTGGAAGAGGCTCACAACACTGTGCTTGCTTGTGGAGGTCAAGGTGAGCGCTTCGAGATCTCTCGCTCCATATGGCAGGGGTGCCCCTTACCTCCTCTGTTGTATCTCATTGTTGCAGAAACTTTGAGCATTTTCGTTTTGGACTTCGAGTTGGCTGACAATACTAGCGATGTTTCTTGAGGCATCCTACTCATGTCTCTGCTCATTTCGCTCTGCCTTGGAAGAGTTTTGTCTAGCAGCAGGGACCTTTATAAATTGGCACAAGTCTATTGGACTTTTGGGTCAGTTATTCTGAGAGGATTGATTGGGGCATAGATGTTGGCTTCACATGGATTGAGAGATGACACACAGCCAGGTATCTTGGATGCCAGTGCCCAGAAGTTTGCCCTTGTGCTCATCACAAAGTTGGATCTAGCATCTAGAGCCTTGGTGGTAAACCAGGTGTTGCTTATCACAGCTTGGTATGTCAGATCGGGCTGCAAGAAGCTCAATCTGGTGTCTAGAGTTCCGATGGTAAACCAAGTGTCGCTTATCATAGCTTGATATATCACTTCTTGTTGGTGTTAGGATTGTAGATGCATTAGACAATTGCGGAGGGTGATCCGCAACTTTTTATGGTCAGGGCTTGATGGGCAAGAATTTCTTGGGAAACTATTATCCTTCCCAAGCATGAATAGGGATGGAACATCAGTGATCCAAAGATCCAGTGCAAAGCTCTGCAAGTTGATGTGGTTAGAGCATATTGAGCCCTGGAAGGACTTCTTCATGTACCTATATTCTTAGATGTGTCCCCTGAGAGAAGTGGTGAATGGAGGCACAAAACATGAATTATTTTCTTTGAGGCAGTTTATCATCCCCCATCCCCCCCACTGGTCTCTTCCATTGTCTGGGCTTGGAATCGTACTCGGATATTTTTATGTCATAGGCCCCCGAAGCTTAGTAGATGAGGCTAACAGGAAGCCCTTTATGTGGAATGACCTTATCAAAGATGATTGTAATAGCAGGGTAGGTTGCCCGGCACACTATAAGTGGTGGTTCTCCTCTGGACAGTATGTCCTAAGTCCTCAACACTCACGACACAATGTACACTTTAATAGAAGCATAGCACAATGACATGAATACTGTAAATGTTAACTTGTATTACGTCCCAGAAGCGGTTGCATGCCCCTCACTACGCAGTGATCATAGTGAGTTGGACAACACACAAGATGGAACACCACAGTGACTATAGGACTCAATGAACAAGAGATGATCTGAACGATGAGCTGAGGAATTATTCTAATGATTCTTGTGGAGGCAGTGGAGTTGGTGGAGTCGGCGGCATCTCCTATCTTTGGCGGATGCCCATTGAGGTCACTGTGGTGCCTTCAATGCCGGTGCATGCACCTCCCATGTATCTATTGGTGGTATGGTTCAGGAGATCCATTGCTAGATGATCCACCGGGGTGGTCCGGCCATGACAGTCCAGTGGTGGGCACCCTTGGCAGGTCGCCCACCACTAGAGTGCTCAGCATCCTCACTAAGGAAGCTAGAAAAAAAATGTCAAATCCCCATAGGATCTCCTCGTAGAACGCTCCTAGTTCGAGACTCGAAACCTGCAAACAAATAAATAAACAAGAACGGGGTGCAGGCCTGACTCACCTCCCAAACCACGACAGCCATGGGCAAGCCCACAGTCTTGGCTGTCCCCACCGAGCCACGAGCAGAGCTAACTAGATGGACATACCGACCAATCTCTACCTCGCGACGTCCCATACCGCCACGAAGCTACCCTCGCAGGCCTTGAGACTACTGCCGGCCTCGGTTGCGTAAAGCAGGTGCACGTCTGCACTAGATCCAGGCTCCAGACCATAGAGCTCTCACAAATCTCGCGAGACTCTATATGACTAATGACTAACCTTAGCCACCCTTTTATAGGCTCTTGGCCGGTCATCGGGCGTCCACACTTGGGACGCCCGCCCGTTAGTCTATCCCTAACTTAGCTCGCCCGCCCGTTAGTCTATCCCTAACTTAGCTCGCCAATCAGCCTGCCTAGCTCCAAGCTTCCCCAAACCTCGAACCTAGTCTTGCGTGCGTGTAGCACACGGTAGATACACACTGTGCACATGACATACTCCCCTTCCTCTAAGAGCTCACTCCTGAGCTCACTAAGAAGCCAGGGTAATCTCTCTGAAGAGTAGTCAATGTCTCCCATGTAGCGTCCTCCTCAACACGATCCTTCCACTTGATCTTGTATTCCGTGATAAGCGTATTACGCAATCTTCTTTCACGAAATCCAAGATTCTTTTCAGGTTCGTGCGGAACAAATGTCATGTCCTCGACATCTATGATTTCTTGAGGAGTAACTAACTGGTCTGTTCCACCCAGTACTTCCTTAAGTCTACTGACATGAAATACGGGATGAACTTTCACATGAGAAGGAAAATCCAATTCATATGCAACTAAACCAATCCTTCGTGTAATACGAAATGGTCCATAGTATCTAGGGAATAATTTCAAAGATCGACCTATCCGTAAAGTTTCGGAATCTTTCGGAACTCGCAAATACACCATCGTTCCTTCAGAGAACTCTCTGGGTGAACGATGTCTATTAGAATAAAATTTGTCTCGCTCTTGAGCACTTCTAATAGATTCCTTTGCAACTTGTAACATTTCTTGCATATCTTGTAAAAAATTGCGTGCTGCATCATGCTGAAGTCCTGCGAATCCCACTGTAACAGGTGATCTAGGTTGAAAACCATACATAAGCATGAAAGGACTAAAACCTGTACTCATATGCTTAGTACTGTTATATGTAAATTCTAACATAGGAAGATAATCCTCCCATGAACTCTGTCTTTTGGATACATATGCTCGAAGCATATCCTCCAAAATCTGATTCACTCTTTCAGTCTGGCCATCAGATTGAGGATGATCTGAGGAACTCAAATTCAAAGTTGTTTCCAACCTCTCAAAAACAAGTTTCAAAAAATCACTCGTAAACTTGGAGTCCCTATTACTGACTATGTCCTGCGGCGGTAAGCCGTACAGTCTAAACAATTGCTCCATAAACTGCCGTGCTAATTGCGTAGCTATAATAGTCTTTCGGGTCGGTAAAAATCTAGCCATTTTTGTCAAGTGATCTACCACAACCCAAATAGAATCGTGGCCTTGATGTGTTCTTGGAAATCCGGTAATAAAATCCATGGAAATACTTTCCCATTTATTACCTGGGATTTGCAAAGGATACAACAACCCAACCTGTCTAAAGCGTTCAGCTTTATTTGCTTGACAAACTTGACACTTGAGAACATAATCTTCTACATACCCTTTCATCTTTGGCCAATAAAAAGTGTGTTTCACTAACGATAATGTCCTGTGTACCCCAGGGTGTCCAGCAAAAGGGGCGTTGTGACACTCCTTAAGAATCTTGGACCAAATGTCCGGGATCTGTGGTACACAAATTTTGTCATTACGGAATAGTAAACCATTCCGAATCATCCACTGGCCTCCTGCAGCCTGAATGGTAGGCTTTTCAGTCATCGAGTCTTGGTCAATCAATGAGCTCCCGTCTTGGATCTTCTGCCAAAATGAACCAAAATAACTATCAGTCCTGCAAAGCCCTCTCAATGACTGAAATAAGTCAGTAGAAATCTCGATGAACGACAAAGTATTCACCTCTCTAATTCGACCAAGCGCATCTGCAAGACTATTTATGGACCCTTTCCGATAACGGATCTCAAAATCAAAATCTTGCATTAACTCAGCCCAACGAGCTTTCCTTCCTCTCAAATCATCTGCATCACACACATACTTGATTGACTGATTGACTGATGATCAGTCAATACCACAAACTTGGAGCCATATAAATAATATCTCCAAACCTTGAGAGCATGAATCACAGCATAAAGCTCCTTCTCAAGGGTTGGCCAATGAGATTGAGTGTCATCTAGCTTTTTACTTTCAAAAGCAACAGGTCTACCATCTTGAAATAGAGCAGCCCCGATGGCATAATCACTTGCATCAGTTTCAAGAACATAAGGCCGACTAGGATCGGGTAATGCTAAGATAGGTGCTTCCTTGACTTTATCTTTCAAAAGTCTGAAGGCCATATCCAAATCGTATTCCAAAAGATAGACTGATTTGACTTACGTCCACGACCTTTCAATAAGTCGGTCATCGTCGGTAGTGTGAGGTGAGAGTACTCCCGCACAGATTTCTGAAGAAAAACAACAAAACCGAGAAAAGAACGAAGTTGTTTCACTATTCGCGGTATAGGCCAGTCTAGAACCTTCTGAACTCGGTCATAGTCAATGCTCAATCCATCTCTAGTGATCTTGTGTCCCAAGTAAATGATGTCTGTCATGAAAAACTCATTTACTTAACTTAGCATATAGTCGATTCTCTCTTAAAATAGATAAGACAATCGTGAGGTGTCTAACATGATCCTCAAGAGTACGACTATATATCAAAATATCATCCAGGAACACCACCACAAATTTACCCAAATGTTCACGAAAAAGATAGTTCATCATTTGCTAGAAAGTGGCTGGAGCATTGGTTAACCCAAAAGGTAATACGAGAAACTCGTAATGGCCATATGAAACCGGCCTGACGGGCGGTGAAACAAACACTCGCACATAAAACACTTCAACGCCATTGAGAACCTAGAAAAGGAAAACAAACAGGGGGAGCTAGAGTGCTCCTGCAAAAAGTACATGAACACCGATTGGCCCCAAAACGCAGTGGCGCCCCTTGCGGTATTTCTTTAATTGATTATAAGAGCTTTGATTACAATAAAGCTGGAAACTCAGCCGTCTCAGTAGAACCCCTGAAGCCTGCAAAAAACCTACATCATGGCTTCTTGTCCACTCGGCATCCACAAACAAGTCCCCAACCATTGTTCACATCGAAAGACTCTCTCACATTGAGTCAGCATACAGAAGCTTTCTCCCATGATCAGGGCTGCCACAACCATCCATAGCCTCTCACACTATGAACAGCATCACACCCTGACACATCCAGTGCTTCTGCATCACAACACAGACTCCCAAACTGTCTCTCAAAAGAGAACTCGTATCACAGCACAGCATACCATACAGTCGACACACGTGTACCAACCTTCTCTACCTTCTAGGGGTACTATCCATCTCTGTCATGGATTCCCTGTCCCCTATCCAATCAATAGCAAGGCTGTACCATACATGTGTCCATTCCTGTACCTTATGCCTGCATGTGACCTATCTCCTAGAGAAACCCAAAAACATGTTTCCTTGAGAAACCTATGACCTGTTTCCACATGAAACCCTTAGGCCTATTTCCCTTTGAAACTTGTGTCCTGTTTCCATACAGAACCATTCATGGCACCATTCAACAACAGTGCCAACAACAGCATACATCTAGTTACCTGTTCCCTCATGAAACATCTGGCAACATAGAGATGCCCATAATTGTAGGTCCCTCTGTTCCTTTCTAGCAGGAAGAAAACAATCTGCTCCATGAGCACGCAGCCATGCGAGCTTGCATCACTCCCATGCCAAGAAACATAACCAAGTGACCTGTACTTGCAGCCAGAAACCTAAGTACATAGCTGAATTTGCAGCCAAACAAAAACAGCCCATAAACAGTCCCAAAACAGTCCCTAACCAAAGCAAAGAGAAGCTGAAAGTTCCATCAGTTGAACGCCATCAACATGATGTCTATGTTCATGAAAAACCAGCCCCTATCCGCCTTTATGTCTAGAGAAACCAGCCCCTGGCCACCTAGGAGAAAAGCATGCAGCCCTGAGCACCTGCAGTCCAGCCCTCCTGTGCACCAAGCGAGAGAGAGAGAGAGAGAGAGAGAAAAGAGCATGTGCCGCAGCTTCAGCCCTCCTGTTTTCACCCAAAAAGCAAGAGAGAGAAAGAAGCGCATCTTCCAAGAGCTAGAGAGGGAGAGAGAAGGAAGGCCTATGTCTCTGTTCTGTAGCACAGCACAGCAGCCAGCCCTTTACTCTCCCAAAAGCATGCCTGTGGAGATATTCAGCTGCGCCTACAACTTCTGAAGCACAGCCTGCCTGCTGCCCTTTCCAAAAAGCCAAAGCTATTCAGCTGCTCAGACCCGCTTGTACCTGCTGGACAGAACTGTCCTTATCCGCCTGCATGTACCTGTTCGTACAGATCTGCATCTGCACAGTAGGCGCCTGAACCTGCAGCACCAGTACCAATCTGTACTAGCCTTTTCACAGCTACTGTACGGTACCGCTACTCTCCACGCAGCCAACCAGCCTGTTTTCTCTTCTCCTCTACACAGCCAACTTCTACGATCTCTCCCCAAAAGCCAGAGAGAGAAAGAGGCGTACCTCTCCCCAAAAGTAGAATAGCCTCTAAATATTACCTAGGGGCCTCCCAAGGTTTTAAAACCTTTATAACTTTAATTTCTGGCCACCAAAGGTTATAAAACCTTTCTAAATCAAAATCTCTTTGCCCCCTTCACACTTGGGGTTGTCCACACATGGGTTCACTTTTTGACTCCAACCTGATGCCATTCACACTGTCCACCATGTCCCCGTGCACACCTGCATACTGTCCGGAGAAAAACACAGGGTCATGACATACCCCCCCTCTTGAAAAATAGCAAGCATCCTCAATTGAACTCAATGGCACAGTAAAGCATCTTATGAGCAAAGACACCCCATATGACAAAAGCAATGGCCAAAAACAATGGCCCTCCAATGCATCTGGCTGATAATACAATCATCCTGCACAATAGGCCACACTGTCACACCAAAGTGACAAACACCTCTTGCTTGTTCCTTCAGAACCTACAGCAAAAAGTCTAAAATCAAATGGAAACACGTTAACTGTGTTAGCCAAAAACAAAACCATGCATCATTAAAAGGCAAACTATAGAGAGCTCTGGTCTCAGATCCGCTCGCTGAAGCTCCCGCCCATCCCTGCTTGCGCTACCTGCACACCTGCGCCCCCCGCCTTCCTGCCTGCTTGTCCCCTCGCGCCCCTCTCGTTCCTCACGCGCTCTCTTGCCCCCCCCCCCCCCCCCCCGCCTACTTTCGCTTCTGCGCCCCCCTCCCACGCTGCACTGCCCGCCGCCCCTCCTATTGCCCCCTCCGCCTGCTTTCGCTGCTGCGCCCCCCTCCCTCGCTGCACTGCCCGCCGCCCCTCCTATTGCCCCCTCCACCTGCTTTCGCTGCTGCCCCCTCCTCCCTCGCTGCACTGCCCGCCGCCCCTCCTTGCCTTCGCACCCCCCCCTTTCTTCGCGCCCACCTCCCCTCTGCAGCGCCCCGACCCCCCCCCCTCCGCCAGCACTTTCTCCTCCCCACCCCTCTTGCGCGTAGCTTCCGCCCCCAGGGGTTTTCTTTTTTTTTTTTCCCCTTTTTCTCCGGCCTTCGTCTTCCGCCTCTCTGTGTGCAGCTTGTTTCTTGCAAGATCTCCACTTTCGCCTCGCCTTCGCCTTAGCTTCAGACTCTGATGGAGGCTCCTCCCGCCCCGCCTCAGAGAGGGACTCATCTGCAGCCCCCTCACCCGCCCCTAAGGACACCCCCATCAGGCTTTCTCTTTCGCCGGAAGAGGAAGCGAGCCTCACCGCAGAGGTGGAACGCCTCCAGGCTTACTCCACCATCTGCCGTATAGTCGGCACTCGCCCCAGCAGAGGGGAGATCCGGGATCTTCTCCAGGCCCGCCTTCTTGCAGATGTGGGCAAGATCCTGGACGTACAGCTACTGGACCGTGGACATTATCAGATCGAGTTCGAGACCGCCCAGAGCGTGGCCAAGGTCCTTGCCATGAGTCCCCTTGACATCAGGGGTGCTCGGGCTTTCTTCACACCTTGGCAGCATGGCTTTGACCCAGCAGCGGCGGCTGAGCAGGGAGAGCGCCTTTTTCACGTTACAGTTTGCTTCCCTAGACTCCGCCGGGAGTATCTTCCGCTCCTCTCTAGGCTAGGAGCATTGGTGGGCTCGGTACTAGAGACTGGCCCCACAGCAGCTTCAGTGGTGGCCAGAGCAGCTGGGCTACCTTCGGTCAGAGTTTTGGTGTCTGACATCTCCTTCCTTCCTAAGGTCATTCAGCTACCTAGGATAGGGGGGGGATGGATTGATCAGAGAGTGGAGTTCTCGGAGCTCCCGAACCAGTGCTTCATTTGCAGGTAGGTCGGTCATCTGGCCAAGGCCTGCCCTCGCAGGAGACCTCAACCCTCACCACAGCAGAGCAGGCCCCTGATGGCCCGCCCACAGATGCGGCACGGCAGGCTGCCTCCAGGACACCTGCTCAAGCCACAAAGACCTCGGAGTGGCAGCCTGGACAGGGGCGCCGCCAAGGGAGACAGCCACAGTAGCACGCCCAGAGACCGCTGCAGCAGCAGCCACAGTCTCAGCCTCACTGGGTTCCCGTGAGGAACAGCTTTGCTCCCCTCCAGGAGGAGACCCCTACGGCGACGACTGAGGACCAGGAGATGCCAGCACCCCCTCCTCCACCCCCCCCACCCCCGTCCCCTCCCTCCGCCTCGCTTCCACCTTCGCCTCCTCATGTCCCCGCTCCGGTTTTGGCAGCGGCTCCCTCTCCACCCCCCTCGCCCCCCCCTCCTCCCCCCCCCACCCGCCTCACCTTCCCAGGAGGCCCTGGCAGTCCCCTGGCGTTCGCCTGCAGTCCGGAGGGCGCTGAGCACCGACCTCGCTCGAGCACCACAGAGGAGACCTACCATGCCGATTCGGGCTTCACGGATATCATCTATCCGCAGTCGGCTGAGTCGCCTCGGTGTCAGACAGCGATCGGAGGCTTTTGATTACGCCTTCACTCGGCTTTTTGGAGCAGAGGGCCCCCATGAGCCAGCACCCATCCGAGTTCATGTAGTGATACCTCCGGCCCGCGGGGAGGAGGCACTTGATTCAGCGGTGGCCTTCTCATTCCCTCTATGTGGCTTGTGACCGGGAGTGGACTCTAGAGCTCGCTCTTAGCACTTTGAAGACTCAGGTAGTTGAGTTTTCTCATCATGTGAGCGATCTGGAGGTGACAGATGTGATAGGCCGGCTATGGGAGCTGGCTCATTTTTTCTTGGATCCCGGGAGTGTGGATGCCTCAGGGATTCGTCATTTGGTCGTGCGTATAGTGGCAGACTTAGCACGCGACCCTGGATATGTATGTATACACGAGGTTGCTCTGTCAGAGCGGGAGGCAGTCGCCATGGGCCACAGCCACTGGCGCCTGATCCGTGATTCTTGCAGTACACCGGGTGGGCAGATTCGCAGCCGCTCGGATGGGGACTACTCTCCATCCAAGCCGCTTGCGAAGGCCCGCCGTACGGCTGAGACAGCATCCACCTCAGCAGGTCATCCATGAGGATCATCTCATGGAATGTACAGGGCCTGGGCGGAGCACATTTTATACGCTATCGTGGTTGCTTGAGGCAGGAGCTTCAGAGATGCCTGGTTGGTGGCAGCATTGATATTTTGATGATGCAGGAGCACCACTTGGGTGAGAGCAGGATCCGGAGATATGGTTCGGTGATGCCTGGTAGATGGGACACCTTTTGGTCTGCAGGGTTTGGTCCTTTGGGTGGACAGGGAGGGAGGGATCATTGTGCCTGGTAGAGCACAGTATGTCATTCTGAGGATGCATGATGAGCTATTGGGCGTGCTCAACGTCTATGCGCCTAATCATGCTAGTGCCAGAGCAGAGTTCTGGACCCAGGTTACGGATGCATTGCCAGAGGCCGCACATTGGTGTGTCGGGGGAGACTTCAACATGCTTGAGGACCCGGCCGATAGGGTGGGAGGCAGTCATGTTACAGTGCACGGCACGGAGCTTGCAGCTTGGGACCGGTTTTGCATGTCACTGAGGATCACTGATGCATGGCAGCATGGGGCCTTCTCCTGCTCTCAAGACAGTCTTAGTTTCTCTCAGTCGGATCGCCGACAGGGAGGGACTAATCTATCACGGATTGATCGCTTTTATGTGGGTGACTGGTTAGGGGAGCAAGGGGGCTCCGTCGGCATTCTCGCTGGCACCTCATTTTCAGATCATGCGCCAGTTATCCTGACATTGGAGGAGAGGACACGGGAGCCCAGCTTGCAGTTGAGGATCCCAGAGAGGGTACTTACAGATCCCAGTCTCGCTGAGGACATTGAGAGGATCTGGCATGATAGTCAGTGCTCTGACCAGGATGCAGCAGGCCAGTGTGCCTAGGGACTCATCGAGCTTAGCTCTTTTCTGCACGCTGCAGCTTTGACACGGCTCGGAGAGATTCGCGAGCGGGAGCATCGGCTGAGACGCAGCCTTGCTTTGCTACAGCGCCTTCAGGAGCAGCAGCCTGCATGTGAGTGGTTGGCGTCACAGCTGAGCCAGGCACGCCAGGAGGTTAGAGAGGCAGAGGAGCAGAGACATGAGTTTTACTATCGTCGTCAGGCCTCTCAGTGGACGCAGCTTGGTGATAGAGTGACTGGGGAGTTTTTTGAGATCACTGGACCCCGCCATGCTCGAGCAGGAGTCCGTCGGCTTGGTAGACCGGATGGATCGGTAGCTACTGAGCCCGGGGAGATCAGAGCCATTGCCACTGCATTCTATAGAGACCTGCTTTCAGCGGAGCCAGCCACTGAGGATAGAGATGCTTGCAGACAGACTGTGTGGGCCCATGTGCAGAGGAGGGTCATAGATCGTATGCGTACAGTTCTTGGTGCGCCTCTTTCAGAGATTGAGCTTGCCGAGGCCTTGAGGGTCCTACCGCGACAAAGTTGCCCAGGGGAGGACGGACTGACGCCGGCCTTTTTTATGCGCTATTGGGACCTTTTGGGGCCAGGCCTCCGCAGGGGCTTTCAGTATGGTTTGGACACTGGGGTGATGCCAAAGAGCTTTTCAGAGGGCTTGATCTTTCTTATCCCCAAGGGGGAGGGAGGATCAGATGATATTCGGCATTGGAGGCCTATTACGATTCTCAATACTGTCTACAAGGTCTTTGCAAAGGCCTTGAGTTTGAGGATCCAGCCCTTCCTGGGGGAGTTGATTCATGCTACCCAGACAGGATTCGTCAAGGAGCGCAGTATCCTTGACAACATCTTTACTTTCTGGGAGGCGACGGCCCGAGCTAGATTTCTTGGCGAGGACTTGGTCGTGATGCTTCTCGATTTTGAGAAGGCATATGATAGAGTTGATTGGGGTTTCTTAGAGGGCACTATGCTTCGCCTGGGCTTTGAGCCAGGATGGATCAGAGGGGTGGCGGCTCTGTATTCCACAGCTCGTAGCCAGGTGTTGATTGCAGGAGGACGGGGGCCGAGTTTTGAGCTGACCAGATCAGTCCGTCAGGGGTGTCCCCTCGCCCCTTTTCTTTTTCTCTTCTTTGCGGAGGCTATGAGCATGTATTTGACGGCAGAGGAGGTTGGTTTGAGAGGACTCCAGCTCCCAGTCTGGGGGGAGGACCTGCTCGATGCTGAGTTTGCAGACGACACGGGCTTATTTTTGCATGGCCAAGAGGCCAATCTTCTTCGGGCAGAGCAGTAGCTCCAGGTTTTTAGTGCACTTCGGGAGCATTGATCAATTGGCGCAAGACAGTGGCCTTTTGGATCAGTATAGCTCCCACTCCGGCATGGAGCCCGGACCCCGGTTTTAGATGGATTCCTCCTGGCACAACAGTGCGGTATTTGGGATGCGAGATTGGACTAGATTTGTCACCTGAGCAGCAGATTGCCCCGCTTCTTCTGAGCATTCGGAAGAAGCTTTTGTATTGGAGTACAGCTCGACTATCCTTGGCCGGGAGGGTGGTGGTGGCAAATCAGGTGCTGTTAGTGACCATGTGGTACATTACGTCTTGCTGGATCTTCTCGAGCTCTTGCATCAGCCAGGTACAGAGGCTGATCAGGAACTTTCTTTGGTCTGGGCGGGACGGTCAGCCAGCCCGGGCAAAGGTTGCATGGGCAGTTATTACACTTCCGCTGGCTCAGGGAGGCTTGGGCATTATAGATCCAGTCGATCAGAGTAGAGCCTTATTGGGGAAGCTTATTGTTCGGGGGCTGCTTCCACGCGCTGAGCCTTGGAAAGAGCTTCTCTTGCAGCGGCTGCACGCTCGGGCTCCCCCAACAAGGGGCACTTGGGCACCAGAGATTCACTGGATCTTCATAGAGATGAGGACAGGCCTCAGTAGAGGATGGGAGGACAGATTTGCTTTGAGTATCCTCAGAGCTTGGGCGCTGCTGAGACCGGGGCTCTCTCAGCGACCTCCTCCTTGTGTTGAGGAGCGGGCCAGACAGCCGCTCATCTGGAGCCCAGCGGTTTGCACAGAGTAGGGTCATATGCTGGGTTCTCGGCCTCGTCTAGCCTGGGGACCTTTAGCGGCAAGCCCAACATGAAGTTTTGGAGATTGGCAGGCCTTCTGCAGTCTCCCAGAGGAGATCCGGGTGGAGAGGTTTAGTCACTTCAGAGGGGGGTTGATTATGAGGGATGATATTCAGGAGGCACTCACAGAGGAGTGGTTCACGCCTTTCGAGCCAGTGGCCCCACGGTGGATGGGAGCCTTTACTCAGTTGGAGATCCTGATTGCTGTCAGAGCTTGCACTGAGGATGGCAGATGCCTCTACTATGAGATTCAGGATGAGGACAGACTTCAGAGAGTGGAGGTGGAGTCGCCTCTGGTTGCAGAGTGCACCTTTCAGAGGATACGGGTAGTGGCCGCCGCTTCTCGGAAGTGGCATATTGACCCCGACCCTGCTGATGTACTCCCGGATTGGCGCATATGGGCATATACAGCGCGCCCCTTGGCCCGGCTACAGTGGGACCCTGGGGAGTAGGAGTGGCATGATCCTTATGCATCCCTTGAGGCCACAGAGATCACCTTTTTCCAGTATACTGTTCGGCTGGGGAGGCATATTTTGACGGCAAGGAGGATGGTCTCTCCAGCTGCAGCGGGGCATTGGCGGCTACAGGGACTCTCACAGGAGTTCCTAGAGGATTTCTGGGCTTTGGCTCTGGGCTAGTCGACAGGCCCACAAGATCTCGACTTTCCAGTGGCTGGTCGCCCCCACAAGGGCTCAGCAGTTGGCACTTGGCTTGTTTTCAGCGGTCTTCCGGCGGCCTGCGTCCGATGCGGCCACCCTATGGAGACACAGAGACATTGCCTTTGGGATTGCCCTCAGGCGCAGCAGATTTGGCTGCGGATGCTGCGTATTCTGGCCCCCCTCTCTCCAGAGGGTATGTTTACGTGGGGTGCCGCTGCTTGGTCGACTTCGTTAGGGCCTGCTATGGGCTATGAGATGGAGCAGGACAGTCAGGCCATCAGATTCATTAGGGGCCAGCCTCGCCTGGTTCCGGCACCGGATTTCTCATCCGCCAGCTGGACACAAGAGAGGGATTTACGATGGGAGCTCCTCAGCAACCTCACCATCTGGTTCACCTAGAGAGCCCGGTGTTTCACGACCTTTGAGGGGAGACTGGAGCCACCAGCAGAGACTGTACGGGGGATTTGGCAGGAGTTGATCCACACCCTGCGAGGACAGTATGACCGCATCCGGGGCGACTCGGACGAGGCGATCTTGCGGCGCCAGGCCTTTCACACCACCTGGCGCAGCGGCCCCTTCTACACCTTACACACGGGATCCCCCTGTTAGCATTACAGGCCACCTGTTTGGCTATTCCCTCCTCCCTATTGTATGATTTAGCCCATCAGTCCTTTGTACTGATGCTTGTATTTTGCAGCACCTAGGGAGAGTCTCCCGGCCTGCCTTGCTGTGTTCACTGCTCTGTTTCTCTTATGAGCAGGAGAGATCTTTTGTAGCCCTACGGGCGTTTTTATATAGCTAATGAAAGGATCTTTTCTCGGAAAAAAAAAAAACCATGCATCATTCTACATATGACAAACATATGCATGACACATATATGCATTCGCAAACAATATGCTCCTCAAGATGCTCTTCCTACTCAAAAGTAACAGTCTAAGGGCTGCTCGCAAGCCTTACGCCCATGGGCATCCCGCAGGACCCACGACTAATGGTACAACATGAGCATATGAAAGCACTCAATGCATCCAAACACTACATCCACTAAGTACTTCCCACATATGTCTCATGGCCATCCCGCAGGAGTCACACCCAGTGATGCATCCATGAACATAATAAAGCACTTGATGTATCATACCAACATACATGCAGCACATGACACAATGCAGAGTATTTCCCAATGTATTCTCAATGTCCAATAGCGCACCAGAATACAAAAATACCTCTACCTCAAAAAGTGAATGCATACATGCACAAACAGAGTTCGATCCATATATCCGTGAACCAAACCAACTCTAGGATTGCTCGCAAGACTTATGCCCTCCATAGAGTTATCCATAGTTGCAGCTATAGTTCAAGGTGCGGCCGACTGTGAACCATACTCAACCATCATCGCATGTGTCTAGAACACAAGATCAGAGAAGTCCCATAAGCAGATGTACTGTCAGCCTCAGTACCTTCGGGTGAATTCAAAGATGTCACCAAGCGACTCCTAGATAACAACTGAGCCTATCTATAATAACAAGGGAGCGGAGGTGCTACCCCCCTCTTGAGCATCAGGCAATGCTCCAGACCTATGCTCTGCTGAACCTGAATGAGTCGTAACAAGAGTCGACTCCAACTCAAAGGCATCAAGATAAAGCTGCAAATCCTGAGGTGAATCTGCTAAGTCACCCTCCTCCATCCACTTCGCATCCATCAGTGAACCTCCTCCATCCACTTTGCATCCATCAGTGAACAGCTCTTGAACTTCACAGGATAGCGACGGGCAACTTTACCATGTACCTTTCTTTCCTTATGTGCCAGTATCTGCTCGGGAATAAGAACCTCATCAAGTTCCTCTGCTTCCGTCTGAGCCTCATCTGATACATCCTCAGGCACCTAAAACCTGCTTGTACTCCACCCAAGTGGTAAGCACAAGTCCTCGATGAAGCATAGTAGATCACCACTGCTAAACATAGAAAGAAACTGTCTTCCGAACCCATGAAGCCTCTATGAAGATACAACCGGTGACAAACTGTCGAATGTTTTGCACCATAACACTTCAACTGCTTCTTGTTCTCCTGGCTGACTACTTCTTGTACATGGTGTCTTTTCTCCTGAGCTTCATCTTAAGCTCTTGCTCTTCACCTCATATAGGCAAAGACACACAATCCTACACTGTCCTGCACTTCCTTTTCACTTTCCTCATGTTGAAGCTTTTAATGTGACAACCACGGGCTCGCCTCCTTGAGAAAGTCGACGATGTCCCGGCATCGGAACCTTGGAACCGGCCTGACGGGCGGTGAAACAAACACTCGCACATAAAACACTTCAACGCCATTGAGGACCTAGAAAAGGAAAACAAACAAAGGGAGCAAGAGTGCTCCTGCAAAAAGTACACGGACATCGATTGGCCCAAAACGCAGTGGCGCTCCTTGCGGTATTTCTTTAATTGATTATAAGAGCTTTGATTACAATAAAGCTGGAAACTCAGCCGTCTCAGTAGAACCCCTGAAGCCTGCAAAAAACCTGCATCATGGCTTCTTGTCCACTCGGCATCCACAAACAAGTCCAGCCATTGTTCACATCGAAAGACTCTCACATTGAGTCAGCATACAGAAGCTTTCTCCCATGATCAGGGATGCCACAACCATCCATAGCCTCTCACACTATGAACAGCATTACACCCTGACACATCCAGTGCTTCTGCACAACACAGAATCCCAAACTCTCTCAAAAGAGAACTCGTATCATAGCACAGCATACCATACAGTCGACACACCTGTACCAACCTTCTCTACCTTCCAGGGGTACTATCCATCTCTATCATGGATTCCCTGTCCCCTATCCAATCAATAGCAAGGCTGTACCATACATGTGTCCATTCCTGTACCTTCTGTTTGCATGTGACCTATCTCTTGGAGAAACCCAAAAACATGTTTCCTCGAGAAACCTACGACCTGTTTCCACATGAAACCCTTAGGCCTGTTTCCCTTTGAAACTTCTGTCCTGTTTCCATACAGAACCATTCATGGCACCATTCAACAACAATGCCAACAACAGCATACATCTAGTTACTTGTTCCCTCATGAAACGTCTGGCAACATAGAGATGCCCATTAACTGTAGGTCCCTCTGTTCCTTTCTAGGAGGAAGAAAACAATCTGCTCCATGAGCACGCAGCCATGCGAGCTTGCATCACTCCCATGCCAAGAAACATAACCAAGTGACCTGTACTTGCAGCCAGAAACCTAAGTACATAGCTGAATTTGCAGCCAAACAAAAACAGCCCATAAACAGTCCCGAACCAAAGCAAAGAGAAGCTGCAAGTTCCATCAGTTGAACACCATCAACATGATGTCTATGTTCATGAAAAACCAGCCCCTGTCCGCCTTTATGTCCAGAGAAACCAGCCCCTGGCCACCTAGGAGAAAAGCACGCAGCCCTGAGCACCTGCAGTCCAGCCCTCCTGTGCACCAAGCGAGAGAGAGAGAGAGAGAAAAGAGCATGTGCCGCAGCTTCAGCCCTCCTGTTTTCACCCAAAAAGCAAGAGAGAGAAAGAAGCGCATCTTCCAAGAGCTAGAGAGAGAGAGAGAGAAGGAAGGCCTGTGCCTCTGTTCTGTAGCACAGCACAGCAGCCAGCCCTTTACTCTCCCAAAAGCATGCCTGTGGAGATATTCAGCTGCGCCTACAACTTCTGAAGCACAGCCTGCCTGCTGCCCTTTCCAAAAAGCCAAAGCTATTCAGCTGCTCAGACCCACCTGTACCTGCTGGACAGAACTGTCCTTATCCGCCTGCATGTACCTGTTCGTACAGATCTGCATCTGCACAGTAGGCGCCTGAACCTGCAGCACCAGTACCAATCTGTACTAGCCTTTTCACAGCTACTGTACGGTACTGCTACTCTCCACGCAACCAACCAGCCTGTTTTCTCTTCTCCTCTACGCAGCCAACTTCTACGATCTCTCCCCAAAAGCCAGAGAGAGAAAGAGGCGTACCTCTCCCCAAAAGTAGAATAGCCTCTAAATATTACCTAGGGGCCTCCCAAGGTTTTAAAACCTTTATAACTTTAATTTTTAGCCACCAAAGGTTATAAAACCTTTTTAAATCAAAATCTCTTTGCCCCCTTCACACTTGGGGTTGTCCACACATGGGTTTACTTTTTGACTCCAACCTGATGCCATTCACACTGTCCACCATGTCCCCGTGCACACCTGCATACTGTCCAGAGAAAAACACAAGGTCGTGACACCATACCTAGTCCGAAAGGCGGTTCTTTCGACATGCCTTTCATGAATACGTATCTGGTGATAGCCAATACCTAAATCTATCTTCGTCAAATATTTCGCTCCTGCTAACCGGTCAATCAGGTCATCTGAACTAGGGAGAGGATAACGGTTCTTAATTGTCAGCTTGTTCAATCTCTTGTAATCTATACACACTCTCCAGGTGTTGTCCTTCTTTCTCCTAAGAAACACAAGTGCACCCCAAGGTGATTTACTTGGACGGATCTGGCCCATCCTCAAATAATCTTCCAGTTGTTTAGCCAACTCATCTTCCTCAGCTTGGCTCATCCTGTAAGGTGGAATACTGACAGGATGAGCACCAGGGATCAAGTCAATACGATGATCTACTGCCCTTTCAGGTGGTAAACCCGATGACAGTTCCTTAGGAAATACATCTTGAAACGAGTCAAGTATCTTCTGTAATTCTTTGCCTTCAAATACACTTAATTCATTGACATCCATAGAAGGTATGAGAAATGAAGAAAGTGGAATCAATACACAATGGAAAGCGGTATACAAAGAAGAATCCATTATATTTCCAAAATCAATTGTATTTACAAGAGGTCCCTGAGAGGGATATATACAATCACCTAAAATACTATACTGGGTGTTCCCATGCTGAAAAGAAAAAATATGACTAGACCAATCTATCTGGACTTGAAGAGTCTTAAACCACTCAATCCCTAATAACAAGTCTACATTTTCTAGATGCATAACATAGGATTCCAGAGTATCTTTGTAGTCTTAAATCCGGATTGGTAGCATCTCCACCTTTCGATCCCATACTTGCCTTCCCGCAGGTAGGCGCACCTCATAGGTATGATCGCTGGGGTTCGTATCGAGACTCAATTTCTGCACAAGTTTGTAGTTAACAAAATTGTGTGAGCTGCCAGGGTCTAGAAGAATGTGGATTCTATAGCCATTCACTTCTCCATAAACTCGGAGAAGATCATGCAAGCCAAAAACTTTAGAGTTGAACAGACAATCAAAACATGAACTAGGGCGAGAAAGTTTGACACATAATCGTCAAAAAGATCGGCATCGGTATCTTCCGTAGCCGGCAAGCCTTCGCGTTCGACAAGGGGCTCCAACTCCGATTTTTGGGTCGACATCTTGAAGAGGGCAAGTGGAGAGAAATTTCGATCTTTGCACAATAAAAGTGCGAGGGAACTTGAGAGCTTGAGAGCTTGAAAACTTGAGAGATGTGTAGCAAGAAGCCCACTTAAGGGGTTTATATAACCTTCCCCAAAAGCAACTATTTTTTGCTTTTGTGTTATTTATATATATATATATATATATATATATATATATATATATATATATATATATATATATTTTGGTTTCTTAAAAAAAACACACCTTTAAACCTTAGAGGGGGGCCTTTAAAGTCTTTTAAAAAAAAGTTTAATCTTAAAAAAAAAGCACCCAAATCGGTGATTGCTTTTTCTAGGTTTTTTTTTTTTTTTTGTTTCCCCCCCTTGATTTAGCGCCGCCTCCGGTATGCTGCCGTCGCCTGCGCTGCTGCCGGGTGTGTTTTTGCCGGCGCCTACGTTCGCTACGCCGGCCTGTGCCAGCCTACACCTGGGCTTGGCCGCCTACGCAGGCGTGGCTGCCTGGCTGCGTAGGCCTAGGTGCTTGCCAACAGGGCCGCCTACGTAGGCCTGGCCGGTTGCCAGTCTGGCCGCCTGCATAGGCTTGGCTGCTTACACGCCTGCCCGCCTACAGCTTCCGGTAGCCCACATCAAGCACGCCAACGCTCCCCAACGTTCACACCTCTCGCTCTCTCTCTCTCTCTCGCATTCAACAAAAAACGAACATGCTTTTTTTTTTGTTTTCTCTCACAACTTGTTAATGCGACTGCACAAACACCTTCAGCCTTCTTCTTGCAAAACAAATCAACCCTACTAGACCACCTTCTCCATCACGGGTTCTTTGATGAAAAAGCACATACTATCTGAAAAAACAGCAGCATGCATAAACAAAACAGCAAGCTTCTTGAACACATACCTTTCTTCGACCTCATCTTCTCTACCTACCGACTTGCTCGGTCACGAGGCATGCTCTGATACCACTGTCAAATCCCCATAGGATCTCCTCGTAGAACGCTCCTGGTTCGAGACTCAAAACCTGCAAACAAACAAATAAACAAGAAGGGGGTACAGGCCTGCTGACTCACCTCCCAACCACAACAGCCGTGGGCAAGCCCACAGTCTTGGCTGTCCCCACCGAGCCACGAGCTGAGCTAACTAGATGGACATACCGACCAATCTCTACCTCGCGACGTCCCATACCACCCTCGTGGGCCTCGTGACTACTGCCGGCCTCGGTTGCGTAAAGCAAGTGCACGTCTGCACTAGATCTAGGCTCTAGACCATAGAGCTCTCACAAATCTCGCGAGACTCTATATGACTGATGACCAACCTTGGCCACCCTTTTATAGGCTCTTGGCCGGTCATCGGGCGTCCACACCTAGGCGCCCACCCGTTAGTCTATCCCTAACTCAGCTCGCCAATCAGCCTGCCTAGCTCCAAGCTTCCCAAAACCTCGAAGCTAGTCTTGCGTGCGTGTAGCACACGGTAGATACACACTGTGCACATGACAAAAAAGAACATGACTATTGAAATACTATGAACCAGTAAGCCTTGTACTAAATGAAAATAAGCACTAAACTCTCAACACGTTGTGTGGTGGCTAGGTGATGGCCTCTATAACACCACCAACAGACACACAAGAAAATGTATACAGATCAGAACTTGGGGATACTAGGATCCGCAAATGGGACCAATCAGCTCAGACTCTATCCCTTATCCTTTGGTTGACACAAATGGTCACCTCTACACCTTGAATCCGACTGGGCTGTTATTTCCAACTATCCTCCACAGTCAAAACAAACCTCCAAGACTTCAAAACTTCAACCCAAAAGCCTCATCTGACTTCAACTGAGAAGTAGCTAACCCAAAAGCCTCAATTGGCGAGTAGCAAACCTACATCTCTCCCGACTGCCCCAGACAGATCAAATATTGATTGTTACCCAAAACAGACACTAGCTAATGACCCCAAGCCCAAAACTATCCACCAATATCAGAACACTTCACAAACTTGCTTCATAGCACTTGTTAGCATCCTTCTGCTGACCAGAATTCACTTCAACTGATACAGATATGACAGAAAACCGCCTCCAAAATCCTCTTTATGTTTCCAGTCCAAAATGAGCCCTCCTGGATCCTCTTCAATCCTCTCGAATCAGTAACCCTATAGCTACTACCCCAGAGGCTTACCAAACTCTTGCCTGACCCCCTTCTGATCCCTTGCTGACAGAAAAACTAACAGAAAACTGTCTCAGATGACTAACGCCACAGAAATGGTCAAAACCTAACTATAGCTTAGAACAAATGTCTACAGTAGATTCCAGACAGAAACACGTCCGCCTGTCTTCCAAAGTGTCCTCCAATGACAGCCAACCATAAACACTTTATCCTGAACTTCTTAGAACATGTCAACTCTCTTCTGCTGATGCCCTATCGACTCTATTCTACCCTAGATGCCTGTAAAACTGGCTCATATGCCTAACGCAGAATCCAACTCCAATTTTTATCCTTGCTCTCTTATTGTCCTCCTAGTCCAGTTGGCATCAATCTCTCAACCCCAGAACCATTCTAAGCATCCTGTGGATCTCTAGCTGACACTGATCCCACTGGTCTAAACTGTTCCCAATTTTGCTCTCGGAGGCAGAACCAACCAACTTAGAATCCCTATCTAGATGAGAAACTCTCTTTTATGTGTCCGTCGTATCCTCCTAGCCCTTAGGCTCCCCTAGTTTCATGAAGATATGACTCCAAAGACACTTTGTTGTCAACAACCGACTACTATTGGTTGATCTGACTTCTGATTGCTTATTGCGGACGGTTGACTCAACTGGAGCAGACTTTCTTAGTTTTGGGTCCTCTCAAACCAAACCAAAACATGACCCTATAGACATCCAACTGATCACTATCAAGTCACAACTGCTCCAGAATGACCAGTTTGCCCACAACCCAATCTAACTAGCAGGCGCGACAGGTTTCCCCATCACTATCTGCTTTCCTGGACTCCGCAGGGAGTACTTGCCCCTCTTGTCATCCATTGGCAAGGCGTTCGGGCAGGTGGTGGAGACGCCTCTCAGACAGCGGCTTCAGTGATAGCTCGGACAGCAGGACTCCCGGCCATTCGTGTTGTGGTTCCGTCACCGGAGTCCCTCCCGAAGACGATCCTCCTCCCTTGTCTTTCTGGAGGACATCTGACACAGCGCGTGGAGTATTCGGGCCTCCCCGGCCAGTGCTACATCTGTCGGGAGATGGGCCACCTCGCACGCGCCTGTCCCCGCCCGCAAGGGGGTTCATCCTTCATGCTCTGCCACCTCTGGACCCCCTCAAGAGGCCCGAGGGGTGGCCATCCACCTCAGAGACCGGACATCCCTGGCTCGTCTCAGCAGGCGCCATCATCTGACGAGCAGGCCCCGGCGGAGGATGCCGCGCAGACCCAGGAGGCTGGCGGATGGCAGGAGGTTCGCCGGCGGAAACCCCCGGCCCGCAGGGACCGTCGCAGACGCCAGCAGGCAGCACAGGCTGGCGGACAGGCTGGCGGACAGGCGACTCCAGCTGGCGTCCAGGCACCTACCCGCACTTATGCTCCAATCAGGGATAGGCGGCCAGCAGGTCCCACCCCGATGGACGAGGATTCAGCCTCAGTGCCCGTTGAGGCCGCCGGTGGAGCCCCCCATGTGGAGACCCCGCTCCCGCCGGGGGGCCCCGCCCCCTCCATGGAGCAGATTCCTGAGGATCCCGGGCCGCACTCCGCGACCCCCGGCCCCTCTTCCCCTCACTCGGAGAGCACTCCTTCCACCACCCCTAGCCCCCCCAGCCCCCCCCTCCCGCCTCCCCCAGCGGCCCGCCCTGACACCTCTCCTCTGGCAGATGCCTCTCCATTCTTTCCTCGCTCTCCCCCCTCCTCTCCGCGAGCCACCATCCCTCCCTCGGCCTCTCCAGGATACTCCTCCAGACCACCCACTGCCCCGGGGCAGCGCAGCTGGGTAGGCCAGAGTTCAGTTCAACTGCTGTTCCACCGCCATTCCGGGCCGGTGGAGATGGCGATCCTAGCTTCGCCCGCCACAGAGTTCTCTCCAGCCTCCCCTGGGGGACCCCCGCGAGTGATGGGACTCCCAGTGGATTACGGTTTCTTCAGGTGTCTCCAGCTGGGCGCTGGCCCGTTCGAGACACTGGTCGCGCCCTTGCGAGTATGCGTGGTGTGCCATCCATCTCGTTCTCCTTCAGTGGTGGTGAGCAGCACGGTGGCCTTCTCCTTTCCTCTCAGTGTTGCCCCAAACACAGCATGGGATTGCAACTCTGTAGAGGAAGTTTTGCGTGATCAGATACTGGAGTTTTCTCACCACTTCAGTGACTTGGGGCTCACGGACCTATTGCAAACCCGATTACACTCAGCCCGCATGAGCTTGTTTGGTATAGGAGATTGGCGGGCGGATCCGGTCCACACCTCAGTTGAGGCGGTGCTGCTGATTCTCCTCCACGCCGCCCCGAGGATGCAGCCTACCTTTAGATACATAAATGCAGAGGATTGGTCTCACACCTATGCCCTGGACAGGGCGAAGGTGGAGTGGGGCTGGACACAGAGACAGGTCACCCTCTTTTTGGAGAGACTCCGCACCCGGACAGACAGTGACTATTCTCCCTCCAAGCCGGCGCCCAAGACTCACAGAGTGGAGGGCAGCTCATCCGGGCCGGCTGAGAGGGGTGAGCCAGTGGCGGCTGCTTCACTTGCCATAGCTCATCCATGAGGATCCTCTCATGGAACATCCAGGGTCTTGGTGGACCTCGCTGCTACATTGGTCGGGGCAGACTTCGCCAGGAGATCCAGAGGGCTCTCGTTGGAGGGCCCATAGATATCCTTTTCATCCAGGAGCACCACCTTTCTGCCGGGCGCACCCGCACCTGCAGGAAGATCTTGCCAGGCAGGAGTCACACTTTTTGCTCACCGGCATATGGCTCCCAGGGGAACCAGGGTGGAGTATGCATCTCAGTCAACGAGCAGCTTCTATCCGAGGTTGTGGATTCTGGCACTCTGGTTCAGGGTCGAGCGCAGTGGATCATCCTTCGGGTTGGGGAAGACCGCATTGGCTTCCTCAACTTCTACGCCCCTAATGGGGCGACCGGGAGAGCTGAGTTTTGGAGCACCATTAGGCAGTCCCTCCCCATGGCAGACCATTGGTGCCTAGGGGGGGATTGCAACATGCTGGAGGATGCAGAGGACAGGATGGGGGGCAGCCAGGAGACCATTCATGGGCCGGAGCTCGCTGCCTGGGAGGAACTAGTGCTGCAGGTGAGAGGCCAGGATCCGTGGACTCTCTCGGAGTTTGGCAGGATGCAGGGGAGTTTATCTTTCTCGCGCTCGGATAGACGGGCCACAGGAGTTAACCTTTCCCGCATCGACAGGTTTTACATTGATGAGTGGGCTTGCGATAGAGGTGGCACTGTGGGTATACTTGCAGGCTCTTCTTTTTCAGACCACTTTCCAGTGCTTCTCCAGATCGAGGACCCTACGAGAGGAGAGCGAGGCCAGAGCGTCCGGATTCCAGATTGTCTCATAGAGGAGCCCGAGATTGCGACCAGAGTTGAGCAAGTCTAGCAGGAGCTTCAGTTCAGGAGAGGATCGGCAGCCAGCGATCTAGACAGGGGTTTGCAGGAGATCAGTAGGATGCTCAGACAGGCTGCCCTGGACCGTCTGGAGGCTTTCAGAGAGCAGGAGAGGAGCCTGCGGAGGAGTCTAGCTTCCCTTCAGAGACTTCAGGAGAGGGATCCTACGAGCCCTTGGATTTCAGAGCAGATGGAGTCAGCTCGCTCAGAGATCAGATCCATCGAGGAGAGGAGGGTGGAGTTCCGATTCCATGCTCGGGCATCTTTTTGGACACAGGCTGGAGACAGAGTGACTTGGGATTTCTTTGAGGTGACAGGGCCTCGCTTCAGACGAGAGGGTCTCAGGCGTCTTCGGCAGGCTGATGGCCAGGTAGTGGTGGATCCCCCCAGGGTTCGGGCGATCGCCACAGATTTTTACAGGGATCTGCTCTCTGCTGAGCCAGCAGATGACAGGGTGAGAGAGGCTCAGGAGGCAGTCTGGAGCTTCACGAGATCGGTTGTGCCGGCCCATTTGTAGCACTCCCTTCTCTCCCCCTTCTCGGATGCGGAACTGGAGGCGGCTCTTCAGGCACTTCCTCGGGGCAAATGCCCAGGAGAGGACGGTCTCTCAGTGGCTTTCTTCCAGAGGTACTGGGGTCTCTTGCATAGGGGTTTCAGATTGGCATTCCAGGAGATCATGGAGTCAGGAGACATGCCGGACAGCATGGCAGAGGGGTTGATTCACTTGATCCCCAAAGAGGGAGGAGACAGACTGGAGATTAGACAGTGGAGACCGATCACCTTGCTAGGCACGGCCTACAAGGTCCTAGCTAAGGCGATCAGCAGGCGGCTTCAGCCTCACCTTCCGGACATCATCCACTCCACGCAGACAGGCTTCATCCAGGATAGGAGCATCCTGGATAACATCTTCTCTTTCTGGGAGGCTACGGCTTTGGCTAGATTTCGGCAGGAGGATCTGGCAGTGCTCCTTCTCGACTTCGAGAAGGCATATGATCGGGTGGACTGGGCCTTCTTGGAAGGCACTATGGAGAGGATGGGCTTCCCCCCCTCAGTGGATCCGTGGGGTCTCTGCACTCTACACATCGGCTCATAGCCAGGTGCTGATACAGGGCGTGCGCGGAGAGAGGTTCCAGCTCTCGCGCTCGGTGCGGCAGGGGTGCCCCTTGGCGCCCTTTCTTTTTCTTTTTGTGGCGGAGGTCATGAGCACTTTCTTGACGGCACAGGATACAGGTTTGCGGGGCCTCCAGCTCCCCATCCGCACCTCGGAGGAGCTCCTAGACTCGGAGTTTGCGCGGATGACACTGCTGTCTATCTTCAGGGAGGGGAGGAGAACCTCCGCCGCTTCGCCTCAGCCATGGACAGGTTTTGTAGAGCTTCGGGCGCTTTGATCAACTGGCACAAGTCGTGTGGGTTGTGGGTCAGTTCTGGCCCCCCCCCCGACTTGGAGGCCAGTTGATGGGTTTCAGTGGCTGGCCCCCGGCACTACAGTGCGCTATTTGGGATGCTATGTGGGCATTGACATATCTCCGGAGCAGCAGATAGCCCCCCTTCTTCTGAGCATTCGGAAGAAGCTTCTGTATTGGTGTACCGCTCGTTTATCTCTGGCTGGCCGAGTGGTTGTGGCCAACCAGGTTCTGATTGCTACCATGTGGTACATCACTTCTTGCTGGGCCTTCTCTCGGGCATGCATTGGCCAGGTGCAGAGGCTCATCAGGAACTTTCTTTGGTCCGGTGGCGAGACGGGCGGCCCGCCAGGGCCAAAGTGGCATGGGCTGTGATCACTCAGCCGAGGGAGAGAGGCGGCCTGGGCATAGTTGATCCTATTTGTCAGAGCCGAGCTTTGCTTGGCAAGTTGGTGGTTCGTGGCCTCCTACCAGGCGCTGAGCCGTGGAAGGAGTTTCTTGTTTCCAGGATTCTCAGCCGCACTCCTCTCTTAGCGGCCCCTGGACCCCCAGCATCAGGTGGATCTTTACAGAGCAGCGATCCAGAGGAGTGGGCCTTGGTTTCGAGGAGCGTTTTGCAGCTAGCCTTCTGAGGGCCTGGGAGCATTTGAGGCCGTCACTCTTCCAGACTCCCCCGGGCACCGATGAGGAGCGCCTGGGACAGCCATTGATCTGGAACCCCTTGATCCGACTTCCCAGTGGTCATATGGTTGGATCGCGATCTCATGTGTCGTGGGGCCCGTTGAGCTCCAGCCCACAGCCCAGTCCTTAGGCGATTTGATATGTTTTCAGCAGCTGCCTCTAGAGGTTCAGGAGAGGAGACTCAGCGGGATGAGGGGCAGAGAGTTGATGAGCGGCCATCCCCCGGGAGTGGCGGACTCTAGTACAGGACCCTCCACCTCCACAGTGGATGGGCGTCTTTACTCGGCATGAGATCCTTCTAGCGGTCTGCGGCTCAGCAGAGAGAGTCGCCCCACTCACCTTCGAGGTGGGAGAGGGAGGCCAGCTTCAGAGGACCCGACTAGATTTGGATGAGTTCCAGGGTTGTATCTTTCAGAGAGTGCGGGTGGTCGGCTTTCATCAGAGACAGTGGCATGTAGACCCCTCACCGGCCTCGATAGGGGAGGACTATTCTTGGAGATTATGGGCTTGGGACAGCAGGCCTCTTATTCGCCTTCAGTGGGATCCAGGCGAGTGGCTTTGGCGAGATCCCTATTCGGCCCCTACCAGCCCAGGCACCCCCTTTTTTCAGTACACAGCGAGGCTGGGGCGGCGGATCCAGAGGCACAGGATAGCGGGCACCCCGGCGGCGGCCGAGCATTGGCGGCGACAGGGGCTCTCCCCTGCCTTCCTAAGGGACTTCTGGCAGTGCCTTTGGGACAGCTTCCGGCCCCGGAAGGTGACGCTTTTTCTCTGGCTTACAGCGCATAGAGGACTGGCTGTGGGGGCTTGGCTAGCTTTTGGCAGACACCTAGCGTCCTGCCCTCGGTGCGGTCATGCACAGGAGTCGCGCGGCACTGCTTATGGATCTGGCAGCGCGCTCTCAGGATGGTTTTTGCAGGCTCGCCAGGTGAGATGATGGTGACGTGGGGTGCGGTGGCTTGGGCCACGGACAGCAGCCCGTTCCTTGGATACGAGGACGTCCCTCGCAGTGTGACCATCCAGGTCTCTGACAGGGCGATGGAGGTGGTTCCGATGCCATACTTCTCTTCGACAATCTCCCAGGAGGGGGACGGGCACAGATGGGAGATGATCAGCAGCATGACGGCTTGGCACATATGGAGAGCCCGATGCAGGGAGGCCATAGACCGCCAGGCGACTCCACCGGCGGAGGTCATACAGGCTCTCTGGGTGGACATCATTCACACCTTGAGAGGACACTGGGGGAAACTTCAGGGCGACTCGGATCGCATGAGAGATCGCCGCAAGGCGTTCCTCCGCACTTGGCAACCTGGCCCTTTCCTCACCGCGAGGGGCGAGGATGTCACTTGGCACTACAGGCCTCCAATTTGGCTCTTCTCACCTCCCGCATGTACTACTAGGTAGCCCCCCCAGAGAGCGGCCAGCCCCACGAGGGTGGAGCTCCGGTGTTCACTGTATTTATTATCCCTCCTTGTGAGGTGAGCTTTGTAGCCTTATGGCGTCTTCTCATTAACTAATAGAAGGATCGGTTTTTCCCCCAAAAAAAAAAAAAAAAAGCTCTGGCTATCCTGCCATATCCTCTCAATGTCCTCAAAAAGACTGGGGTCTGTAAGTATCCTCTCTGGGATCCTCAACTGCAAGCTGCTCATCCGTGTCCTCTCCTCAAGAGTCAAAATAACTGGCGCATGGTCTGAGAAAGAGGTGCCAGCGAGAATGCCAACGGAGCCACCACGCTCCCCGAACAGGTCGCCCACATAGAAGCGATCAATCCGTGATAGATTAGTCCCTCCCTGCGGCGGGCGATCCGACCGAGAAAAACTAAGACTGTCATGAGAACGGGAGAAAGCCTCATGCTGCCATGCATCAGTGATCCGCAGTGTCATACAAAATCGCTCCCAAGCTGCAAGCTCCGTGCCGTGCACTGTAACATGACTGCCTACCACCCTATCGGCCGGGTCCTCTAGCATGTTGAAGTCTCCCCCAACACACCAATGTGCAGCCTCGGGCAATGCATCTGTGACAAGGGTCCAAAACTCTGCTCTGGCACTAGCATGATTGGGCGCATAGACATTGAGCACACCAATGTGCTCATCATGCATCCTCAGAATAACATACTGCGCTCTACCAGGCACAATGACCCCGCGATCCACAATGGCCTGCCGCCAATGACCATACATACTCCTCCTTGCCCACCCAAGGGGCCAAAACCTGCAGACCAAAAAGTGTCCCATCTACCAGGCATTACCGAACCATATCTCCGAATTCTGCTCTCACTCAAATGGTGCTCCTGCATCATCAGAATATCAATATTGCCCCCAACCAGGCATCTCTGAAGCTCCTGCCTCAAGCAACCATGATAACGTACATAGTGTGCACCGCCAAGGCCCTGTACATTCCATGAGATGATCCTCATGGATGACCTGCTGAGGTGGAGGCTGTCTCAGCCATATGGCGGGCCTTCGCAAGCGGCTTGGATGGAGAGTAATCCCCATTCAAGCCACTACGAATCTGCCCACCCGGTGTGCTACAAGAGTCTCGGACCAAGCGCCAGTGGCTGTGTCCCATAGCGACTGCCTCCCGCTCGGAGAAAGAATCCTCATGTATGCATATATAGCCAGGGTCTCGCGCTGGGTCTGCCACTATGCGAACCACCAAGTGTCGATTCCCGGAGGCATCCGCACTCCCGGTATCAAAGAAATGTGCCAACTCCCAGAGTCGGCCTACCATGTCTGTAATCTCCAAGTCGCTCACATGGTGAGAAAACTCAACTGCCTATGTCTGCAAAATACTAAGAGCAAGATCCAAAGTCCACTCCCGGTCGCGAGTCCCGCAAAGAGGGAAGGAGAAGGCCACCGCTGAATCAAGTGCCTCCTCCCCTCGGGCCGGAAGTATCACCACATGAACTCTCATAGGTGCTGGCTCATGGGGGCCCTCCGCTCCAAATAGGCGTGTAAAGGAGTAGTCGAAAGCCTCCGAGCGCTCTCTAGTGTCGAGACTACTCAGCCGACTGCGGATAGAGGATATCCTTGAAGCACGAATCGGCATGGTAGGTCTCCTCTGTGGTACATGAGCAAGGTCGGTGCTCAGTGCCCGCCGGACTACAGGTGAGCGCCAGGGCACTGCCAGTGCCTCCCGGGGAGCTGAGACGAGCGGAGGGGGAGGGGGTGGGGAAGGAGACGCTGAAAATGCGGGAGCGGGAAAGGGAGGAGGTGAGGGTGGAAGCGAGGCGGGAGGGGGGGGACAGGGGGGGGGGTGGGGGTGGGGGTGGAGGTGGAGGTGGAGGTGAAGGGGGGGGCGCTGGCATCTCCTGATCCTCAGTCTGCGCTGGGGTCTCCTGCTGGAGGGGAGCAAAGTTGTTCCTCACTGGAACCCAATGATGCTGAGGCTGTGTCTGCTGCTACGTCGGTCTCTGGGCATGCTGTTGTGGCTGTCTCCCTCTACGGCGCCCCTATCCAGGGTGCCAATCAGAGGTCTCTGTGGGCTGAGCAGGTGCCCCGGAGGCTACCTGCCGAGCCGCATCTGTGGACGGGCCTACTACTGCGGTGAAGGTCGGGGTCTCCTGCGAGGGCAGCCCTTGGGCAGGTGGCCGACCTGCTTGCATATAAAACACTGGTTCGGGAGCCCCGAAAACTCCACTCTCTGATCGATCCATCCCCCCCCTATCCTAGGTAACTGAATGACCTTCGGAAGGGAGGAGATGTCAGGAACCAAAACTCTGACCAAAGGAAGGCCAGCTACTCTAGCCACCACTGAAGCTGCTGTGGGGCCAGTCTCAAGCACCGAACCCACCAATGATCCTATTCTGGAAAGGAGTGGAAGGTACTCGCGGCGAAGTCCAGGAAAGCAAACTGTGACATGGAATAGGCGCTCTCCCTGCTCGGCCGCTGCTGGGTCGAAACCATGCTGCCAATGTCTGAAGAAGGCCCGAGCGCCCCTGATGTCAAGGGGACTCATGGTAGGACTTGGGCCACGCTCTGGGCTGTCTCGAACTCAATCTGGTAGTGTCCGCGGCCCAGCAACTAAACGTCCAGGATCTTACCGAGATCTGCAAGAAGGCGGGCCTGGAGAAGATCTCGGATCTCCCCTCTGCTGGGGCGGGTGCCAACTATACGACAGATGGTGGAATGTACCTGGAGGCGTTCCACCTCTGCGGCGAGGCTCACTTCCTCTTCTGGCGAAAGAGAAAGCCTGATGGAGGTATCCGGGGGCTGCGGAAGAGTCCCTTTGAGGTGAGGCGGGAGGGGCCTCCATCAGAGTCCCTTTGAGGTGAGGCGGGAGGGGCCTCCATCAGAGTCTGAAGCTGAGTCGAGGGCGAAGCGGAGACGGAGGGTCCTGCAAGAACCAAGCTGCACGAAAACGGGGGGAGGCGCGGAGTGGGGAGGGAAAGACCGAAAGCGAGGGGGGGAGGGGCGGATGACAAAGGAGAGAAAAAGGGGGGGGAGGCGAAGGAAAGCGGGGAGGGAGCGGGCAGCGGGCAGCGGGAAGGGCGCAATAGGGGGCAGGAAGGGCGCGAAAGGGGAGGGGCAAAAAGGGGGGAGAAGGGCGCGAAAGGGGGGCGGGGGGCGCGAAAGGAAGAGGGGGCAGGCGGGCAGGGGCGGGACGCGGAGGGGGGGGGCGCGGGCAGGCAGGGACGAAGGAGAGGGCGAAGGCGAGGGCGAGGGCGAGGGCGAGGGCGCGGGCGAAGGCAGGCAGGCGGGGGGCGAGGGCGAGGGCGAAGGCGAGGGACGAAGGCGAGGGACGAAGGCGACAAGCTCGAGCAGGCGGAGGGCGAGAGCTTCAGCGACGAGCGTGAGTTCATTCAGTCAACACCTTATGATACAATGTCTCCAATCAATACATATTTCAAGGCTCTTCTGACAACTGCCTTCTCTTTGAAGCATCCAGCTCTCTTCTGACAAAACCTGCCAACAAGACCTGCTCCTCTTCAAAAAGGGTCTCTCTACCTTGATATAGTGGTTCTTGGACTGCCACAACATGCAATTCTTTGGAGAAAACCTGCTCTACCAATTCATGAGCTCTCATGTTATCCTCCCTGGATACATGCCATATTTAGAAGGCCTGGAAACAATTTAAGAGCTTCCTCACCTTCAAAAACCAAGTCCTCATTTCATTCTTGTTAACTTTCCAGGTTCCCTGTGCCTGTCTTATAACCAGTAGAGAGCCCCCCTTTATAACCAATCTTCTAATCTTCCTCTGTCTACACTCTTCTAGATCCAAATTGAGGCTTGCATACTCAGCCTCACTGTTGCTTTTCTTGAATCTCCTGGCTGCCAGACCACACCTCTTTGCCTTGTTTGCTCACAAAGACAAACCCAGCACCCCCTTTACACAGAGTTCTCTTAAAAGTCCCATCAAAATAGAGAGTCCCATCTACATCCTGCAGCTCTTCATGTAACCTCTGGTCTGGAACCACCTGCTTTTCAATGTCCTTCACTGCTTTGGGCTTCACGTCCACCTCTTTGTAGGTTAACATGTCAGCCATATGGGCTTTCACACTGTCAAAGCTAATATCATATTCCTGCAATGCCATGATCCACTTCTGCACTTTTGGATTATCCCCAAGATACTTCATTACATGTGGAAGAAGGTTACAGGAGGTAAGCACAATAAAAGGTCTATAAATCAGATAGGACTTCAACCTCTTGGTAGCATATACAAGTGTCTAGACCAATAGTTCAACTTCATGCCAAGCCTTCTCAACCTTACCCTTTTCCCTGCTGATGTAAATTACAGGTCTCATATATGATTGCTTGGATCCTTTCTGCATCAATACTACCCTTACTGCATGCTTTCCAACACTGAGACTTGGATAAAATGGCTGGTTCCAGTCTAGGGGCATTATGACTAGCAGGGTAGACAGCTTGTCCTTAAGGCTTTCAAATGCATCCTCTTCAACTTGGCTCCATTTGAAAGGATCTTGCTAACTTGCCTTCTGTAAAGGATACACAAACTCAGCCAGCATGCAAAAAAACCTGGTCAGATATCTAAGTTTTTGTACAAACTCATCAATTCTTTAGTTGACTTGGGGCTTTCCATCTGCAGCAGGTTCTCAACTTCTGATGGGTCTAGTGCTAATTCCACAGTAGTACGACTCTGGCCCTTGCTATTTTACATTTGGCTGGGTTCAACTGAGCTCCATCATCATCCAGATGCTTAAAGACAATATCAAGTTTCTCCACATGCAACAACCGGTCACTACACACAGAAATCATCCATGAATATTCTCACAAAAAGTCCCCAGGTATGGGGCAATGATCTTGTCAACCCAACTCTGAAAGCTAGCATAGGCATTTAGCAAACCAAAAGGCATCACCCTGTGGCAGAATACTCCCCATGCAGCAGTAATGAAACTAGTCTTCTTCTGGTCCTTAGGAGCTATTCTTATTTGATAGTACAAACTAAAACCATCACATATTGAGTATCTTTCATACCCTGCTACCTGATCCAGAATCTCATCTTGAAAGGGAAGAGGGTAGTGATGTCTTTTGGTAGCTGCATTCAATAGTTTCCAATCTACATAGATCCTCCATTTATTCCCTTTTTTAGGAACAATTACAATGGGAGACACCCACTCAATATCATCTATTGGATAGAAAAAACCAGCTTGTAACAATTTGGTAACCTCTATCTCCAAAATTTTAGTTTTTGGACTACTGGTTTAGCACATTCCTTCAACTTGATTTCATGTACAACACTAGTGGTACCCCTCATCTGAGTATAATCCTTTGCAAACAATTTGGGGTATTTGTCCAGCAACTCTTCATACTGCTCTTTCTCTTCTTCAGTCAGGTCCTTTGCTAGCATCTGCACCAACTCATCTTTTGCAACATTTGGCTTTAGATCTCGAATACAAGCTGACTTTGTAGGATGGTTAGTCATCTGTTTTGCCTCCAGTTCTAACAAACTTTGGTCCAATTCTGACTCCCCATCTGTCTCACATAAACCTGTAGAATAGTATTCATAGCTGCCAACAAAAGTTGAATCAGCTTCCTCTCTATTTCCAGCCTGTCTACAATTTCCAAAATTTTACCTCTTTTCAAGTTATACCTTATTCTTTTTCCCTTGGGTCTGTCAACAAATAGGTCTATACACCCTCTGTACCAATCTTGTCCTGACCTCATTGCAATGAGCCAAGGCCTACCTAGTATGATAGGATATGCCCCAACCCCAGCTGGCATTATATGCATGTCAATCACTACCTTCTGCCCCAATACATTCATCTCCATGGCCTCAATCACCCCTATTCATTTGACTTTAGAGCTGTTGGCCATTTTAACACTAAAAATGGATTTCCTTGTGATTTTCAAGCCTAGGTCATGAACTGCTTCCTCTGTCATTACACACACCTGGGCTCCACCATCAATATACACTTTACTTAACTTTCTACCCTATATCCAGACATCTACTATTGGCAAAATGTCAGACACCCTACTTAGCTGCACTACATTGGCTTGAGGTGTCTACCCTTCTGACACTGGCCAGCTTATGCCATTGCCTTTGTATGTTTGAATTCAGCTGCAGCAGCTGGCCATAAGTAATGTGTGCCTTCTTATTCTTGACATCTGACAAGAGGCTATAAGGGGGTTCCCCTTCTCCCAGCTGAAAGTCATCCATTCCAATTTTACTCCTCCTGGCTCTGACTCTCCCCTACTAACTAGACTCAGGCTTCTCTATGGGTGCCTTCCCTTTATCTCTTTTCTTTTTTGCCCTTGTTTCTTTACTAGCTCCCTTTGACTCAAATCTCTGTAGCTCCCTCTCACTCAAATCTCTGTAGTCTTGGTCTCTTGTTAGCCAGCAGGTTTGCCTCATCTTCCTCCTCTTCTTCTTCAATGGTCTCCGGCATATGTACATTTCCTAAAGGGCCTTGTGGTGATACCTACCCTTGTACTGGCCCTTGAATTCCATTGTTCACCTCCCTATTTCCTACTACTCTATTTCCTTCAAGCCTTTGAATTATGGGGTATACCCCCCCTGGCTCCCTCCTTGGTTGGGTACATTGTGGAGCAATATGCCCCCTTTCCCCACAATTAAAACACTGAAAGTTCTCCATTCTATTTCTCAATGGTCTGCCAGCTTGTGGTCTTCTAACCTGATTCTGAATGCTGTGCACAACAAGGTTCAAGTTCCGCCTCTGGATTTCCTGATGCAGTCCCTCCTGACTTTTGTCTCCGACCTCTGCTGCCCTTCTACATGACCCTCAACAGGCAATGCCTCAACTACAAGCCCACCAGCACCATGTTCAAACATGGCTGACATAGATAACTCTCTCTTTACGTGCCAGCTCTTGCCTCTGCACTCTTCTTCCATTGTTCTGTTACCAGTCTAACTGCCCCAACATAGGAATTTGGGTCCTTCAGTTCAACTTTATCCTTTAAGACTCCATGCAGCAACCCTATGAACCTGTCTTTCTTTAGAAAATCAGGGGGTACCTAATTTTCCCCTAATACCCTCACTATTTTCCTCCAAACTCCCTCTAATCTATGAACAAAAGCTGCAATTTCCTCTTCCTCCCCTTGGTATAACCTACTGAGCTCCTTCCATAGCTCCTCTAGACTCTCAGTCCTCCCCTACTTCCTCCTTAGTGCAGAGGGGTAATTGGGATTTTTTTTTTAAAGAAGTCTCTTTCTAAAAAATAAAAAATAAAAAATAATCCCAATTACCCCTCTGCTCCTCTATCAGCACATCCTCATACCGTTCCCTGGCTGCCCCTTCCAGAAGCAGCCCCATCATCCTAGCATTGTACACATTATCATCCCTATTATTTCTCAAGGCTATCAACTCAACCCTTCTTAAGAACAGAAAGACATCTTCCCCTCTCACCTCTGAAGACATCATATGTAGAATCAGTCATAAGTCTCGAGTTGATAAACAAGTGATCTTCAACCTGCAAATCAAAGCCTTAAACAAGAGCTTTCTGATCCTTAGTGGGGGCACCAAAGCATGTTTGGTGGCTGGGTGATGGCCTCTATAACACCATTAGAAGGCATACAAGAAGAAAATGTATAAGCAGCAGAACTTGGGGATAGTAGGATCCCAGCTCAAATGGCACCAATCAGCTCAGACTCTATCCTTGTCCTCTGGCTGACACAAATGGTCACCTCTACACCTTCAAAACTGATTGGGCTATTATTTCCAACTGTTCTCCATGGTCAAACCATACCTCCAAGACTTCAGATCTTTAACCCAAAAGCCTCAGCTGACTTCAACTAACGAGTAGCAGCCCTAAATCTCTCTCGACTCCCCCAAACAGATCAGATATTGATTGTTTGTTACCTGTGAAACAGACACTAGCTAATGACCCTAGGCCAAAAACTATCCGCCAATATTAGAACACTTCAAAAACTTGCTTCAGAACTCCATAGCACTCGTTAGCATCCTTCTGCTGACTAGAATTCACTTCAACTGATATAGATATAACAAAAAACCGCCCCTGAAATCCTCTTTATGTTTCCAATCCAGAATGAGCCCTCCTCGATCCTCTTCAATCCTCCCGCATCAGTTTACCTTATAGCTACTATCCCAGAGGCTTACCAAACTCTTCGCCGACCCCATTCTGATCCCCTACTGACAGAAAAGCTGCCTCAGATGACTGACGCAGAAATGGTCAAAACCTGACCATAGCTTAGAACAGATGTCTACAGCAGATTCCAAACAAAAACACGTCTGCGTGTCTTCCAAAGTGTCCTCCAATGATAGCCAACCATAAACACTTAATCTTGAACTTCTTAGAACATGTCAGCTCCTTTATGCTGATGCCCTGTCGACTCTATTCTGCCCTAGATGCCTGTAAACTGGCTCAGATGTCTAACGCAGAATCCAACTCCAATTTTTATCCTTGCTCTCTTATTGTCCTCCTAGTCCAGCTTCAATCTCTCAGCCCCAGAACCATTCTAAGCATCCCCTTATGCCTTGCGGATCTCTAGTTGACATTGATCCCACTGGTCTAAACTGTTCCCAATTCTGCTCTCAGAGGCAGAACCAACCAACTCAGAATCCATATCTGCTCTGTCTTTTATGTCCGCCGTATTCTAGTGGCTTTTATCACACATGTGCCTTGTCTAAGAGGCAAGAGGCCTTGGATTTAGAAAGGGCTATTAGACGTAGACCGGCTGCTTTACAAAAAGAGCATGAGAAACATCCTCATGCTCAATGGGTTGCAGATTCTTTATGTACTGTTTGGGCAGAACTTCATCACTCTCTTGAGCAGCGTGCGGAGTACCGTTACCATGCCCTAGACCTAGATGGGTGGCAGATGCAACAAACATTTCTTTGCTACTCACGGCTCATCTCATGCCAGAGATAGTGTCAGGCAATTGCAGGATTCACATGGCACTCTTCACTCAGATCCTCTTATGGTTAGACAAATTGCCACTGATTTCTATCGCCAGCTTCCTAGTGCTGAGCCGCATTCTGATTTGAGACACAGGGCACAGAGGAACGTTTGGAATGCACTGCCACATTTGATCAATGAGGAGATGCATGCGGTTCTAGATGCCCCTTTTTCTATGCAGGAGTTCTGTCATGCTCTTCATGCCTTACCTCATGGTAAGTGTCCAGGGGAGGATGGCCTCTCCCCTGTTTTTTCATTACTTTTTGGGATGTGATTGGGGATGAGATTACATCGGCTCTCCAGGAGATGTCGGACACAGGTTCTATGCCTTCTTCTCTCACTGAGGCGCTTATCTATCTTATCCCTAAGAGTGGGGATAAGACATTGATTGACCAGTGGAGACCTATCACCTTACTTGGGACTACATATAAGATTCTTGCTAAGGCTGTGAGCATCAGATTGCAGCCAATTTTGCAGGATGTCATTTATGATGCTCAGAATGGATTCTTACATGGAAGGAGCATCTTTGATAACATTTTCTCATTTTGGGAGGCCGTGGAATGGGCCAAAGCGAGCAATCAGCCTTCAGCCATTTCGCTCTTGGATTTTGAGAAGATCTATGAAAGAGTGGATCGAGATTTCCTTGAGGGTAGTCCTTTGACTCCTTTGCCTCTTTAAATGCCTTCTTTGAGAAGAGACATTGATCCTTAAATCCTGACATCTAACCAATAAGCATGGCATATCCAGTCTGAGCATTTTCTATCATCTGAGCATTTTCTATCATCTGAGTCATATTGATGACCTTTGTTTTAATGCAATAGTCTCGAAGCTCCTTGGGTAACCCAAGGCAATACGTCTCTAGTGACACGGGCCTAAAGGATGTGACCGGTAGCAAAGCATCCCAAAATTTCTTGTTATATTCTTCCAGATTGCTACAGTCTCTCGAATCTAATCGATGCCAAGCTGTCAAAACATCCACCTCAAAAGTCGGTGTCAACCATAAAGAAGAGAAGATTTGCTTGAACTCCACCCAAGTGCTACGTGCTATACCCTGATGAAGAAGTGTCGACCACCATTGAAGAGCATTTCCCTTTAGGAAAGAAGCTGCCTTCTGTACCTTAGATACCTCTGTGAAGTTCACCAGAAAATGCCGCTCGAATGAAGGTGAGAACCTTCAAACGATCCTTTGCACCACTAAAAGTATCAACTTTACTGCAGCACCACACTCTTTATAATCTTTTGGCTTCTCGCCCGGAACAAGATTATCATAGGGATGTGGTTTGAGAAAAGAATTGCCCACAGCATTAGATCCCATGCCCATCATACCACCTCCTATACTAGGCATACCAAAAGCACTTCCGCAACCACCACCATAAGTTCCATTCATACCTCCTGGCATACCTCCATACATACCTGGCTGCATACCATAGCTCCCAGTCATGCCCATGTTGGGTACACCCGTCATGGAATGAAAGACAGAGCCTCCGCCAAAGTAACCAGGATGAGAAGTATTAAAAAGGTTTCCATGGGTAGGTGGGGAAAAAGAAGAAGAAGAATCGGGGTATGGCTAAAATTTTGGGTAGATGGGAGCCGAATGTTGAGGCATAGGTTTCTTCTAGACCCCTGCTTCCGTCGTTTAGAATCAGCTTTGAAGTTTTGTGGGAAACATGAATCCTTCGCGAGTTCCATTAATCCCTACATCAAACTTTGCATCTTTGCTTCATAGGTGGCATCATCATCTTCAAATTCTGGCATGTCGGGAGGTAATTCTTGCTCGCTTTCCTCATCTTCTTCAAAGTAGTCATACTCTTCTGAAGATAAATCCTTCATCTCCGCACTAGTTCCAGCCATAGAATTAAATGTGTCGACCACAGGCTCACCCCTTGAAAAAGTTGACGATGAATCCCGGAAATGGAACCTTGAAACCGGCCTTCAAAATCTTGACGGGCGGTGAGCACACTTAATCATGAAGGAACATGGAAGCTACTGCTAAGCTAGATTAGAAAGCAGGAAGAACTGAGCAAGGCTAAGCTAAGGCGGAAAGAACACAAAGACAAGCATGATGAAGAAGCTAACTACTCAGACATAGACTCAAGTTCAGTTAGGCCACAAGATTGAGACTTGTGTTCATAAAAAGACTTGAGAGCTTGCTGGATGATCTATTCATGATAGAGACCTCACTTATATAGAAGTGAAGTACAAGTGTTACACTGACACCCAACTATATGGGATAATAGAAAGAGTGCCACATGGCAACTCACACACAAAGACTAGTTCCTAGTACACACTAGGACACCTTGACTTCATGTTCCAACACCCCCCCATGAAGGAAAGGTGAGTGATATCATGAGTTTATAAAAGATGCAGTTCCTTGATATACCCAACAAATCCCCCCTCAAGGAAATGCCTCATACTGCAAGGATAAATCATAGGCTCATGGTCTCTCATGCCAGGGTCTCTGGTCAAGGATAAATCCACGGCTCTAGTCTCTCATGCAAGTTGGACATCCTTGGGTAGGTACAGAATATGGGATATACCAGGACAAACACACAAAATATAATAGATACCTCTGAGAGGTTCAAACAGATAAGACAAGATACCCTTGCATACTCATAGCGGTTGCAACAGGTTTACAAAAATCCTTTTTGGAAACATGATCCAGGCAGGGAACCCTAGAAACAGAAGTCTTTATCATCTACCATATATGCTTTTTCATCACTTGTGTCCTCCACCATATTTGCTGAATTTTTCTTTGAGAAACAGTTACTTTCAGAGTGGCCATTCTTGCCACAAATCCCACATGGCTTGATGCGAAAACAATCTTTCTCATCATGATTGTTTTTGCCACAATGTCTACAAGCTTTAAAAGAAATCCTTTTGAACTTGGTTGCCAAAGCTTGTTCTCCCTCCACTTGGTGATCCTTTCGCTTCTCCCGCTTCCTTTCTTCTTCCTGCAATGCACTTATGATCCCTTCAAATGAAGGATCGGGACCATATTTCAGTGTCGTGACCAAGTTGTCATAATCTTCAGGCATGCTTTTGAGAAGCACTGCCATAGCATCATCTTCTGTCACCGGAGAGTGAACGGAAGCCAATTGATTCATTAGGCTTCGCATTTTGTTGATATGAGCATCCAAAGGTGCTCCAGGTTTTAGATCTAACTCAAAGAATTCAATCTTGAGTGACAACTTTGAATGCTTGCTACTTGCACCAAATAAGTGGTCAAGCACATTCCAAGCGTCAGCAGGGTTTTCAAGATCAGAGATGTGATGCAGATAATTGTCTCCAAGACCCAATGCAATGATTGCGAATGCTTGCTCGAGACGTTGAGGTTCCTTTTCCTTCTCCTTCTCGTTTGATGAAGAAGTTCCCTTGACCAGATTCCACAGATTGTGCTTCATCAAGTGGAACTTGATCTTCATTTGCCAGGTGTGGAATCCTTGGCCATTGAACTTCTCAATGGCAGCGTGAGGATTCATCATGATGAATCAATCTGAGAGATATCCCAACTCGAAATGAAGATTAGCAATACGCAGCTCCCATACACGCAGACAGTGAACTGAAAATGGCGGGCTGATTCATGGGAAGATGCTGAGGCAGATGGCTGGAAATGTGGCGCAGATTTTGGGGCAGAAATAGAGGGCAGATCTCAGGCAATGTGGCACATATGTGGGGCAGATTTCCAGTGGAGAATGGCGCAGATCTGGAGAAGAAAATGGCGCAGATCTGGGGCAGCTTATGGCTGGTAGAATGCAGGCAATGGCGGGCAGATTTGAGGCAAAGATGACGAGGCTAATGACGAGGCAAGGAGAAGAGAATCAGGGCAGCATCAAGGCTAGAAGGAGGAAGACGAGGCAACGTGACGACGAGGGTAGCGTGGCTCTGATACCACATGAAGGAACATGGAAGCTACTGCTAAGCTAGATTAGAAAGCAGGAAGAACTGAGCAAGGCTAAGCTAAGGCGGAAAGAACACAAAGACAAGCATGATGAAGAAGCTAACTACTCAGACATAGACTCAAGTTCAGTTAGGCCACAAGATTGAGACTTGTGTTCATAAAAAGACTTGAGAGCTTGCTGGATGATCTATTCATGATAGAGACCTCACTTATATAGAAGTGAAGTACAAGTGTTACACTGACACCCAACTATATGGGATAATAGAAAGAGTGCCACATGGCAACTCACACACAAAGACTAGTTCCTAGTACACACTAGGACACCTTGACTTCATGTTCCAACAAATCACACTTAAGACTCTTTATGAACTGGAACAATAAACTTGGAAGAAGAAGAAAAAGAATAAGTGGAGCTAGAGTGCTCCTACACAAAGGACCAATTGGCCCCAAAGGAGGCGCCCCCGCAGGTATTAATTTTTTTCACTTGAAGTCGGCGTAGCCCTTGTACAATTCCCGAGATGATGCCTCCTTGCTTCACATGGAGGAGATCTCCTTGAAACTTTCACCCAGTTTGTGTTGTTGGATACAAGAGCCTTGGCCCCCTTTTTATACAAGTTTGGGGGTGAAAAGCATAGCTTTTCCCCCCTTTTAAAAAAACTACTACAAGAGCTTTAAAAAAAAACTCTTTGAATAGTCTCTCTCTCTCTCTTTTTTTTATTAAAATAAAAAAAAATACATGGCGATTAGAGTTTTTCGAAAATCCCACGCAGATTTTCTCTTGCGCGTTTTGGGCTGCCCGGCGCTTTTTCTCTCCGCGCTTTTCCTTGCGCTAAGTGCGCCAGCTCGCCTTCGTTCTGCTGCCCATCGCCTTCGCCTCTCTCTCTTGCTTGCGTGCGCCTGTAGGACTGCTTGCTACAGGCCGCCTATGACACGGGGGAGCGCTTGTAGCCAGCCATGTCAATGCCTGCAGCCCAACCACGACAGCGCCTGCATCAGCCTCGAGTCAACGCTTGCATCAGCCATCCGTACCACGCATCAGCTACCAGCCACCTGTGCCACGTGTCATTACCCTGCAGCCAGCCTGACTGTGCCATGTGTGAGCTGCCTGTGCCACTTGGCAACGCCACGTCACCTGCTGCTGCTGACTGGCTGTACTTGCAGGGCTGCTCCACTGGTTGCCTCAGCTGCTGCTCCTGTAACAAGGCAAGAGAAAGACCCAAAAATACATGCACATGAACAAACATATGAGCATGCACACACATGTACACACACACACCAAACATGTATCTGCATCCACACACGTGTACAAACTTACACATGCACATACAGAATTAAACATGATCAGTTAATGCTAAACATGTTTAAACATAATCACAATGCTTAAGAAAGAAGGAAAAATACTCAGTCCTGTAACAGTAAACCACCACTTTATCAAAAGAAGTTACCTCACAAGCAGTGAAGAATATGTCAGAGGAAAAATGTTTCTAATGTGAGAAGAAGGGACATATGGCTTTAAAATGTCCTGATAGACCAAATCAAGAAGCCAAGTCACCCCAAACCAATGCATTACCAAAGGAACTTCAACATCAGGATGATACACCGCCAGAGAGAAGGCAACTTTTCAAGGCGTGGGGCAAAGTGGCTAACCAACCCATGCTTATCCATTTCGACAGTGGTGCTACCTACCACTATATTCATCCCTGACTAGTTGAAGCTATGAACCTCCCTCCAGATAGGTTCGGAGCTCCTATTTCTACAAGTGCCGCCTTGGAGGGAATGTCAGCAGAGGTGACTCCCATTTTGGGAAAGCTTCGTTTACAGATTGGGGACTATGTGGATCATGAGAACTTTGTTGTAGGCAAAGTTGGACGTTTTGATGTAATTTTGGGTATGCCTTGGCATAAGAAGATAGATACGGCCATTGATTGGGTTGGAAACAAGATTAGATTTCCTTTTAAGGGCAAGAATGTCACTTTTGATGTAGGAGTTGAGGGGAATTCTATTTCCACTCATTAGCCATGTACAAGTTCCCAAAGCAATAAAGCAATCTATTTCCTTGTACTTGATGTATGTCAAAGATCCAAAGGAGTCTCTCTCTCTCTCTCTCTCTCTCTCTCTTTACCTTTCTCTAACCCTGTCTTACTCTCTCTAACTCTCTCAAACTGACTAGAGTGATGAAACACTCCTAACTCTTGATCATGAAAGAAAAGACTTCTTAAAGAAATATGAAGATTGTTTTGCAGATACTCTTTTGCTAGGAGAGTTACCTCCAAAGAGACTTGAAGATCATTAGATTGACAACATGCCAGGAAGTTCACCTCCTAACATACCTCCTCTTTTTTTTTCGAGAAAAGATCCTTTCTAACATACCTCCTTATTGTGTAAGTCAAGCACAACAAGAGGAGATTATGAAGCAAGTGAACGAGCTATTGGAAAAGGATTTGATTAGACCTAGCTCATCACCTTTTTGCTCCCTAGTCTTATTGGTTCAGAAAAAGGATGGTTCTTGGCGTATGTGTATTGGTTACAAGGCTCTTAACGAGATCACTGTGATTGAAGAAGAACAAGTTTCCTATTCCTAGGATTTATTTTTTTCTCCCATGAAAAGATCCTTTCATTAGTTATAAAAAGAAAAAAGCCCAATGGGCTACTAACCCCTCTCCTGCTCATAAGAAGGCAGAGCACAGATCCAATCAAGGCAGCTAGGGAGACTCTCCCTAGGTGCAGAAAAGTACAAATAACTGCGAGGCTATATCATACAATAGGAGGGGGGGAAATCCAAACAGGTGGCCTGTAGTGCCAGCGGGGAGTACCCGCGTGCAGAGTATAGAAAGGGCCGCTGCGCCAAGTGGTGTGGAAGGCCTGGCGTCGCAAGATCACTCAATCCGAGTCGCCCCGGATGCGGTCATACTGGCCTCGCAGGGTGTGAATCAACTCCTGCAAGATAGCCCGAACAGTCTCTGCTGGTGGCTCCAGTGTCCCCTCAAAGGCCCTGAAACAACGGGCTCTCCAAGTGAACCATATGGTGAGGTTGCTGAGGAGCTCCCATCGTAAATCCCTCTCCTGTGTCCAACCGGCTGTCGAGAAATCTGGTGAAGGAACAAGGCGAGGCTGGCCCCCAATGAATCTGATGGCCTGGCTGGCCTACTCCGTCTCGTATCCCAGAGCTAGCCCTGACGAATTCGACCAAGCAGCGGCTCCCCACGTATACATTTCCTCTGGAGAGAGGGGGGCCAAAATGCGCAGAATCCTCAGCCAAATCTGTTGCGCCTGTGGACAATCCCATAGGCACAAGTCGGTAGGTAGAGAAGATGAGGTCAAAGAAAAGGTACGAGTTTGAGAACCTTGCTGTTTTCTCTATGCATACTACTGTTTTTTCAGATTAGTATGTTGCTTTTTCATCGTAGGAGCCCGTGGTGATGGAGATGGTGGTCTAGTAGGGTTAGTTTGCTTAGCAAGAAGAAGGGCTGTGTTTGTGCAACGGTTTGATCAGTTTGAAGAGAGAGAAAAAAAAAAGCATGTCGGCTATTTTTGTGAGAGAGAGAGAGACAGAGAGAGAGAGAGAGAGGGTCGCAGGCCATGTTGTTTAGCGCTTGTATGCGCAGCCAGGGCAAGTACTCTCATACAGTCGTTGGCAGGCTGTTAAGCATGATCTGGCGCATGTGTACAGGCGCTGGTGCTGCGCAGGCTGGCACTGGCGCACCTATGATGTGCAGGCGACCAAGTATACGCACGGGTACACATAGGCACACAATCGTGTGCAAGACAAGTGCGCAGGCGGCAGCGCTAGCCAGGCAGACACAAGCGTAAACCGGCAGTCGACAGGTTCTCTTCTTGCGCAGACACGCTGAAGGCGGCGCACGTGGGCAGTCGCGACGTGGGGTACGCAGGTAGGCAGGCGGTACTCCACGCATGTGTATAGTACATGTTGCAGCCGGGCTCGTACACATGAGCAGACACGTAGCACACGGTGGCAGGAAGGCGACGATGGATTTAGCAAAAAGCAACGTTGCAAGGAGTTTTTTTTTTCTCTTGCTTTCGTTTTTTTCCTAAACCTTAGTAAAAGGTTTAAAAAATCTACTTAATGCTTAAAGGTGTTTTTTTTTAAGACAACAGAATATATATTTTTTTAATTTTATTTTAACACAAAAGCAAAAGCTCAAGATTGCTTTTGGGGAAGCCTATATATTCCCCTTAAGCAGGCTTCTTGCCACACATCTCTCAAGTTTTCAAGCTCTCAATCTCTAAAGTTCTCTAGCACTTTTCTTGTGCAAGATCGAATTTTCTCTCCCCTTGCCCTCTTCAAGATGTCGACCCAAGAATCCGAGTTGGAGCCTCTTATCGAACGTGAAGGCTTGCCGGCTACGGAAGATACCGATGCCGATCTTTTTGACGCTTATGTGTCAAAATCAGATTTCCAAGAGTTTAAAGTTGCTCTCGAAGCTTCTTCTTCGAAACGTCAAGCACAAATCACCACGCAGATGCAGGCTTTGCAGAACTCCATCTCTTTGTTGACCACTACCCTATCTACTCTTTCGAGTATGGATACCTTGGCCTCTGCTTTAGGCCCCAACATTACTCCGGAACAGTTTGAGGGCGAGCAAAAGCAGCGTACCAAGGAGATAGTGGACACTTGGCTACATAAGTGGCAAGTCCATTTTCAGTTCCATCCATATGACGATGGGAAAAAGATCCAGCTAGCAGCAGGTTTCCTCTCAGGCAAAGCTTTGCTTTGGTGGAAGGAACTCAACCCTAAGCCAATGACTTGGACACAATTCAAAGACATCTTCAAAAAAGAATTCCTCAAGAAAGAGGATGATTATGATGTTGTTGCCCAGTTTACAGCTTTGACCATGACCTCGCAGTACCTCACTTATGAGGTCTACCTCTAGAAATTTAGGGACTTTCAGATGAAAGCTACGAAGATGGATCCCACAACTCTTTTGGGGTTCTTCGTAGCCGGTTTACCCGACTCATACCGTTTACAGGTTAAAAATAACAAATGCAAAACTTTGGACGAGACCATTCATTCCGCTCGTATCTATGATGATACAATGGTCTCTTCCAAGTCTAACCCGTTACCGAGCAGGGGAACAAGCACAAAAGAAAGCTCTCCGCACCAGGTGGAGATGCTACCAATCCGGATTCAGGACTACAAAGATACTCTGGAACGCTATATTATGCACCTAGAACATGTAGACTTGTTATTAGGGATTGAAAGGTTTAAGACTCTTCAAGTCATGATAGATTGGTCTAGTCATATTTTTTCTTTTCAACATAGGAACACCCAGTATAGTATCTTAGGTGATTGTATACATCCCTCTCAGGGACCTCTTGTAAATACAGTTGATTTTGGAAATATAATGGATTCTTCTTTGTATACTGTTTTCCATTGTGTATTGATTCCACTTTCTTCATTTCTCATACCTTCTATGGATGTCAATGAATTAAGTGTATTTGAAAGCAAAGAATTACAGAAGATACTTAATTCATTTCAAGATGTATTTCTTAAGGAACTGCCATCGGGCTTACCACCTGAAAGGACAGTAGATCATCGTATTGACCTGATCCCTGGTGCTCATCCTGTTAGTATTCCACCTTACAGGATGAGCCAAGCTGAGGAAGATGAGTTGGCTAAACAACTCGAAGATTATTTGAGGATGGAACAGATCCGTCCAAGTAAATCACCTTGGGGTGCACCTGTGTTGCTTAGGAGAAAGAAGGACAACACCTGGAGAATGTGTATAGATTACAAGAGATTGAACAAGTTGACAATTAAGAACCGTTATCCTCTCCCTATATCAAATGACCTGATTGACCGGTTAGCAGGAGCAAAATATTTCACGAAGATAGATTTACGTACTGGCTATCACCAGATACGTATTCATGAAAGGCATGTCGAACGAACCACCTTTCGGACTAGGTATGGCCATTACGAGTTTCTCATATTACCTTTTGGGCAATGCTCCAGCCACTTTCCAGCAAATGATGAACGATCTTTTTCGTGAACATTTGGGGAAATTTGTGGCTGTGTTCCTGGATGATATTTTGATATATATTCGTACTCTTGAGGATCACGTTAGACACCTCACGATTGTCTTATCTATTTTAAGACAGAATCGACTATATGCTAAATTAAGTAAATGTGAGTTTTTCATGACAGACATCATTTACTTGGGACACAAGATCACTAGAGATGGATTGAGCCTTGACTATGACCGAGTTCAGAAGGTTCTGGACTGGCCTATACCGCGAACAGTGAAACAACTTCGTTCTTTTCTCGATTTTGTTGACTTTCTTCGGAAATCTGTGCTGGAGTACTCTCAGCTCACACTACCGATGACCGACTTGTTGAAAGGTCGTGGACGTGAGTCAAATCAGCCTATCACTTGGAATAACGATCTGGATATGGCCTTCAGACTTTTGAAAGATAAAGTCAAGGAAGCACCTATCTTAGCATTACCGATCCTAGTCGGCCTTATGTTCTTGAAACTGATGCCAGTGACTATGCCATCGGGGCTGCTCTATTTCAAGATGGTAGACTTGTTGCTTTTGAAAGTAAAGAGCTAGACGACACTCAATCTCGTTGGCCAACCCTGAGAAGGAGCTTTATGCTGTGATTCACGCTCTCAAGGTTTGGAGACATTATTTATATGGCTCCAAGTTTGTGGTATTAACTGATCATCAGTCAATCAAGTATGTGTGTGATGCACATGATTTGAGAGGAAGGAAAGCTCGTTGGGCTGAGTTAATGCAAGATTTTGATTTTGAGATTTGTTATCGAAAAGAGTCCATGAATAGTGTTGCAGATGCGCTTAGTCGAATTAGAGAGGTGAATACTTTGTCGTTCACCGAGATTTCTACTGACTTATTTCAGTCATTGAGAGGGCTTTGCAGGACTGATAGTTATTTTGGTCCATTTTGACAGAAGATCCAGGACGGGAGCTCATTGATTGACAAAGACGACTCGATGACTAAGCAGCCTACCATTCAGGCTGCAGGAGGCCAGTGGATGATTCGAAATGGCTTACTATTCCGTAATGACAAAATTTGTGTACCACAAATCCCGAACATTCGGTCCAAGATTCTTAAGGAGTGTCACGACGCCCCTTTTGTTGGACGCCCTCCTGGCTTTTTAGTGAGCTCAGGAGTGAGCTCTTAGAGGAAGAGGAGTATGTCATGTGCACAGTGTGTATCTACCGTGTGCTACACGCACACGAGACTAGCTTCGAGGTTAGGGGAAGCTTGGCTGATTGGCGAGCTGAGTTAGGGATAGACTAACGGGCGGGCACCCAAGTATGGACGGGCGGATGCCCAAGGAGTCTATAAAAGGGTGGCCAAGGTTAGTCATTAGTCATATAGAGTCTCGTGTGAGAGCTCTATGGTCAAGAGTGTGGACGCCCGATGACCAGCCAAGAGTCTATTAAGGGTGGCCAAGGTTAGTCATTTGTCATATAGAGTCTCGCGTGACTTTGTGAGAGCTCTATGGTCAGGAGCTTGGATCTAGTGCAAACGTGCACCTGCTCTATGCAGGCGAGGCCGGCATCAATCTCGAGGCCCGCAAGGGTAGCTTCATGGCGGTATGGGACGTCACGAGGTGGAGATTGGTCGGTACGTCCATCTAGTTAGCTCAGCTCGTGGCTCGATGGGGACAGCCAAGTCTTGTGGGCTTGCCCACGGCTGTCGTGGTTGGGAGGTGAGTCATGCCTGCACCCCCTTCTTGTTTGTTTGTTTGTTGCAGGTTTTGAGTCTTGTACCAAGAGCGTTCACGAGGAGATCCGGTGGGAATTTGACAGCTGGCCACCCCTTTTTTACTATTTTTCTGGGATTTTTCCCAGTCTTTCTGGCATTTACCAATTGGCCATGTCCATTAGCTCGAGTCGGCCTGTTTATCAACTCCAGTCGGCCAACATTCCCTCACTATAAATAGTGGGTACTGGCCTCTCTTTTCTCATTCAGTCTTGTACATATTTTGCTCCCTCACTTATGAGACTATCTGTGTCTCTTTCTTGGGACTATTTTGCTTCACTATATTCAGCATAGTTTGCTCCATATCTCTCTCTCTTGCACTCTCTGTTCAGCATAGTTTGCTCCCTCTCTCTCTCTCTCTCTTGCACTCTCTGTTCAGCACATTCTAGTGCCACTCTGCTTCCGCTCTGTGCACTCTTTCATGGGTACCCTCGATAGCCTCACTCCATCTAGCACGTCAAATATGCCAGGCGCTACTGCAAATCTCCCATCTCTAGCAAGAGCCTGGCCGCCAGTAGCCTGTAGGTGGGACTGTGACTAGTACTGCTGCAATACAATGGTGAGAGACGTGAAGACCTAGTCCTCCCCCATCCTCCTCATAAGCCCTGACCACTCCAGCCTCTATGGCCCAAGCTACAGTGCCCCATGTAATGATCTTGGTCGGTGCCCTGTCCATAGTGAAGATGGTGGAGAATCCGCTGCCAAACCTGCTGAGCCTTCGGGCAATCCCAAAGGCAATGTCTCTGAGACTCTTGAAGGTGGCCGCACCGCAAGCAAGCTATTGATCGACCTCCAACTGCCAGCCAAGTACCGACCGCCAAGCTCCTATGTGACATCAACCAAAGAAAGAGGGTAATCTTTCTAGGCCAAAAGCTGTCCCACAGTCTCGTCCAGAAATCTGAAAGAAAACGCTGTGAGAGGCCCTGAGAATGCCAATGTGCTGCTGCTGCTGGTGTGCCATCTATCTCAGGCGTCTGGATCTTGCGGCCTACCCGCGCAATGTATGTAGGCGCGTGAGAGTATCCTCCCGATCCATTGGATCATACCAAGTCCACTCTCCCGGGTCCCACTGTAGGCGCGTGAGAGGTCAGCACTCCCATATCCATAGCCGCCATAATCTCTTCCTGGCTGTAAGCCCAGTGGGGCATGCCGTGACAGACTCACCCACATGTCCAAGAGATAAAGATATAGAGAGAGAGGGGAGAGAGAGAAGGGAATAGGGATCTTGCACATAGTACACCACATTGAGTGAGAAACAAGCCCCGCTCCCTTTCAAGAATTTATTCAGGAACAATCCACGGACACGTTGGCCAAGATCAATACAATCAAGGAATACAAAACAAACAGATATGCCGATGTATGATATCCAAGACGATGGCGATGCCGAGCACACCACGGGGATGACCCACAAGTATCTCTCATCGGGCTAGTACCAAATCTAATATCCAAATCCAAATCCAATGAATCCAAGTCCAATGAATCCAAATCCAAATCCAAGTCCAAGTCCAAGTCCAGATCCTAGTCCAAATTCCATGTTCATTTCCAAGTTCCATGTTCATGTCCAAGTTCCATGCCCAAGCTCTATGTCGAAGTTCTCCATGTTCATGTCCAAGTTCCATGTTCATGTACAAGTTGCATGCCCATGTCCAAGTTCTCCATGTTCATGTCCAAGTTCTATGTTCCATGTCCAAGCTCTATGTCCAAGTTCATATCCAAGTCCAAGTTCGTATCCAAGTTCGAGTAGTCCAAGTTTCCATGAGTAATCTCCACAACTCGTGCAACCTTGTCGATGAAGAAAATCATTGAAAAGCCCTTTTTGGCAAGAAATCTGATATAAAACCTGTTTTAATGGTTTTTGGACGATAAAAACCTTCAAAAAACAGTTTTTAGGATTTTTGGAGTAGTTTTAGGGTTTCTGAAATTTCTGTCCGTACAGCTCCATACACGTGTCCGTATTGCCCATGCATATGCCCATACAAGTCTAGGGCTAACCGTACATCTGAAAAGCAAGTTGAAGAAGGTGTTGATGGCGAAGAAGCTCTCCATGATCATAATGATGCCACTCCACGATCTCCTTCATGATACTACATGAAAAGGGCTCTACTTTTTACCAAAATCTTGTCCATGCTTTTGCTTTGCCTTTTTATGCTTTGCTTTTTCCTTTTTGCCTTTGCTTTTGCCCTTTTTACTTTTATTACTAAAATATTACTCAACTTTTGGTGCTTTGCTTTTATGGCTTTAAGGCCTTTCTTTTTCGCCTTGAGCTACTTTTTGAGAAAGTGCCTTTTAGCTTTTTGGTCCGGCTCAGTCTCCTCTTTCCAATGGTAACCTTGGCTCGTACGCAACTTTGTTTGACTTTTTGCTTTTTCTTGCTTTTTGACCAAGAATGATGATTTTTCTTGATCAAACCTTATGGACCCTGTCCCCATGTCTGCTTCCACCTGTCTGGTGTCCGGGCATGGGTTTCATCATGTGAAATAGAGCTAGGAGGGCCAAATAGTTACATTTTCTCCCTCTTATATCGCAGTTGTCCTCAACTGCAAACTGCCAGTGTTCCAAACACATCCATATGTTCCATGTATATCCATGTGTTCCAAGTACATGAAGTACTTCCATATGATTGAAGGTACTAGCCCCCATCTAGTGAGCTTGTGCATCTGGTCTTTTCCCCATATCTGTGGTGTCATCTGCTCATCTAGCAACATCTCAATGCCTTTTCTTTGACCGATGTCCTTGTTCTTGATGGTACATCTTCATGGCCTATCACATGTGTTAGATAAAATAAATGCATACTCACCTTTTGCAAGAAGTAGACACAAGCTAGTCAACAAACAAGTATGCATCATTCGCGTCTATTGGGTACTCCAAGTACTGGCCAGGTAGTCTGGAGCCCAGGAGACTATCACATGCCATAAATCCAAGCATTGTCCATACATCAAAAACAGCACACAGTCAAAGAAATTCAAACATACATCAGTATGCAATGCACAAGTAATGATCCTCCTGCTCATGGATTGTCCTGTCTAGTTTCATCGAAACCGTGCTGAGCCATCTGGCCACTAGGACCGCTCAGACTATCCTCAAGGCCATCTGATCACTAGGACCGCTCGAGAGTTCATCATAGTAATCTGGGCCATCTGGTCGCATTAATCGCCTGACTGCGAAATCCAATAGTCATCTGGGCCATCTGGTCACAATGACCACCCGACTGCGAAATCCAATAGTCATCTTGGCCATCTGGTCGCAATGACCGCCCGACTGCGAAATCCAATACAATCATCTGGGCCATCTGGTCGCAATGACCGCCCGACTCGCATCGTTGCCGTCCAATGGGTCATCAGGCATCGTTGCCTCCCATATACAAATCTCGTTCTAGCATCGTTGCCGTCAAATGGGTCATCTAGCATCATTGCCTCCCATATACAAACCTTGTTCCTTCGGCTATCGGACATTGTTGCCACCCAAACTAGAGCATGTCCAAATAACTATTATAAGCATTTTTTTTCGCTCTGAAGCCCCGCCTCACCCCTGCTTGTGCGTTCTGCCCTGCTGCGCCCCCCGCCTGATCCCCTCGCTTTGCTCCTGCCCCCCCCGCCTGCTGTAGGTCCTGCGCCCCTCTTCCCTCGCTGCTCTGCCCGCCGCCATTTTAGTTTCCCCCTTCGCCTGCTTCTTTGCTGCACCCCCCCTCCCTCGCTGCTACGCCCCCCTCCTCGCCATCTCGCGCCCCCCCTCCCAGCCTCTTCGCCTATTCGCCCCCCCCCCCTTCTTCGTGCCCGCCCCACTTCTGTAGCACCCCGCCCCCCCCTCCGTCATTTTTTTTATTTTTTTATTTTTTTATTTTTTATTTTTTTTATTTTTTTTTATTATTTCTCTCTTCCCCGCCCCTCTTCGCGTAGCTGCTGCCCACCCCCAATGCTAGTGCCAGAGCAGAGTTCTGGACCCAGGTTATGGATGCATTGCCAGAGGCCGCACATTGGTGTGTCGGGGGAGACTTCAACATGCTTGAGGACCCGGCCGATAGGGTGGGAGGCAATCATGTTACAGTGCACGGCACGGAGCTTGCAGCTTGGGACCGGTTTTGCATGACACTGAGGATCACTGATGCATGGCAGCATGGGGCCTTTTCCCGCTCTCAGGACAGTCTTAGTTTCTCTCGGTCGGATCGTCGACAGGGAGGGACTAATTTATCTCGGATTGATCGCTTTTATGTGGGCGACTGGTTAGGGGAGCGAGGGGGCTCCGTCGGCATTCTCGCTGGCACCTCATTTTCAGATCATGCGCCAGTTATCCTGACATTGGAGGAGAGGACACCGGAGCCCAGCTTGCAGTTGAGGATCCCAGAGAGGGTACTTACAGATCCCAGTCTCGCTGAGGACATTGAGAGGATCTGGCATGATAGTCAGTGCCCTGACCAGGATGCAGCAGGCCAGTATGCCCAGGGACTCATCGAGCTTAGCTCTTTTCTGCACACTGCAGCTTTGACACGGCTGGGAGAGATTCGCGAAAGGAGCATCGGCTGAGACGTAGCCTTGCCTCGCTTCAGCGCCTTCAGGAGCAGCAACCTGCATGTGAGTGGTTGGCGTCACAGCTGAGCCAGGCACGCCAGGAGGTTAGAGAGGCAGAGGAGCAGAGACATGAGTTTTACTATCGTCGTCAGGCCTCTCAGTGGAGGCAGCTTGGTGATAGAGTGACTGGGGAGTTCTTTGAGATCACTGGACCCCGCCATGCTCGGGCAGGAGTCCGTCAGCTTGGTAGACCGGATGGTTCGGTAGCTACTGAGCCTGGGGAGATCAGAGCCATTGCCACTGCATTTTATAGAGACCTGCTTTCAGCGGAGTCAGCCACTGAGGACAGAGATGCTTGCAGACAGACTGTGTGGGCCCATGTGCAGAGGAGGGTCACAGATCGTATGCGTTCAGTTCTTGGTGCACCTCTTTCAGAGATTGAGCTTGCCGAGGCCTTGAGGGTCTTGCCGCGACATAGTTGCCCAGGGGAGGACGGACTGACGCCAGCCTTTTTTATGCGCTATTGGGACCTATTGGGGCCAGGCCTCCGTAGGGGCTTTCAGCATGTTTTGGATACTAGGGTGATGCCGCAGAGCTTTTCAGAGGGCTTGATTTATCTTATCCCCAAGGGGGAGGGAGTATCAGATGATATTCGGCATTGGAGGCCTATTACGATCCTCAATACTGTCTACAAGGTCTTAGCAAAGGCCTTGAGTTTGAGGATCCAGCCCTTCTTGGGGGAGTTGATTCATGCTACTCAGACAGGATTTGTCAAGGAGCGCAGTATCCTTGACAACATCTTCACTTTCTGGGAGGCGACGGCCCGAGCTAGATTTCTTGGCGAGGACTTGGTCGTGATGCTTCTCGATTTTGAGAAGGCATACGATAGAGTTGATTGGGGTTTCTTAGAGGGCACTATGCTTCGCTTGGGCTTTGAGCCAAGATGGATCAGAGGGGTGGCGGCTCTGTATTCCACAGCTCGCAGCCAGGTGTTGATTGCAGGAGGACGGGGGCCGAGTTTTGAGTTGACCAGATCAGTCCGTCAGGGGTGTCCCCTTGCTCCTTTTCTTTTTCTCTTCTTTGCGGAGGCTATGAGCATGTATTTGACAGCAGAGGAGGTTGGTTTGAGAGGACTCCAGCTCCCAGTCCGGGGGGAGGACCTGCTTGATGCTGAGTTTGCAGACGACACGGGCTTATTTTTGCATGGCCAAGAGGCCAATCTTCTTCGGGCAGAGCAGTCGCTCCAGGTTTTTAGTGCAGCCTCGGGAGCATTGATCAATTGGCGCAAGACAGTGGCCTTTTGGATCAGTAGTGCTCCTACTCCGGCATGGAGCCCGGACCCCAGTTTTAGATGGATCCCTCCAGGCACAGCAGTGCGGTATTTGGGATGCCAGATTGGCTTGGATTTGTCACCTGAGCAGCAGATTGCCCCGCTTCTTCTGAGCATTCGGAAGAAGCTTTTGTATTGGAGTACAACTCGACTATCCTTGGCCGGGAGGGTGGTGGTGGCAAATCAGGTGCTGTTAGCGACCATGTGGTACATTACGTCTTGCTGGATCTTCTCGAGCTCTTGCATCAGCCAGGTACAGAGGCTGATCAGGAACTTTTTGTGGTCTGGGCGGGACGGTCAGCCAGCTCGGGCAAAGGTTGCATGGGCAGTTATTACACTTCCGCTGGCTCAGGGAGGTTTGGGCATTATAGATCCAGTCGATCAGAGTAGAGCCTTATTGGGGAAGCTTATTGTTCGGGGGTTGCTTCCAGGCGCTGAGCCTTGGAAAGAGCTCCTCTTGCAGCAGCTGCAGGCTCGGGCGCCCCTAGCAGGGGGCACTTAGGCACCAGAGATTCACTGGATCTTCATAGAGATGAGGAGGACAGGCCTCAGTAGAGGATGGGAGGACAGATTTGCTTTGAGTATCCTGAGAGCTTGGGAGCTGCTGAGACCGGGGCTCTCTCAGCGACCTCCTTCTTGTGTTGAGGAGCGGGCTAGACAGCCGCTCCTGCGGTTCGCACAGAGCAGGGTCATATGCTTGGTTCTCGGCCTCGTCTAGCCTGGGGGCCTTTAGCGGTAGGCCCAGCTCGTAGCTTTGGAGACTAGCAGGCCTTCTGTAGTCTCCCAGAGGAGATTCAGGTGGAGAGGCTGAGTCACTTCAGAGGGGGGTTGATTATGAGGGATGATATCCAGGAGGCACTCACAGAGGAGTGGTTCACGCCTCTCGAGCCAGTGGCCCCACGGTGGATGGGAGCCTTTACTCAGTTGGAGATCCTGATTGCGGTCAGAGCTTGCACTGAGGATGGCAGTTGCCTCTACTATGAGATTCAGGATGAGGGCAGACTCCAGCGAGTGGAGATGGAGTCGCCTTTGGTTGCAGAGTGCACTTTTCAGAGGATTCGGGTAGTGGCCGCCGCTTCTCGGAAGTGGCATATTGACCCCGACCCTGCTGATGTACTCCCGGATTGGCGCATATGGGCATATGCAACGCGCCCCTTGGCCCGGCTACAGTGGGACCCCGGGGAGTACGAGTGGCATGATCCTTATGCATCCCTTGAGGCCACAGAGATTACCTTTTTCCAGTATACTGTTCGGCTGGGACGGCATATTTTGACGGCGAGGAGGACGGTCTCTCCAGCGGCAGCGGGGCATTGGCGGCCTACAGGGACTTTCACAGGAGTTCTTGGAGGATTTTTGGGCTCGGCTCTGGGCTAGTCGACAGGCCCGCAGGATCTCGACTTTTCAGTGGCTGGTCGCCCACAGGGGCTCAGCAGTTGGCACTTGGCTTGTTTACAGCGGTCTTCCGGCGGCCTGCGTCCGATGCGGCCACCCTCTGGAGACACAGAGACATTGCCTTTGGGATTGCCCTCAGGCGCAGCAGATTTGGCTGCGGATGCTGCGTATTCTGGCTCCCCTCTCTCCAGAGGGTATGTTTACGTGGGGTGCCGCTGCTTGGTCGACTTCGTCAGGGCCTGCTATGGGCTATGAGATGGAGCAGGGCAGTCAGGCCATCAGATTTATTAGGGGCCAGCCTCGCCTGGTTCCGGCACCGGATTTCTCGTCCGCCAGCTGGACACAGGAGAGGGATTTACGATGGGAGCTCCTCAGTAGCCTCACCATCTGGTTCACCTGGAGGGCCCGTTGCTTTACGGCCTTTGAGGGGAGATTGGAGCCACCAGCAGAGACAGTACGGGGGATTTGGCAGGAGTTGATCCACACCCTGCGAGGACAGTACGACCGCATCCGGGGTGACTCGGACGAGGCGATCTTACGACGCCAGGCCTTTCACACCACTTGGCGCTGTGGCCCCTTCTACACCTTACACACGGGATCCCCCCGTTGGCACTACAGGCCACCGGTTTGGCTCTTCCCCCCCCCTATTGTACGATTTAGCCTCTCAGTCCTTTGTACTGATGCTTGTATTCTGCAGCACCTAGGGAGAGTCTCCCGGGCTGCCATGCTGTACTCACTGCTCTGTCTCTCTTATGAGCAAGAGCGATCTTTTGTAGCCCTACGGGCGTTGTTTATATAACTAATGAAAGGATCTTTTCTCGGAAAAAAAAAAACTATTATAAGCAGAATAATGATCAATTCTAGTCCAATATATATACAGTGAAGAGGGCTAGAGGTATGATCCCTCCCTCTTGAATGTGTCTCGATCGCAAGACGTCCATATCTGTACTTCAAATACATCTAGACCAACCACTTCCTCGATGCTCATAAGCTCGAAGTATATTTGGATAGTCTTAGAAATACTCCTCTGGCATCCATTTCCCGTCCAACAGAGAATAACTCTTGAAATCCAAGAGGAACTTTCTGACCACTATGTTTCGTCTTTTTCTCGCAGAATGAAACACGATCTATTTTAGCTCTTCCACCTTTGGTGGATCCTTCAAAACAAGTTCCTCGGAGGATAACCTGTACATGGTTTCAATAAACTGTCACGGAAACATTATATATCTTCCAACTGATGACATACATGGTTGATCTTCTTGGTATCCTGAAAGGTCCATATATCATCATTCCTTGACTTTGGCAATCCAAAGATAAAATCCATAACAATATTCTCCCATAGATCATTCAATGGGTGCAGTAATCCTGCTGGTGTTTGTCAATCAAACTTGACCTTCTGACAAAACAAACATTCTTGAATCATAAAGTTCAATGTTCTCCTCATAGTAGGCCAATAGAAATAGCTCTGCAAATCTTGAAGTGTAGTCAAGGTGTCTCTATGCCCCATGTATGAAGGAGCATGTCCCTCTTCCATTACTTTGGCCTCAATTCCTTGTGTTACACATGACCTGGGTTTGTATCATAAGACAACCCTTCTTGATGACCCAAAAAGTCACTAAATCTGTATTCTATAATCTGTTCCAAAACATCTTTGAAATCCTCTTTGGTAGCATAAGGATCCTTCATCAAAGTGAAATCCATATGGTAACCCATAGAAACCTCATGGCTCAAGGCTCTCCGAGATAATGCATCTGCTACCTTGTTGTCTTTGACGTTCACATAGGCCACAGCATGGCCTTTTTTGTTCAAGACTGCTCCAATGCTGGCTCATCATGTTCAACCACAAAAAAGGTCTAGAATATCCAACACTGGTCCTTTGCTCGCATTAAGTCTCAATGCTTCAAAAGGATTCTGTTTCAGCTTTGGTCCACAAAGATCCCATGGCTTTATTTGTCGAAACATGCAATGGGCTAAGCACCATTGCAAACCATTTGTCAAACTTCCTAGCATGATGTCAATCTGATGATCTTCCGATCTCTTTGGCTTCTTTGCCTTCCTTTCCCCTTACCTATCCTGAGGAAACTGCATCTGAAAGAGTAGGCCTAGGAGTAGCTTCCTTGTCTCCTCCATGATAAATAGAGCGGGTAGCCCTAGATCCTCCTGCAATGGTGACTCCTTTGGCCCAAAGATAGACTTTAGCAGCTTCAACTCCTTCGGTTTTGGTGGCTCGATCCTTGATGAAATCTTCAAACATTTGAGCCCTTCTTTAGTCTTGTTCCCTCTTGGTTCTCTAAGCAAGGAATTCTTCGTCTCTGAGAAATTATCTAAACTGCTGAAAGTCGTGGTACTCTTCTGAAGACATGGCTATGGTCTCATGAGTAATGGATCAACGACCCTAGTTCTTATCTTGAAGTCATGGATCGGCGTGATAGTTGTTCCCTTCATTAGACCCTTGGTTTCCCTCTTCTCTTGACATGACTCTGTCACCCCAAGAAAGTTTCTTCAAGAGAAATCTTGCTCTGATACCACTGTAAGCCCAGCAAGGCGTGCCGTGACAGACTCAACCACATGTCCAAGAGATAAAGATATAGAAAGAGAGGGGGGAGAGAGAAGGGAATAGGGATCTTGCACAGTACACCACATTGAGCAGGGAACAGGTCCCGTCCCCTTTCAGGAATTTATTCAAGAACAATCCATGGGCACGCTGGCCAGGATCAATACAATCAATGAATATAAAACAAACAGATATGCCGATGTAGGATATCCAAGCCGATGTCGATGTCAAGGCACAAGATCTCTAATGCCGAGCACACCACGGGGATGACCCACAAGTATCTCTCACCAAGCTAGTACCAAATCTAATATCCAAATCCAAATCCAAGTCCAAGTTCAGATCCTAGTCCGAATTCCATGTTCATGTCCAAGTTCCATGCCCAAGTTCTCCATGTTCATGTCCAAGTTCTATGCCCATGTCCAAGTTCTATGTTCCATGTCCAAGCTCTATGTCCAAGTTCAAGTAGTCCAAGTTTCCATGAGTAATCTCCACAACTCTTACAGCCTTGTCGATAAAGAAAACCATAGAAAAGCTCATTTTGACAAGAAAACTGATATAAAACCTGTTTTAATGGTTTTTGGGCAATAAAAACCTCCAAAAAGCAGTTTTTAGGATTTTTGAAGCAGTTTTAGGGTTTTGAAATTTCTGTCCGTACAGCTCCGCACACGCATCCGTATTGCCCATGCATATGCCCATACAAGTCTAGGGCTAACCGTACATCTGAAAAGCAAGTTGGAGGTGTTGATGGTGTGGTGAAGTTGACAGAATCCCTTCAGATAATCTTCATGTCCCTTCTCACAGAACGAGAAGTACCTCCTCTTTGGGAATTCGTGGACAGTGTGTCTAGGAGAGTGGCATATGGCACGCCACAATGGCACGCCACAATCTCTTCTTGGCTTCTTGTTGGATCTTCAGTTCTTCAATCTCTTTCCTGAGTTGGAGCAAAGTGCTTTCCTCATTTTGAGGCTTCTTTCTCACTTTGAGTGCCTCCAGTTCCCGCTTCAGCTGAGACAGTGGGTCATCCAATGGTGTTGTCGTAGGAGGTGCAGAGCCCACATCACGCTCAAACATGAGGTGTGAGTTCTCTAGTTGGGAGGCTAGCTCAACAAGGTGGTTTGTGCCAGCAGCCAACTCTCCCGAATCTTCTGCTGGGTGGTCCTAAGCAAGGCGGGCGTCACATAGGCGCGGGCCACCAGCACTGTGGTCCATGTCATGAGTTCTGACACACTCTCCCCTGGTAGTAGTTGTAGCTCCCCTAGCTCCTGGAGAAGGCAGTCCTCAAGTTCTCCCTAGTTCGGAAGGTGTGGAGAAAGGTGTTCCTCAAGGTGGCCTAGTCCTCAAAGTGGTTGGTTGGGAACTGACCAAACCATATCTTTAGAGCCCTCCAGAGTGGACAGAAAAAGTACCATCCTCCCGCTTAAGGCCTTGGCTCTTGCACATAGAAATGAACTGCCAGATGTGGTCATCTACATCTTCAGCAGTAGATCCTTTAAAGGTGGGAAGCTTGCTAGCCCAACACTGTGGAAAGAGGTTTCGGACTGGGAGGGTTGGCTGGGCCTCCAGCATTGTTACCAAAAGTGGGATTATTAAGATTGACAGCCATAGAGAAGGGTGGAAGGGGATCCCTAGGAAGTACATAATTGAACCTCTTCCGGCTATAGCAACGTATTGAGAGGGGACTCTTGACTGGGCTGACCAGCTAGCATGGGAGCATGTGGACACACAGGGGACACAAAGACGAGGATAAGAGAACACAAGGTGAGCTAACAGGACTCCAAGTTTTGAGTGTCCCACCGGGCGTGCCAAAGTTTAGACTTGAATGTATGAATAGCACAATGACAAATATACTGTAAACATTACTTGTATTACTTCCAAGAAGCTGTTACATGCCCCTCACTGCACCGTGCATACCCATTAGTAGTCATAGTGAGTTGGACAACACAAAGGATGGAGCAACACAGTGACTACAGGAATCAATGAACAAGACGAGATGGGAAAGGATGATCCGAAGGATGAGCCAAAGAATCGTTTAAATGGTTCCTGCGGAGACAGTGGAGTCAGTGGCATCTCCTACTTCTGGCAGATGCCCGATCGGGGTCACATCATTGTCACAGCATTGTCTTCAATGCCGGTGCATGCACCTCCCAGATAGCCGTCGGTGGTGCACCTCAGGAGATCCATTGCTGGATGGTCCACCGAGATGGTCAGACAGGACCAGTCCAATGTGGCTACAATGATCTTGGCAGACCCCTGGGTACAACAGGATATATGCATGGCCAGGCTGGGAGAGATGCACAGCAGCCATAGTACTTGACTAGAAGAACTTGAA